>NC_047118.1:4863487-5177065 GCF_902500255.1 Thalassophryne amazonica
TATATATATATATATATATATATATATATATATATATATATATATGGGAATTGGAGAGGCCTAGGATAAATGTGCCCACCCCCTCCAGACTGTTCACACAATAAATCAACAACTGTTATTTTCTTGTAACTTGTCAAAGTAAAAAGGACACATGAGGACAAATACATTAAAATTTGGTGAACTTTCATACAGCAGATCAATCAACAAGCAACTTGGTTTTGCTTATATAATATCATATAGACGAGTGCAATTACCAACTGTGATGTTCTAAAACCCAACAAAGTCACAACCCTGCAGAAAGGATTTTGTGTGAATGACAAAGCAGACACTTCTTCATTCTCTCTTTGACTCCCTCAGCATGTTTTTGAAGTTATCTTTTGTGACTTTATTTCCAGTGAGGAGGTCTGATGGTTATCGGAAGGGTCATCCCTATATTTCTTATAATGGGACCATGACAAAGGGTCCCATGTTCCCAGGCACCTATGTTCTCCAGTTCTAGAGCTCTATGTTCCCAGGGCCCCATCTTCCAAGGCCCTATGTTTCCAGGACCTTACATTCCCCAGATGAATACAGTAGATAATGGGAGCAAGACAAAGGGTCCCATGTTCCTAGGCTCCTATGTTCCTCATTTCTAGAGCCATATGTTCCAAGGCCCTATGTTTCCAGAGCCCTACATACCACAGATGAATATAGTAGATAACGGGACCATGATAAAGCATCCCATCTTCCCAGGCTTCTATGTTCCCCACTTCTAAAGGTCTATGTCCCCAGGGTCGCATATTCCCAAGTCCCTATTTTTTCAGGACCCTATGTTCCCCAGTTGAATAGAGGAGATAATGGGACCATGATAGTCCAAGGCTTCTATGTACCCTAGTTCTAGAGCTTGTGTTTCCACTCCATGTTCCCAAAGCCCTATGTTTCCAGAGCCATATGTTCCCCTGATGAATACAGTAGATAGTGGGACCATGACAAAGGGTCCTATGCTCCCAGGCTCCTATGCTTCTCGGTTATACCATCCAATGTTCCCAGGGCCCTTTGCTTCCCAGATCTATAACGCACATAATCAAGGCGCCTGTTGAAAATATGAATGTCTGAGGCAGATTCTTCTTCTGAAATGTGTCACAACCTGACTGTAATAGGGGAGTTCAAAAACTGAACTGAATCATGGACTCTTGGAATAAGACCCAGGAAACATTTACTCCACAGACGGCCACCACTGCTACGTTGCAAAAATAACTTACAGGCGTAATGTGTTGTGGTTATCACTCTGTTTCATCCACTCGTCCTCTTTCGAGGGAATGGTCAGTGCAATTGGACTGTCACAGCCGGACCTTCAACACAGAATAACAGCTCCTGACACCTCCTGTTAGGCACCAGACCCCATTTGTTCCACATCACTGTGATGAGCATATCTCACCCATATTGGCCTCTCTTCATTGGCTTCCTGTTAATTCTAGAATAGAATTTAAAATTCTTCTTCTTACTTATAAGGTTTTGAATAATCAGGTCCCATCTTATCTTAGGGACCTCGTAGTACCATATCACCCCAATAGAGCGCTTCGCTCTCAGACTGCAGGCTTACTTGTAGTTCCTAGGGTTTGTAAGAGTAGAATGGGAGGCAGAGCCTTCAGCTTTCAGGCTCCTCTCCTGTGGAACCAGCTCCCAATTCAGATCAGGGAGACAGACACCCTCTCTACTTTTAAGATTAGGCTTAAAACTTTCCTTTTTGCTAAAGCTTATAGTTAGGGCTGGATCAGGTGACCCTGAACCATCCCTTAGTTATGCTGCTATAGACGTAGACTGCTGGGGGGTTCCCATGATGCACTGAGTGTTTCTTTCTCTTTTTGCTCTGTATGCACCACTCTGCATTTAATCATTAGTGATTGATCTCTGCTCCCCTCCACAGCATGTCTTTTTACTGGTTCTCTCCCTCAGCCCCAACCAGTCCCAGCAGAAGACTGCCCCTCCCTGAGCCTGGTTCTGCTGGAGGTTTCTTCCTGTTAAAAGGGAGTTTTTCCTTCCCACTGTAGCCAAGTGCTTGCTCACAGGGGGTCGTTTTGACCGTTGGGGTTTTACATAATTATTGTATGGCCTTGCCTTACAATATAAAGCGCCTTGGGGCAACTGTTTGTTGTGATTTGGCGCTATATAAAAAAATTGATTGATTGATTGATCACGGCTGCTCGTTACGGTTGCGGAGTATTTAATGCAGAGTCTCCTACAGGTTTCCTGTCATCTGATGAATGAGCAGGAAGAACTCACCTGACGTGTGAGTTAACTTAACGCTCCAGATGGTTGCGTCCTTTGAAGGTAAAGTTCACATATGTTCAGACATGGTTGAGAACAGAGTCCCTGGGTGCTGTAGATCACCAAATGAGCTCAGAACACTTTTTATTTTCAAAACTCCATGAACAGGATGTTCAGCTGTGAAAATTTGGGTTTTGATAGATTCCGGTGTGAATTAGGGAGTGCGGTTATATTTTGTATCATGTTGGTGTCTGTTAACATCATAATTTGAAGTTATTCTTGTATTTTTAGTATCGGTAATAAAGACTATTTCTGTGTTTCAGTTGCACGCAGGAAGTCGATAATTCTGAGTCGTGTTTCCAACGTCCAATCAAAATGCTTGCCGTTGCGTCTGTCTGGCAACAGGACATCAAGCGCCTTTCTGCGATATAGTTTTCATCCTCCATCTGGGGAGGGGAACTGTCACATGTTTGTAGACCCGATTATTACATAAACCTGCCATCAAACACTACATATAAGCAAAATTAATGAAGAGGTCATTCTGTTGACCGCCCATATTGCTGTGCCGTCAAATCAATGATGTCGGTCTTCACGGATCCCTGCCCAAGTTTCCGACTTGGAATTTTGACTTGAACATCTGGTCTACTGCACTTTTCCAATTCAGGTCTTGTTTTTTTTTCTTCTTTTTCCCCCCCTTGAGTTCTACGTGCACTCGAACACTATATTTACCACAGCTCAGTGGCGGTGCCAGGAAATGTTTGTTGGGGGGGCTGAGGTGGGGCTGGGGTAAAAGTTGGAGGGGCTCCACAAAATATCGTCAAAATGAACAATATATCATAAATTGCTTTATAAATACCAAGGTATATGTTTTAGTCACCCGTGCTCCTCTAAAATGTGGTATCAATGCGCACACACATCACTTAGAATGACTGCAAGTTCAGTAAACTTGCACATAGGTATAAATAAAGGTAAGTGAAGTTTTAAGAGTGGCCGTAATAAATATTTAGGAAACCTAAATTTTTGGAGTATGGAGTTATATTTGTCTCATTAATACTTGCAAATGCACAGAGGGTGATTTACAAATATCCTTTGATTTGTACACGTGTTTTGTGATCCACAAACACAAATTTCTGATTTGTAACTTGTGTGTGGGTTTTTACAAATAAATGTTTATTGGCAAAACTGAAAATTCTGTTTGTGAAGGGTGATTCAGCATTGGTGGATCACCGAACACACACATTCATCACAGTTACACAATATTAAGACATTTTCAGAGCAAAACTGCAGTTGAGATCCACAAATATGTCAGTCGCTATTCACAGTATTGGCAGAATTATTGGGGGAGCTGAGGGGGGGCTTGGCTCGTTATTGGGTGGGCTTAAGCCCCCCCTTGGCGCCGCCACTGCCACAGCTGAAACTTCAACATCCGCCTTTGTTGTTCATTGTTCAGTAAAGTTTAAAATAAATTTGCTGTATGTTAGCTGGTTTGGCTAAAAGGAAACAGATGTCTTGTCGTTTAGACCTTCAGCTTAATTCAGCGAGTTTAACAAATATATTGACTTAACCATTATAGGAATTACACTCATTTTTATAGATTATTCCAGCATTGACAAAGACCATAATAATAAATACCATATTTTCTGGATTATAAGTAGCACCTGTTAAAACAAAAAGCCTCTTAAAGAGGAAAAACTCACATATAAATTGTACTTTTTTCTGTATTTTCTGTAGCTCTTTAATTTTGGATTTTTTTTGGGGGGGGGGGGCATTGTGGTAGTGCACTTTTTATTATTGGTATTTATTCTTTTATTATTAAAATTTATTTAGTGCTTTGATAACTGGAAAGTCGTATATAAATAGTCTGTATAATTATGAGAGATTTTTCTGTATATACATAAGTCATTCTGGAGCGTCAGGGTCAGGACCTCCCAATCTCGTAAAAAATAAATTCAAATGCGCAGCCTACTCCAGGAAATATGGTAATAGGACGACTGACAGGTCACAGTTGGGTCTGGCCTGTTTCCTTCTTAAACACTTTAAAGGTCTGGTGTTGGTTCTGTGTTTTTAATTTGCATTTGGAAGCTCATCATCATAACTCTGAGGTGCTGAGGCATGTTGGCGTCCCAGCCAAGGCCTGGACCCATTTACAACTTGGTGGGCTGAGACAATGCAGCTGAAGTGACAGACAGTACGATTTATAGGCCTCTTTGGCTGTTTCTCCAATCACAGCTGCAGCTTTTCATAATTTTCAATCATACATCTCATATCACAGACGTATCCAGCAGGCACAACTGTCTATGAAATATTACATCAACCAAACACAGCTGCTCTTTTGATCCGTGTGGTGCATTAAAGTTCACCATATGCAGTAGGATTTGTCTTCATTATATGTTCTTTTAAGGTTGTGACATACAAGATGACTGCACGTATTGTTTTGGAGTTACTGTCTGCATAAACTCACCCACTCATCTATATTTTTGCTGTCCAAACTCTACCAGCACAGGAAATATAAGCAAAATCTTAGCACTGCACAGTACACATGGTTTCTAAAGGTCAAAGGTATAAGAACATGAAGGTGCGAGTCTATTCAACCTGTGGCTTCATGTCAAATATTCAAGCTGGTATTCAAAATGGCCACGTTTTTTTAAAGGTGCATCGCCTCTGGGTTTCTTAATATTTAAGCCATAAAAAGAAGTTTCCTTAGCACCGCTATAATTTTATTCTTCAGCATTTTAATAAGGGGTTCATAATGTGATATGGCCAATATGACCAATATTTGTGCAGTCTGGAAAACATTTGAAATTAACACCCCTGAAGGGAAGAAATTCCAGTGATTAGATGGCCATGAACTACATTTGATAGAGACATCAGATCACATGTGATGGGCTTCCCCCAACGTGTGCAAGGAATGCTGGGAAGTACAGAGTGACAGCCAGTTGGAGTAAAGAAAGGCACAGCAACATCAGCTGGCTGCTAGCTCGAACAAAATAAAACAAGATGGCGGAAAACAGCTCCAAAACAGCTTATTTCTGTATAAATTGAATATGTTTCTCATCTATTTTGTAAAGGTTGGTGAGAAATGAACATGACGAAATCTGAAAATGCTGTTTTTGTAACCAGATAACACCTCTCATGTTTTTACAAGGCACCTTACAGATGTTAGCATGCACACCCTGTGACAGCACATCAAGCAAGGTCAAAGGTCTTCTCAAAACCTCGCATGCACGTGTTTCCTCCTGTAGATGACGTTAAAAGGGAAATAAAATATTCTCTTCATTAAATGAGCTGTAATTTTACAACACGTTACAAAAATTAACCAACATTATAATGCTTGGATTTTGGTAGAACAGCTTTGTGAAAATTTGAAAGGATGTACAACTTTAAATGAAAGGCATTGAAGTTACATACAAATAACTTAATTTCCCTACCCCCCCCCCCCCACCCCACCAAAACAAAATATTCCATGAGAACAAAGTCTTAAGTTGCAATAAACACGTGTGCCGAAATAAATTGTTTTTATTCAAAATGGCGCCCAAAATGGCCGTCTAACAAATGATTTTCATTAAAATTCCGCTAAAATGTATATCATAGCAACAAACAATAGAATTACTCTTAACAGAACATCGTAGTTCGTAAGTGGTGTTTTTTGCGGGAAACATCCTGATTGTATTTTGAGGTTGTCTAAAGAAACTAAAAAAAGTTTCTTTGTTTTGGAGTGCAGATACATGACCTAATTATCATATTTTTGCTGATAAAAGTTGAGGCCTCAAAGGGATCTTCAGCTGAAAAACACCTCATGTAAAATAATGAAAGAGTGAATCCAGGTCAGACTGCCCTTAGCAAATAGTAGTATACTTAAAGTTCATTTAATTAAGTATGCTTCAGTATAAGTATAGCAAGTATACTACAGACCGTGTACTGTTAGTATACTAGAAAGTACACAAATGTAATACTTTTTCGGACTAAATTGGAACATTTCAAGTTTATAAAAGTATAGTTTAAAGTTTAAGTTTGCAAAAGTACACTTTAAAGTATATAACAAGTACACTCATCTATATACTACCAATGTATATATTGTATAATGTATATATTATACAATATAAAAATATAAAAATGTATATATTATACAATGTATATCCGTCTTGTATGCTTAAAGTATACCACAAGTACACTTATCAATGTACTTGATATATCCCTCTCCTATGCTTAAAGTATACCCACAAGTGCACTTATCAATATAGTTGTACTGCCATTGTACTAGTTGTATACTTTGAGTTCCTATTTTTAGTTTATTATCATATACTTAAAGTATATCATTATACACATTGGTTATTTCACTATTTTACACTTTAATTTTGCTTGGCATATTACTTGTAGCTTACTATTTATATACTGAAAATATACTCCTTAAAGTATTCTTAAAGTTTACTCATACTGGGCCTCATGTATCAATGTTGCGCACTTGTGGCGTAAATTTACGGCGTAAACTTGAACTATACCAAAGTCGCCGTGACATGTATCAAGCAGTGTGCACCTGCCCATTTCTGGCATACGCCTGACGTGATCTTGATAAATGCGGCGGGTGGAAACTATCATAATTATAATAAACACGCCCATAAATATTCAGACTCCGCTTCAGACACACCCTCATTTTACGACATGGAAGCCAGGAAGACGGCAATGAAAAAGAACTCCACCAATCACGACGCGTGCCAATAGAGCGTCAAAAGCGGCTGTCGTATCAATTGTTTTGTAGTATATAATCAATAAAGTGTTACAGTGGTCCCTCATTAATCGCTGGAGTTACGTTCTAAAAAATAGCCCGTAATACGCGAAACCGCGACGTAGTCAGCGTTATTTTTTACAATTATTATAGACGTTTCAAAGCTGTAAAACCCCTCACTACAAAGTTTATACACTTTTCTCAATCAGGCATGAACATTTTCTCACTTTTCTCTTGTGTGTAAACACTCTCAAAGTTCAAACCTTAGTAGGTAAATGATACCAAACTGTTTTCAGGCCCAAACATTTGTTTGAGAAATAAAAATAGAACATTTTCCTATAAATAATTATGATGGCATTTAGAACTTACGAATTAATTTTAACGATCAACGAACGAGGTCGGACACATAAGAAATTATTAATAGTGACTCACCAGTATTTCACAGATAGGGCCTCTGCGTCCTGACGCTGCGCCTTTTCCCACTCACACCTCACTGCAGCAGGTGTCTGTGTCCGTGTGACAAACACAGTTATGAGTAGTTGTTGGCGCTCTTTTCTCTTCTGGGCAACAAGATTCTTATAAACAGATACGCAGAACACAGAACACTGTAAAATAAAAAAAGCCATGCAAAATTGGACTAAATACTAAATACTCCGCAATAATAATTATTGACATGTGGATATTTGCTCGCTCAATGAATAAGACACGCCTAATCTGTCAGATTTCTTTATTTTTTAAATGTATTTCTGTATTTATTTTATTGTGACAACCGAATGGAGACGACAAAACCTGATTGCAGCACGGACGAATTAAGGGAATGACGAAACTACAGTTGTTATTATCAATTTCATAGTCTAAAACGATCACACCACATGAAGTTAAGCTCAGCGCTGCTCTGGCTCCAGGCTCGAAGTCTGGAGAAAAAGGCGAGCAGCACTTTCTTTGCAGTCAGCGCTGTGACCACGGATCGTGCTCGATAGACCAGCAATCCCGCAAAAGTGGGATTTGTATTGATTATTATGTAGTATAATCAAGAAAGTGTTATTATGTAACATATGCATTGATTTGTATAATGGCACTGTTTATCATGTTGATCATCTTTATTTTTATGTGGATTCCAGCGCTGGTTCATTTTGGTGTATAATTTACGCCACCTCTCGACCTGGTGTATATTTTCAGTGCAGCGTACGCCAGCGACCACATTGATAAATGCCAAGTAGCGCAGCCGTTTTGGCGTACACCCCATATACGCTCAAATATCGCCGTACGCAACGTTGATACATGAGGCCCATTATGTACACAAGACAGAAATGTCACAAGACAGAATGTTGAAAACAAGTTTTGATATATTTTCAAACATTTCAAAATCAAAGACCTATGAAATCAAGTCCTTCCTTTGTGGAGAAAATTAAAGGAAAAGTGAATGTAAAATGTAAACATAATGGTCTGTCCAAGATCAAGTCCTTATTTGTAAAAATGTAAACATAGCGTCTTCAACTGAGAACTAAAGTCCTTCCTTGTCAAAAAAGGTAAAAGAAAAGTGTGAACCTTTGGAACCAAAAATAAATAACTACATAGAAAACAAATCTGTACTTTTATCACTTCTTTTCAGTTACTTGAGTCAACGGCTTGACTTAGTATATCTTGCTCCAAGTGCATAATAAGTGTTAGTACTTTGTTGCAGAAAGACGTAAAAAGTATACTAAAGTATATGTTTTAGTATTAAAGTATAAGTGTAAGTCTTAGTATTAATGTACTTAGGCTTTTGTTTA
This sequence comes from Thalassophryne amazonica, assembly GCF_902500255.1. Lineage (NCBI taxonomy): Eukaryota > Metazoa > Chordata > Actinopteri > Batrachoidiformes > Batrachoididae > Thalassophryne > Thalassophryne amazonica. Next base: position 4,872,230 of record NC_047118.1, read on the forward strand.
TACTTTTCAGTATAAGCCAAGTATACTTCACTATACTATTCTTAAGTATATAAAATATAGTTTATAAAAAGTCACCTTCAAGTATACTTCCTCAATTTTAGTAAAAAAATAAGTATACTCATAGTACACTTGAATAAACTTCTTTTTGCTAAGGGTGAGCAGCTTTACTTACGCTCATGGGAGCTATTTAAATGTTGTTTGGCGCCATCTGGCTGCTGCTGTTGTCCTGAAGAAATCTTCTCCCTCTGGTTTCCTGCGTGGACATTCAACCTTTCTTCTACAACCATCTCCTCTATCAGTTGGAGAAGCTCTTCAACCTGCCCTCTGTTTCTGCGTGTTTTATTGTTCAAAACATGATATCTGTTTCCGCACCTCCTTACAAGTGCCTGCAGGGGGGGTCCCTCACTCTCAATGCGTTGTTCTATGGTGGTGTCCCCCAGCCAGTCCCCGTAGCTGAACAGAACCATGGCTCTGCTCCACATCTGGGCTCCTCCTGCATCCAGTTGGTTCTCCACAGCCCGTCTCTGGGAGTGAGTGAAGGACGAGCTCATATTTACAATGAGCAGGATGGCGGTAAACCCACTTGGGGGAGGAGTCTCAAGAAGGTCAGACGTCAGTGACACGGAGCCTGGAGTGTCTGCAACGACCAGCGTCTTTCCACCGATTTTTCCGCATTTCTCAGAACATGAAGTGGTTTGTTTGTCTGAGTGGAAGCTCTCTCTGCTGAGGATGGTGTTTCCGCAGGAACTCTTCCCAGTGCTCCGGCCACCCACCAGCAAGATCCTGAACTCCGAGAGAGGACGGATCTTCCCTGTTACAAACATAAAGACGTTATTAGTCCTGGTTAGCAATGTTAAATATTTTACACTAATGATCACAGTGATGATTGTGGTAGGGTGGCACGCCAACAGGTTTGGAGACGTATATGCCAGGAGTTTTCGGCACAGGTATGAAGCAGTTTGAAGCAGGTTCACAGTAACAGACAAGATTCCATTTAAAGGAATAAAGGAGCTGATGAAGTTAATTTTATGGCAGAATCATGCAAATGTTGATAAAAGCACCAAAATTTGCAGGAGTGTTCCACTGGCCAATTGAAAATCCATCATGTCGACCATTTTTCAAGATGGCTGCCAAAGCTGAACATGAGAAACCAGTTTTTGTGTCGTGTTGGCTCTTGAGCTACGGCCACAGCAAGTAAAGCGATGACTTGCTGTTCATTTTCAATCAGAGTGGGTGTTTCGCAGCGGCAAGCGACAACGGCCGCTGTGCCGCCAGCTAGACGGGGCCAACACAGACCAGAAGGGTCTCCCTATGGTCACATTAGCTACAAGTGATGGCTTCATGTGTGTTCCCCGGGGCGTGCACGCTAAAGTCTCTACAAAAACAGCATTTTTAGATTTCAAAGTGTTTATTTCTTGCTCACTTTTACAAGATATATGAAAATTGTATCAGATTTATACCAAAATACAGCTGTTTCAAAGTGCATTCCGCCATCTTGGATTATTTTGTTTGAGTGAACAACGAGCTGATGTCACACTGGCTGTTCGTTATGATTGGCAGTCATCGTGTCACGTCACTCAGCATTTTCATAACATAGACTTCTCCTTTACAGTGGCCCCGCCTAGTTGGCAGCAGAGCAACCGTTGGCTCTTGCCACTGCAAATGGCCAAGAAATGAATGGTGAGTCAGTGCTTTGTCTCTGTTACTTGCTGTTGCTTGTAGCTAATATGACCATAAGGTATTTTATGCAAATGCTGAATGACACAACAAGGCAACTACCACATCTTGGTGGCTTCCCTCACTAGTCTCCTTCTTGCACAATTACTCTTGATTTTTGAGAAATGCCTCCTCCAGACAGATTTACCACAGAGTACACTATGTTTGTATTTCTAATGATTGTCAGTTAAGTGCAGGACATATTCAATCATATGGACATGTACATGTATCCATCCCCTGAGTTGTCTGAAGAAAAGTGACTGTAAAAGTGATGATTTTGTTAATTACACCTGGTTCTTATTGTAATACTGTCCCTTACAAAGTACAAAGTCAAAGTATTTCTCAATTTAAACTTATTCAAAGTCACGTTAAAAAAACAGACCTGGGTTCTGAAGAACTTCTCTCTCGCAGGAGATCCGTCCGTTCAGAACCCCGAACAAAGGACTAACACAGTTTTTATAAAACACAACATGGGCGTGACAAAGGCGGACCTTATTTCATAAAATCCTTCCCTTATTGGTCCCCGTGGGCATTAAAGGGAGGTCCAGCCTCCGCCCATAACCCGCGCGATAACGGCACATATTATAATTTGTATTGTAACTTGAATCTCTTTATTCAATGTGGTAAAAACCAGTTCAGCCCAGTTCAACATGCACATTTAGGCAAATAACAGACTAAAAGTATACCAAACTAAGAGTATAACTATTTAAGTAAAGTAATCACATAATACCAAAACAAATAGCAAAGAAAACAAAATAATATATAAACACACAAATATATCTAACAATTTATATGTGTTACAATAAATGGTGCAATTATTTATGCATCCACTCATTTTGGCTTTTATATTTTTAATTGATTTATGTCATGTTGTTGAGATTAGTTTTCACATTGAGGTTAAAGAGCGCAGGGGTGGTGGCCGTGGTTAATGCGCTTGGTTGCTTTGCGCCATGCGGCACCGCCGCGACGCGCGGAATTACTCCGCACGTCTGTCTCAATGTGCCGAAAAAGTGCTGATGTCTTTTCACAGTTCCTGTGCTTTTCAGACGACGTCCCGGATAAAACATAGCGTCCAGTTTGGAAATGAACGGCACATTCCACTGTTACAGGAGTTTTTGTCACGGAAAGAGGAGCGGAGGCCGCATGGCGCGAAGCAACGCCGTGATGAAGCCTCACGGGACATGTTCTGGCATGTCCAGGCACATCCACAATTTCGCGGATAATCACTCAATGGAAAAACCACCGACAGCTGTCTGAACACCATCTCAAAGCCGTCCTGTGAGACCAAAACGGAGGTGGTTTTGTCTCACTCCAGTAGCAAATCCATCCTGACGCGCGAAGCCTCCACTCAGCTTTCCATGACAAAATCTCTTGTTAAAAGTGAAATCTGCCGGAAAATGGTTGATGTCCAGCTCTTGTGATAACCAGAGAAATGGCACACGATGGTCACAGATCCAGACAGCCATCCGTTTAGAAATGAAATGGTCGTTCAGCCTGTCGATGGCAGCTTCGGAGCGCGGCGCGCCCCACAGCCGCTGGGGGCCATCCTTAAAGCGACAGTAACACTCCTTATTCTCTACCAAGCCCGTAACATTTTCACCAAAAGTCAGATAAATTTTTCTAATGTTTCCAGCTGCCAGTCTCTAACAGTTTCTGAAAAAATTCTGATGGAAAAAAAGCCCAAATCATTCTGCCATTTCCTGACAATCAAATCAAATCAAATCAATTTCATTTATATAGCGCCAAATCACAACAAACAGTTGCCCCAAGGCGCTTCATATTGCAAGGCAAAGCCATACAATAATTACAGAAAAACCCCAACTGTCAAAACGACCCCCTGTGAGCAAGCACTTGGCGACAGTGGCAAGGAAAAACTCCCTTTTAACAGGAAGAAACCTCCAGCAGAACCAGGCTCAGGGAGGGGCAGTCTTCTACTGGGACTGGTTGGGGCTGAGGGAGAGAGCCAGGAAAAAGACATGCTGTGGAGGGGAGCAGAGATCAATCACTAATGATTAAATGCAGAGTGGTGCATACAGAGCAAAAAGAGAAAGAAACACTCAGTGCATCATGGGAACCCCCCAGCAGTCTACGTCTATAGCAGCATAACTAAGGGATGGTTCAGGGTCACTGATCCAGCCCTAACTATAAGCTTTAGCAAAAAGGAAAGTTTTAAGCCTAATCTTAAAAATAAACAACGACGAGGGGGCTGGACCGCTCCTCACTCAAAGCCTGCTCACAGGCCAATGACGCAACCGACAGGCGTGGAAAAACTCACGCATGCGCAAGAGGGTTCAAGCTTGTCTGACGCAATCACACGTGATTCAAATCCATATGGTTTTTGAAAAAAATAATAAGGTCAGATACTTTTCTTATAGACCTCGTATATATATATATATTATGTGACTGAAAAGATTAATCCAGGTTTTGAGTATATTTCTTATTCTTACATGGGAAACAAGGTACCAGTAGATTCAGTAGATTCTCACAAATCCAACAAGACCAAGCATTCATGATATGCACACTCTTAAGGCTATGAAATTGGGCTATTAGGAAAAAAAAGTAGAAAAGGGGGTGTTCACAATAATAGTAGTGTGGCATTCAGTCAGTGAGTTCGTCAATTTTGTGGAACAAACAGGTGTGAATCAGGTGTCCCCTATTTAAGGATGAAGCCAGCACCTGTTGAACATGCTTTTCTCTTTGAAAGCCTGAGGAAAATTGGACGTTCAAGACATTGTTCAGAAGAACAGCGTAGTTTGATTAAAAAGTTGATTGGAGAGGGGAAAACTTATACGCAGGTGCAAAAAATTATAGGCTGTTCATCTACATTGATCTCCAATGCTTTAAAATGGACAAAAAGAAAACAGAGACGTGTGGAAGAAAATGGAAATCAACCATCAAAATGGATAGAAGAATAACCAGAATGGCAAAGGCTCACCCACTGATCAGCTCCAGGATGATCAAAGACAGTCTGGAGTTACCTGTAAGTGCTGTGACAGAAGACGCATGTGTGAAGCTAATTTATTTGCAAGAATCCCCCGCAAAGTCCCTCTGTTAAATAAAAGACGTGCAGAAGAGGTTACAATTTGCCAAAGAACACATCAACTGGCCTAAAGAGAAATGGAGGAATATTTTGTGGACTGATGAGAGTAAAATTGTTCTTTTTGGGTCCAAGGGCCACAGACAGTTTGTGAGACGACCCCCAAACTCTGAATTCAAGCCACAGTTCACAGTGAAGACAGTGAAGCATGGTGGTGCAAGCATCATGATATGGGCGTGTTTCTCCTACTATGGTGTTGGGCCTATATATCACATACCAGGTATCATGGATCAGTTTGGATATGTCAAAATACTTGAAGAGGTCATGTTGCCTTATGCTGAAGAGGACATGCCCTTGAAATGGGTGTTTCAACAAGACAATGACCCCAAGCACACTAGTAAACCAGCAAAATCTTGGTTCCAAACCAACAAAATTAATGTCTCGCAGATGTGAAGAAATCATGAAAAACTGTGGTTATACAACTAAATACTAGTTTAGTGATTCACAGGATTGCTAAAAAAGCAGTTTGAACATAATAGTTTTGAGTTTGTAGCGTCAACAGCAGATGCTACTGTTATTGTGAACACCCCCTTTTCTACTTTTTTTTACTAATAGCCCAATTTCATAGCCTTAAGAGTGTGCATATCATGAATGCTTGGTCTTGTTGGATTTGTGAGAATCTACTGAATCTGCTGGTACCTTGTTTCCCATGTAACAATAAGAAATATACTCAAAACCTGGATTAATCTTTTTAGTCACATAGCACTACTATTATTCTGAACACTACTGTATATATATATATATATATATATATATATATATATATATATATATATATATATATATATTAGTAGTAGTACTAGTAGTAGTAGTAGTAGTAGTAGTTTTTTTAACTCTAATTATAAAAAGATGTATGTTAAATATCGGGTTTCAAATGCAACAGGTTTGTTATCCATGTTTAGCAATAGAAGCAATATAGGGGAAATGAATAGCGCCACCAGCAGATGTGGGATGGTGGAGATTTGCACAGACCAACAGGGCATGCAGAGCACAAGGAATGAATGAGAGATTCTGAGCTCTAGTAAAGTACGATAAATATGACGAGAAAGTTGCTGATGTGGCAGGAGGAGGTGCAGGAAAAACACACAGACATGGAAACACTGATCACACACCCAGCTGAGACTTTGCCGTCTGCCTTTGTTTGTCCTTCTTCAAGAACCTGTCCATGGCTCTCTCCTTCTCCCACTGCTTCTCCTCCTGCAGTTGTTCCAGTATACCTAGCTCCATTTCAAAGTAGCGCCCGCTGTTGCAGCCACACACCATTTCCTCCATCTTTCTGATCAGCCCTCTGACCTGAAAGTCATCTCCAGTTGCTGCAAAGTTCAGGACATGATACCTGTTGCCACATTTTTCAACAAGCCATCGGAGAGGTTCTCCTTCATTTTCCACCAGCTGCTCGACAGTTGTGTCGCCCAGCCAGTCGCCAAAACTAAAAAGTAGGAGGACATGGCTCCAGATGTTCTTGCTGACCAGTTCCAGGTGCTCTTGCACTGCTCTCCTGTAGGTTTCAGTGAAGGCTCGGTCCAATCGAATGAGCAGCAGGAACACGTGTGGCCCCGGAGGACACAGCGAGACACTCAGCATCATCTCCCTGCGCTCAAAAAAGGAACTTTCATGGTGGAAGTAGTTCATCCACCAGCCTGGTGTGTCCACAGCTGTCACCTGTCTCCCCAACACGAACCCTTTTCCAACCAGACACTGAGCTGTTCTCCTGAGGCCGTGGCTTCGCTCGCTCCCCAAAATGGTATTCAGGGCAGACGTCTTCCCAGACCCCTTTGCTCCAAGCAGCACCATCCTGATGTCAGGAAGGTAGCGCAGCTTCTCTGAAGGAATAAAAAGAGCAGATGAAAGATTTTTGGGGTTAGACTGTTTCATAACCCAGTCTTATTTGTGTGTCTACATGCATAACTGCATAACAAGTGATCCAACTGACTGGGTGTCACTACCATACATTTACCCTCCAAAGTGATCTGGATCAGGATTTCTGTTTTTTTGGGGTTTGAGATTGAGTCTACCATTTTAAAATGTAGATCGCCAGCTGTGACTAAACTTTAAGATGGAATTTGACATTTTCAACCTGGACTCTATTTTTTAGAAATGGTGGGGTTCATTTTTTCGTGCAGGATAACGACAAATGTCATAGATCCAGAATAAATTTAGTACACACAGGTTAACTGGCTTTTAATCTTCAAATGCACCTCGCAGTGCTGCAACACTCAGAGTATTCCTAACCCAGCCCCAGCAGCCCTGCATCACTTATGGGGGTCCTGATGTGTTTCAAGGATGCAGGCACCCACCCCCGCCCCCACCCCCACACAAAAACTGTACTCACACTAGTTTTACATAATAAAGTGAAGTCATGTAATATATATTGCTACTTCAATCCTTGTGAATAAATTCACTCTATCCCCAAACTCCCAGGAATAAAAATACTTAAAATCTGCATTTAAATAAATTCAATAAAAGAGATTCATAAATCTTTAAAATCCTGCAATGGAATGCCCCCTCCCCAAAGAAAAAATCATGGATTGAGCTCAAGGTGCAGTCCCTTTTTATTATCGAGCTTCAAATTATTTGTGAGCTAAACTCAATCTCTTTATGTACACTTCTGTGATGGCAGCATTAATGCAGAAAAGTACAGAGATTTCAGAGCAGCATATGCTGTCTACAGGACAATATCTTGTTCAGGTTTGTCCCATGCATTTTTCAAAAACACAATGCAAAACCACATTCTGCTCACATTACAAAGACATGGCTGCAGAAGAAGAGAGTACAGATACTGGACTGATGAGCCTGGAGTCCTGACCTGCCCCCAACAGATAGTGTGTGAAGAATTTTGAAACAAAAAATACTATGATGACCCTATAGTGGTGCACACCGTAAGACGCACTATTTGTAGGAACAAGGTGACAAAATAGCACCTGAAACATTTTATCGCTCAATATCAATAAAAACAAAACAACTTTTAAATGCTGTGAGACGGAATGGCAACATTACAAAGTGGTAAATGCAACACATCCCAACGTTTATTGTGATGTGTTGTGGGCTTTAAATACAGGAATGGAAGGATATTAACAAATGAAATTAAGGTGACCAGAAATAAAATCCAACATTTCGGGTTCCTACTGTCTGCAGCGGAATAGAAGACAAAGTAAATGTAAGAAAAAAATGTCTGTTGGTTGGTTGGTTTTTGTTTGTTTGTTTTTTGTTGTGTTTTGTTTTTTGAGGGGGTTTTGTTGTTGTTGTTGTTGTTTTGCATTTCCATCCTGTTCCAACCTTCTTCTTTTTTTGGGGGGGGGGGTCATTTTCAGTGACCTTTCACAGCCTGCCTGCAGTACCTCCACAGCCCACCAAACGGGGCTGCATCCTTCATTTTGGGAATCACTGATGTGGACCGCTTTTGGTCTCAGTTTCTAGTGATACACTGTTTAAAAAAAAAGGATTCAGTGATTATGACAGTGCAGTGTGAAGCTGACACTTACTACCGACATCTCATGACTCAGTCAAAGGAACAAGAGTCAGTAAATTAGTTATGTTACAATACATGTCTTATACTGAAGTAAAGAAAGAATGAGCACCCCCTCATTTCTCCTGATCTGGATGATCTGGATTGATGATGATGTGGGTGGGAAAACACATTTTCACTGGTCTCGTCACACTAATCTCATCTTTAGACAAAATGACAGAAGCAGCTCTTTGAAGAAGTGTGGAACTGATCAGAATTCACATGTGTCTAATTTTCTGATTGAGTTCACTTTGATCTGAACAGAAAGTCATGTGTCTTCGCTGCACCAATAACTATAGGGGCTGAATCACACTATTCATATTTTTATGGATTTTGTACATATGAAATGCAACCTATTTATAATACATCAGAACAAAGTAATATATGTGAGGAAAATACTTTTTTTTTTACAATTCACAAATGTGGGCTATGTGATTTATTTTTTAAATGCATATTACTTTTGAATATCATGATTTAAAAAGACATTGTTGCAGGCAATAGTGCACACATTTGTTTTTGACCAATTTTCTTTTTGTCTCTAGAATCACTTATATTTTAGGTTCTATCAGTTTAATGATGAATGTCTCCATCCTTCCATCCATTTTTAAGCTCACTTATTACAGTTAGAGCAAAATGAAAATATGGGACACAAATGACAATGAAAAATGTATTAAAAAAAAAAACATGAACCGTTGTTTTGTTTGTTTGTTTGTTTGTTTTTAAGAGTCATCAAATGGCCTTCCAAGAACAGGAACAAAATCCCAACCAAAACAAATAAAAATAAATAAACAAACAAACAAAAATTTAAATATCTAACAAAACATATAAATAAATTCAACCGAAAATGTCATTAAGAAGACTGGTTATGTAAGAAGCGCTATAAAAAAAACTTCTTTAACAGCTCTGAATTAGTAATGGCTGAAAAACTGATAATCCGATCCAGAAAACATGGCCTCCAAATTTTATTTTAAACAGTCACAAGTTAGTTGAGGGTAATGCAAAACTCACACCTTATATTTTGAAACTGATTCATACACATCAGAAGATATTGCTCCATTTCAAGTGTTATGTGTCGGACGCAGCTCGGAGAACCGACCAGCGTTTGAAGGACCCAGTATGAAATAAGCAGAGCACGGTACAAAGGCTAACTGAATTTAATACATAACAGTGATAATATAATAACAAAAGGTGTGGTCTGGCGTGGTGCGCTCCCAGCAGCGCTAACGGTCCGGAGCCAGAAGCTGTTTCGGACCCAAGGACCCCGCCGACACCCCCCAGGTGGCCGCAACAACCGAGTCTGTGAAAGAAGGAACCATTAAGTGAGTCCACACTCTACACACAGAGAGAACACTTAAAGGTGTACAAACAGCAAACACTTCCTGGCTTGATTACTGATCAGCTTCCCAACCTGCAGGCATGGAACATCCAGTTCACAAAACTCCACCGCAGTGAAAGCTGATACATGACTAACAAACAGCTCAATACAATAAGGTGTGAGGGACACCACATTTACTGACTGTATAAATGTTAGTCACAAAATCTAACGTACCTCAGGAAGTGTGCTGACGAGCGTGAGACCTCACCCCCTCCTCTTTCACAGACTGTGCATCAAACCTGGACGTTCTCAGCATCCGCTGTTGATGAGATGGCTCCCGAGACGACGATCTCACCCGTCTGGTCACAAGGTCGAGTCTCTGGCAAATACACACTGTGCACTTCAGTCTTAAATGCCAACATGTTCCAATCCATCCAGATGCACCACAGCTGTGAGTCCTGACGAGTCGCAGGTGATCAGGGTGAGGTCCTGACAGCCTCAGCAACACAGCCACTCAGTTCCAAACGCACGCCACCTGGGAGGAAAACCAAAAGACAGAAACAAACCGGCAGCCAGGCCCCCCCAGCCATATAACATCAAGAACCTTAAATACAACCTGCTGTGGAACCTGTTGCTTATAGTACTTAATACTTAGGAAATAGATTTGAAAGAATACTTAATTTTATTTAACGAATTAAACTTTAAAGTTTTTTGTTTGTTTGTTTGTGCGGTTGTTTAGTTAAAGAATCCTAAAGTGGCCTCATGTGGGTGGGCATTTCTAACATCCTTTCCCAGAGCAAAGATCTTTCAGCCTTCCACTTTAAAGGTGTCAAAAAAAAAACACTTGAGTCAACTTGGTGTTTGTAATTGTTTTACCTTGCATGAGACATCTTTGTTTTCTCATTTTCAGGAACCTCTGCTGAGCCCTTGAATCTGCTTCTCTCTTCTTTTCTGTGATTTCCTGTACAGTTATTTCCTGCATTTCAAAAACTCTGTTTCCATTTTTGGCGACGAGTCTGTCTATCTTCTGAAACAGCTGGGCGATTTCAGCGTCATCACTGAAGGACATGCTGTGACACCTGTGACCACATTTCTCACTGAGCCAGTTAAGAGCCTTCGTCTCTGAGCCCGTGTCTCCACGTGTGTCAGCGTAGGTGAAGACCGCTATGCAATGTCTCCATACCCTGTCCCCCAGCAGGCGCACATGTTCCTCCAGAGCCCTTCGGCGCTTTTCGGTGAATGAGGAACTGGCTTTCACTGTTATCAGAAACGCGTGTGGGCCTGGCGAACACAGAGGGACGCTGCTCATGATCTCCCTCTTCACCAGCTCAGGTGTGTTCTGCACACTGAAGTCACACCACCAACTGGGAGTGTCCACGACTGCAACCCGGCGGCCAGCAACAACTCCCAGCCTCCGGCAACAAGAGCTCCTCTCTTGGGTGGCAAACTCCTCTTTGCTCAAGATTAAGTTCCCAACATGACTTTTTCCGGAGTTTCTGCCACCAAGAAGGACAATGTTCAGGTGTGACGGGCACCAACCGTTCCCTAGTAACATCAAAACAGGATCACAAAGGGAGGAGAAGGTGGTTAAACAGTGAATTTAGAAAATCAATCACCAAAAGTTAACCTTCGCAATCTAAACTTACACTCTGTCAGCTCGCTGATTGCCATCTCACCTCCTGTGGCTCAGCATGTCCAAGCAACAGGCAGTTTTAAGATATATACACATACATATGTCGACTGATATATCAAGTGCCTTCGAAGCTCTGCTTCCATGTTCAGTGGGCAAATGTGAACAAATGCCGTTGTTGAAGGAGTGGTGGAAATGTTTTATGTGTTTATGAGTCTAAAGGTTTTCTGTAATAACATGACACACTACACTTCTCAACAGTACAGCTGGGTCCATAAATATGTAGACATTGATCAAGTTTGGGATGGTGAGGGCAGAGATGCCCAAATTAAAATGTTGATGTTATGTGAATTACTCTATATTATACATTATATGGCGCCTAAATAGATCCTTGCCATTTAATTGGTTGATTGTATGTAATGTGGCATGGATTAGTTGTCTCAGTGCTTAGAAAAATAGTCCATTGTATGATTTATGGCATTTTTCATACAATTTGGTTCCATTTACCATTAATTTTGGTCCCATATACGTTTCACTCTATTTAATGACCCCATTACCTTTTTATAAAAATGTGTTTGTGATTTGAGGAAGCTATCTATAGCACATGGACTTGGCCTTGATCTCTTTAGGTGTAATATAAAACAAATAATGACTGTTTTCCATTTGTGCAGTGGAAAGAATATGCTCATTCCACAATAACAAGAGGTATGTCTGGAGGAGAAAAGGTGTGGCTTTCAAACCTAAGAACATTGTACCATCTGTCAAGCATAGTAGTGGTACCATCTGGGGCTGTTTTGCTGCCAGTGGTCCTGGTGCATTGCAGAAAGTGGATGGAATAGTGAAAAGGGAGGACTACCTCCAAATTTTTCACCATCACCTCAAACCAACAGCTAGATGGTTCAAACTCGGCCACAATTGGGTATTACAAGAGAACAATGATCACAAGCACACACTGAAACTGGTTGTGGGTTAAATGAAGCAGGCTAACATTAAGCTTCTGAAATTATCTTGCCAAAGCCCCGATCTCAACCCTATTGAAAATTTGTGGATTACACTTTAAAGGAGCATAGTTTCTGAGCACAGCGACCCTATGTACCAGGAAACCAAGCAATTTAAATATACTCTACCAATTCTGTGAAGATGAGTGGTCAAATACACTCAACAAAAATATAAACGCAACACTTTTGGTTTTGCTCCCATTTTGTATGAGATGAACTTAAAGATCTAAAACTTTTTCCACATACACAATATCACCATTTCCCTCAAATATTGTTCACAAACCAGTCTAAATCTGTGATAGTGAGCACTTTTCCTTTGCTGAGATAATGCATCCCACCTCACAGGTGTGCCATATCAAGATGCTGATTAGACACCATGATTAGTGCACAGGTGTGCCTTAGACTGCCCACAATAAAAGGCCACTCTGAAAGGTGCAGTTTTATCACAGCACAATGCCACAGATGTCACAAGATTTGAGGGAGCGTGCAATTGGCATGCTGACAGCAGGAATGTCAACCAGAGCTGTTGCTCGTGTATTGAATGTTCATTTCTCTACCATAAGCCGTTTCCAAAGGCGTTTCAGAGAATTTGGCAGTACATCCAACCAGCCTCACAACCGCAGACCACGTGTAACCACACCAGCCCAGGACCTCCACATCCAGCATGTTCACCTCCAAGATCGTCTGAGACCAGCCACTCGGACAGCTGCTGAAACAGTCGGTTTGCATAACCAAAGAATTTCTGCACAAACTGTCAGAAACCGTCTCAGGGAAGCTCATCTGCATGCTCGTCGTCCTCATCAGGGTCTCGACCTGACTCCAGTTCGTCGTCGTAACCGACTTGAGTGGGCAAATGCTCACATTTGCTGGCGTTTGGCACGTTGGAGAGGTGTTCTCTTCACGGATGAATCCCGGTTCACACTGTTCAGGGCAGATGGCAGACAGCGTGTGTGGCGTCGTGTGGGTGAGCGGTTTTCTGATGTCAATGTTGTGGATCGAGTGGCCCATGGTGGCGGTGGGGTTATGGTATGGGCAGGCGTCTGTTATGGATGAAGAACACAGGTGCATTTTATTGATGGCATTTTGAATGCACAGAGATACCGTGATGAGATCCTGAGGCCCATTGTTGTGCCATACATCCAAGAACATCACCTCATGTTGCAGCAGGATAATGCACGGCCCCATGTTGCAAGGATCTGTACACAATTCTTGGAAGCTGAAAATGTCCCAGTTCTTGCATGGCCAGCATACTCACCGGACATGTCACCCATTGAGCATGTTTGGGATGCTCCGGACCGGCGTATACGACAGCATGTACCAGTTCCTGTCAATATCCAGCAACTTCGCACAGCCATCGAAGAGGAGTGGACCAACATTCCACAGGCCACAATTGACAACCTGATCAACTCTATGTGAAGGAGATGTGTTGCACTGCATGAGGCAAATGGTGGTCACACCAGATACTGACTGGTATCCCCCCAATAAAACAAAACTGCACCTTCAGAGTGGCCTTTTATTGTGGGCAGTCTAAGGCACACCTGTGCACTAATCATGGTGTCTAATCAGCATCTTGATATGGCACACCTGTGAGGTGGGATGGATTATCTCAGCAAAGGAGAAGTGCTCACTATCACAGATTTAGACTGGTTTGTGAACAATATTTGAGGGAAATGGTGATATTGTGTATGTGGAAAAAGTTTTAGATCTTTGAGTTCATCTCATACAAAATGGGAGCTAAACCAAAAGTGTTGTGTTTATATTTTTGTTGAGTGTATATTTATTTCATGCAATAAAATACACATTAATTATTTAAAAATCATACAATGTGATTTTCTGATTTTTTTTTTTTTTTTTTGATTTTGTTTCTCACAGTTGAATTGTACCTACAATAAAAATTACAGACCTCTACATTCTTTGTAGGTGGGAAAACTTGCAAAATCAACAGTGGATCAAATACCTATTTGCCTCACTGTATCTCTCTCTCTCTATAAAACATTTTCAGCCAAGGAAATTGTGAACAGAAGGATCATTGTGGCCCAAGAGGAAAAATGTAACATGATGCATGGTTCATTCAGTCTTCTGATGTCATGTGAAAAGACCCTTAAAATTTCTTAAAAGGAAGATATCAAACACCATTTCATACAAACAGCTGTGACCTAACATCTTGTGACTGTACTGGCCACCAAGTGTGTTTCAGAGAATAAAGACGGTTACAGTTTGTGTGATCTTCAGTTGTCTGGATTTGCTCCTTAGTAGAAAGCAGCAAATTGGTTTTAAACAACAGGATGACTCAACATCATGGGGATGAATCTCAGGGAGATGTTGGGCTTTTAAGGATGTCTTTGAACGGTTCCTTTGCCAGGGTGGAATGACTGTGGAGCAATCAACATTAATTAAAAAAAAAAAAACAAGAATTGTGTACACAAGATTTAATTTATTTTGGATATTCTCTAATCCACACAGGGTAAATTTATACATACAGGCTCAAATATATACATACATCCCCACTACTATTTGGTTAAATGTCCCTTAGCAAGCTGCATTCGACCAGACACTTTTGGTAGCCATTGGCAAGCTTCCGTGTTAATACACTCAACAAAAATATAAACGCAACACTTTTGGTTTTGCTCCCATTTTGTATGAGATGAACTCAAAGATCTAAAACTTTTTCCACATACACAATATCACCATTTCCCTCAAATACTGTTCACAAACCAGTCTAAATCTGTGATAGTGAGCACTTCTCCTTTGCTGAGATAATCCATCCCACCTCACAGGTGTGCCATATCAAGATGCTGATTAGACACCATGATTAGTGCACAGGTGTGCCTTAGACTGCCCACAATAAAAGGCCACTCTGAAAGGTGCAGTTTTGTTTTATTGGGGGGGATACCAGTCAGTATATGGTGTGACCACCATTTGCCTCATGCAGTGCAACACATCTCCTTCACATAGAGTTGATCAGGTTGTCAATTGTGGCCTGTGGAATGTTGGTCCACTCCTCTTCAATGGCTGTGCGAAGTTGCTGGATATTGGCAGGAACTGGTACACGCTGTCGTATACGCCGGTCCAGAGCATCCCAAACATGCTCAATGGGTGACATGTCCGGTGAGTATGCCGGCCATGCAAGTACTGGGACATTTTCAGCTTCCAAGAATTGTGTACAGATCCTTGCAACATGGGGCCGTGCATTATCCTGCTGCAACATGAGGTGATGTTCTTGGATGTATGGCACAACAATGGGCCTCAGGATCTCGTCACGGTATCTCTGTGCATTCAAAATGCCATCAATAAAATGCACCTGTGTTCTTCGTCCATAACAGACGCCTGCCCATACCATAACCCCACCGCCACCATGGGCCACTCGATCCACAACATTGACATCAGAAAACCGCTCACCCACACGACGCCACACACGCTGTCTGCCATCTGCCCTGGACAGTGTGAACCGGGATTCATCCGTGAAGAGAACACCTCTCCAACGTGCCAAACGCCAGCAAATGTGAGCATTTGCCCACTCAAGTCGGTTACGACGACGAACTGGAGTCAGGTCGAGACCCCAATGAGGACGACGAGCATGCAGATGAGCTTCCCTGAGACGGTTTCTGACAGTTTGTGCAGAAATTCTTTGGTTATGCAAACCGATTGTTTCAGCAGCTGTCCGAGTGGCTGGTCTCAGACAATCTTGGAGGTGAACATGCTGGATGTGGAGGTCCTGGGCTGGTCTGGTTACACGTGGTCTGCGGTTGTGAGGCTGGTTGGATGTACTGCCAAATTCTCTGAAACGCCTTTGGAGATGGCTTATGGTAGAGAAATGAACATTCAATACACGAGCAACAGCTCTGGTTGACATTCCTGCTGTCAGCATGCCAATTGCACGCTCCCTCAAATCTTGCGACATCTGTGGCATTGTGCTGTGTGATAAAACTGCACCTTTCAGAGTGGCCTTTTATTGTGGGCAGTCTAAGGCACACCTGTGCACTAATCACGGTGTCTAGTCAGCATCTTGATATGGCACACCTGTGAGGTGGGATGGATTATCTCAGCAAAGGAGACGTGCTCACTATCACAGATTTAGACTGGTTTGTGAACAATATTTGAGGGAAATGGTGATATTGTGTAGGTGGAAAAAGTTTTAGATCTTTGAGTTCATCTCATACAAAATGGGAGCAAAACCAAAAGAATTCTCTCTCACAGACCTGTTAGTTCTTCTTTAAGAAGCCCTCTTATTCTGCACTCTTTACCTGTATTAATTGCAACTGTTTGAACTTGTTACCTGTATAAAAGACACCTGTTCACACACTCAGTCAATCACACTCCAACCTGTCCACCATAGCCAAGACAAGAGAGCTGTCTAAGGACACCAGGGACAAAACTGTAAACCTGCACAATGCTAGGATGGACTACAGGACAACAGGTAAGCAGCTTGGTGAGAAGACAACAACTGTTGGCACAATTATAAGAAAATGGAAGAAATACAAGACAACTGTCAATCTCCCTCAATCTGGGGCTCCCATGCAAGATCTCGCCTCGTAAGGTAAGGATGATTCTGAGAAAGTCCAAAACTACACAGGAGGACCTGGTCAATGACCTGAAGAGAGCTGGAACCACAGTCACAATGATTACATTAGTAACACACTACACCATCGTGGTTTAAAATCCTGTAGGGCAGCAAGGTCCCCCTGCTCAAGCCAGCACATGTCCAGGCCCGTTTGAAGTTCACCAGTGACCATCTGGATGATCCAGAGGAGGCATGGGAGAAGGTCATGTGGTCAAATGAGACCAAAATAGAGCTTTTTGGTATCAAATCCACTTGCCGTGTTTGGGGGATGAGAACAACCTGAAGAACACCATCCCAACTGTGAAGCACGGGGGTGAAAACATCATTTTTGGGGGGTGCTTTTCTGCAAAGGGAACAGGATGACTGCACTGTATTGAAGGGAGGATGGATGGGGTCATGTATCGTGAGATTTTGGCAAACAACCTCCTTCCCCCAGTGAGAGCATTGAAGATGGGTCATGGTTGGGTCTTCCAGCATAACAATGACCCCAAACACACAGCCAGGGCAACGAAGGAGTGGCTCCGTAAGAAGCATTTCAAGGTCCTGCAGTGGCCTGGCCAGTCTCCAGACCTGAACTCAATGGAAAATCTTCAGAGGGAACTCAAACACGAAACATGAAAGATCTGGAGAAGATCTGTATGGAGGAGTGAACCAAAATCCCTGCTGCAGTGTGCAAACTTGGTGAAGAACTACAGGAAACACCTGACCTCTGTAATTACAAACAAAGGTTTCTGTACCAAATATTAAGGTCTGTTTTTCTGTTGTATCAAATACTTATTTCACGCATTGAAATGCAAATTAATTATTTAAAAATAATACATCATGATTTTCTGTTTTTTTTTTTTTTATCCATTCAATGGTTCAGGGCGGCCTTGTCAGTTGACCACATTTGTCCAAGGTTGATGAAAACACTACCCTTCCATCGTGAGTCCAAAGGGCAAACAGTTATTACCTGGAGTTTGACATTTCAAGGTCACACAACATCATAGGTCATATGACCAAGAGAAGTTTAATATGTGACTTCATAACAGTTTTTACCAGTACAGCCATTCCAATTGGGGTTGACCATTCAAAGTTGCCATTTGTCTATTAAGTCTGGGGGGCCCTTGGTGGTGTGTGTGTCCCCATATCCATCACAACATGGAACCATCTTGGATCCTGCATGACAATCACCCAGCCACACAACTCATCCATCCATACCTCTCAAAAGCAGCATTTTTTTATTGAGCAGAATTAGCTTCAGGAGAGTTCCTGCGTGGCAAGAAGGTTGTGGGATTGATGTGGCCTTTCTGTGTGGAGTTTGCATGTTCTCCCCGTATTTGCATGGGTTCCCTCCGGGTGCTCCACCTCCCTCCCACATCCAAAGACATGTAAACTTTAAATTGTCTGTAGGTGTGCATGCAGGTGTGAATGTGTTTGTCTGAATGTGGCCTTGTGACAGACTGGCGTCCTGTCCAGGGTGTACCCTGACTCACCCCCTATAATTGCTGGGATGGACTCCAGCCCCGCAGAAGTGCTGGAGGCAGGAAACGAAGGGTAGGCCAATGTCAATGTCAATTTTATTTGTATAGCACATTTTCAACAACACCAGCTGTCCAAAGTGCTTCACGTTAGAAACAATATCAAAACCATTACAAACAACATTACAAAAAACAGGGCAATTAAAATCCAAATAAACAAAAGACAAGTAAAAAAACAGACACATACAGCTTATATTGTATTAAAAGCCAGGAGCAGATTTAAAAGTCTCTCGAGTTGGAGCAGCTCTGATGTGTAAAGGCAAACTCTTCCAATGATTGGGTGCAGCCACCGAAAAGGCCCAATCACCTCAAGTCTTTAATCGAGATCTGAGCACATTTAATAAAAGCTGGTTTTCAGACCTCACTGATCTGACTGGCACATTTGGAGTCCAAAGCTCAGAGAGGTATTCAGGAGCCAACCCATTTAAACACTTAAACACAAACAATAGAAAATTGAAATCAATCCTAAATGCGACTGGGAGCCAGTGGAGCGAGGCAAGCACAGGGGTAATATGCCCTCGCTTCCTCATCCCTGTGAGTAGTCGTGCAGCAGCATTCTGGACTTGCTGCAGACACTTTAGAGAGGACTAGTCCAGCCCACAGTAGAGCGAGTTGCAATAATCTAAACAAGATTTTATGAACAAATGAATAACTCGCTCAAAAACACAAGCTGGAAGGTAGGTATTTACTTAACTTAAGATTCTGAGTTGGTAGAAACTGGCCTTAACCACGGAATATATTTGCCTGTCCATTTTAAAGGAGCTGTCAAAAATGACCCCCAGGTGTCTAACAGAGTCATGTACATAGGGAGACAAAGGACTAAGCACATCAGTCGAGCCAGCAGGCAATATATGACCAAAAACAACAATTTCAGTTTTTTTCTCTTTGAGAATTAAAACGTTTTGGGCCAACCAAGTTTTTACTTCCTGCAGAGAATTTACCAAAATAGCAACAGAATTTGAGGGTAATTTAAGCTGCAAATAAATTTGCAGGTCATCTAGATAAAAATGAAAGCCCATGTATACTTTAAGAGTATGGTGCCAAGTGGTAACATATAAAGTGAAAATAGGGTGGGGCCTAAAACAGAGCCCTGTGGAACACCATAATTTAAGGGTGCTGAACTGGACTGGTGAGGCCCAAGGTATACAGAGAAACTTTGGTCTCTAAGATATTATTTGAACCAGTCCAGTGCTGTACTTTTAAAACCAGCATAATGCTCCAAATGGGACAGTAAGATACAGTGATCAACTGTGTCAAAGGCTGCTGTCAGATCGAACAAAACTAAAATCCTGGAGCAACCAGAGTCAACAATTAAGAGATCATTTAAAACTTTTAGGAGTGCTGTTTCAGTACTACAAAGAGATTTGAAGCCAGACTGAAATTTTTTAAAAATGCCATTATAGCCAAAATGAGATTGCAATTGATCATAAACAATTTTCTCAAGGATTTTAACCAAAAATGACAACTTTGAAATGTGACGATAATTGCCAAGAATACTGAGATCCAAGGTTGGCTTTTTGAGGAGTGGCTGAACTACAGCGTGCTTTAAAATTCCTGGAACACAGCCAGATAAATGGAAAACATTCAGGACATTTAGAATGTACGGCCCAAGGATAGATATAACACTTTTTAAAAATTGTGCAGGAACAGCACCCAAAGGACAATTAGAAGGTCTTAATTGCTGAACAACTTTATGAAATTCAGTCAAGGCGAGAAGACAAAACTCAGCAAAAGCCACAGTGCACTCAGGGTTTAAATTAGAATCAGTTAAGTGAGACACTGAAATTGAAGCCCTAATGTATAACACTTTCAACAAAAAATAACAAAAAAAGTGTTGGTGTTGGTTTGTTAAATACCTGAAAGACACTGGACTCTTCAAGAGGATTTAGGACAACTATAACGGACTGATACAGATGTAGCAGAGGGGGGATAGAATGTGTTTTTAAACTAAAATCATGGTTAAAATGTTGCCGACAACGCCACCTAGCGAGGGACTAGGACCCAATTAAAAACACAGGTTCAATAAAGCAGGGGTGAGAAGTGAATTAAAACCAAGAAAATATAAAGTTTAAATATATTAATTACAATAAAAACAAAAATAAAATACAAGAATCTGTGTTTGCAGTCCACCATCAAATTAAATGTCCTTAAAATATCTATTTAAAAATAGCGAAGGGTTAGGATTAAAACCAAATAAATATCTAAAAGTAGACCAGGGTGGAATCCCGCATGTCCATCTGGCTCCGTGGGCAGCGTAGCTCCGTAGGCTTCCTTCTACCGCGCCCCTACCACTTCTGTGGGCCTGTCAAGGAAGCAGAGCTGCCAGTGGGGGGTATCGAGGGAACTTTCAGTGGGACAACCCTCCCCTTGTCTTACCACGTACTTACCGGGTCTGGGCAACTCTCAGTCAGCCACGCAGTACACACACAACAGGCCTTGCCCTTGCGTGTGATTTTTCTGGACCCTTCCCGACGGCTGCACTCCTCGCAAACGCCGTCTCATCTCCTACTCGCTGGTCTCAGCAGCTCCTCTCGCTCAGACTTGTCCTCTACCCCGGCCTCTGGTTCCACACCTTTGCTCCAGGTTTAGCCATCGCCCAGGTCTGCCCATGTACGTCTGCCTCGTACTCGTGTCCCTTCTAAACTCGCCTCGTATTTCATGCTCACTGTCTTTTACTCTCTTGCCACTAATTTCCTGATTGGCAGCAGGTGCACTCGCTTGCTCCCCGGGGGTCCATGGCCCGAACACAACTCAAAAGTTTCCACAACACAGCAAAATAAAATACACGGAGGAAAGTATAAAGCACAGCAAACAAGACAAACCATAAACATGCAATATTAATGATAAATTGGATTAATAAAAGTCCATATTCCCACACAGAAGGTGGCAGCAACGCACCAATAAGAACCCCGGCTGCCGTTAAACACCAACGAAGAAGAAGAAAAGGAGGAAGAAAAAGAAGAAAGAAGAAGAAGTAAAACCGAAAAAACAATGATCTTTTGGAAAGCAGCAGAAAAACATCTTCAAATTCAGGGCCTAACTTTAAAAACAATCACAGCTCAGCTAGAAAAGAGTCATAAATCCTCACAGTCATGTTCGGTGCCCTCATCTTTATGTTAACAGTCCTGCAGTGGAATGCAAGAAGTCTGATAAGTAATGGCCAAGAATTTAAGAAGTTTGTTGCAGATTTAGAGGTTAAGCCACATGTTATTTGTGTCCAGGAGTCGTGGCTGAAGCCTCGATTGGATTTTGTGATCCAGGGATATTATACACGTATCAGATGTGATCGACAGGAAGGACAAGGGGGTGGAGTAGTAATCTTCATTTAAAATGGCATGAGGTATAAGGTTGTTGGCTTTGGGCAGGATCATGAGGCGATAGTAATTAAAATTTTGATTGAGAATATGGAACTGGTGCTGATTAATTTCTATTTCCCCTATCATAGATTAACTATAACTGATCTGGATAGTGTGCGTGGGCTTGAACAGGGTGAGGTTTTGTGGAGTGGAGATATTAATGCTCATAGTGTTTTGTGGGGGAGTCAGGATACAGATATGTATGGGTCGACTACTGAGGACTATATGGAGGAAAATGATTTGGTTTGCCTCAATGATGGCAGAGGCACCAGATACAACATGACCAATAACACAGAGTGTTGTACTGATCTTACCCAAGCATCACGTGAAGTGGCAGGTATCACTACCTGGGAGGTTTTTAAGAAGTCCACTGTAGGTAGTGATCACTTTCCAATCATTACAAACTTAGGAATACGAGTGCTGAAAGAGGAGGAAGCGAGAGTCCCCAGGTGGGTTTTGGGGTAAAGCTCAATGGGAGCTGTTTCAAGTTTTGATAGAGGAAGATTTCCTAAAAAATTCATGACTTAGATCACATTGAAAGTGAGTGGCTTAATAGTGAAGTGATTTCCTCTGTTATCCAACCTGCACAAGTGGCTATTCCAAAAGCAGTAGCACAAATAGTCAAGAAGAGTGTAGAGAGGCTGTTAGAATGAGGGACAAAGCCTTTAAAAGATTAAAAATATGTCACTCCTTGGAGATGTTCATTTAGTATGAAAAGGCACAAGCTCTGGTTAGGAAAATGCCATGCTTGCTCATATGAGTGACGCGTCATTAGCAATAATCTTGAAACTCTTTAACATTGTTTGGGAAACAGGTAGAATTCCCATTCCATGGAAAGAAGCTATTATAGTGCCAATTCTCAAGCCAGGAAAGGAAGCGTCAGATCCTTCTAATTATTGGCCTATTGCTCTAACCTCTCAGCTGGGCAGAAAAATGCAGCATATGGTGACAAACAGAGTAATAATTTGTTCAGTCCCTTTCAAAGTGGTTTTCGTAGAGGAAGGAGCTGTTGGGAAAGTGTAGGAACATGGACCCACAACAGGGGGCGCAAATGAACGGACAATGGAGTAAGTCAAAATAACAACGCTTTACTGTTGTGAATGTGCACAACGAATACAACCAATTACAGAAATGGACAAAAGTCAATACACAAAGGTGTTGTGTGGGCAGGCTCGAAGATAGGAGACGCCTCTCCAAGGTAAGACCGGAACCACACGGCTTCCTCCGCCACAGGACCCCGGGAATACTGGAGCCGCCAAGTCCCGAACTCCCAGGTGGCCACTGCCTCCGCGTGTCGGACCTGGTACTGCTGGCGAGGGAAAAAGAACAGTTAGATGGGGGCGCGTTTGCACCCAGAACTCCGAACGGCAGGAAAGGTACCTCCACCTCTCGTTGGAACAGTAAACCAATAACTAGCTCAGTCAAAACTGTGTACTCAGTAGGCTTTGATATGTTACCTCTCTGGTAGAAACGATATCTCGGCAATGAGGTGGAGATGCCGTCCTGCTGATATACCCCACTGATGATTGCCGTCAGCTGTCTCAGGTGATGGGTGACAGCTGTCACCGAGGCTGCTCCCGTGAGGCGGCGGCGCCCTCTGGTGCCTGGAGCCCGCACTCCAGGCAGGGCGCCCTCTGGTGATGGTGGGCCAGCAGTACCTCCTCTTCAGCGGCCCACACAACAGGACCCCCCCCTCAACGGGCGCCTCCTGGCGCCCGACCGGGCTTGTCCGGGTGGCGACAGTAGAAGTCGGCCAGGAGGGCCGGGTCCAGGATGAAGCTCTTCTTCACCCAGGAGCGTTCTTCGGGACCGTACCCCTCCCAGTCCACCAGATATTGAAAGCCCCGGCCCATCCGTCGGACGTCCAACAACCGGCGCACTGTCCAAGCCGGCTCGCCATCGATGATCCGGGCAGGAGGTGGTGCCGGACCGGGTGTACAGAGGGGCGAGGTGTGATGGGGCTTGATTTTTGACACATGAAATACTGGATGGATCCGCAGTGAGGCTGGAAGCCGAAGCCTCACTGCAGCGGGATTGATGACCTTGAGAATTTTAAACGGACCTATGTACCTGTCTTGGAGTTTTGGGGAGGCCACTTGCAGTGGAATGTCCTTGGTGGACAACCACACTTCCTGCCCGGGGCGATACGTAGGGGCCGGGGTCCGCCGCTGGTCTGCATGGGTCTTCGCCCTCATCCGGGCCTTCAGCAAAGCAGAACGGGCGGCACGCCACACCCGACGGCACTTCCGCAGGTGGGCCTGGACCGAGGGCACACCGACCTCTCCCTCAACCACCGGGAACAACGGGGGCTGATACCCCAAACACACCTCAAAGGGGGAGAGGCCGGTGGCTGATGACACTTGACTGTTGTGGGCGTACTCGATCCAGGCCAGATGAGTACTCCAGGCCGCCGGGTGCGCGGCTGTCACACAACGCAGTGTTTGCTCCATTTCTTGATTGGCCCGCTCTGCTTGCCCGTTGGTCTGGGGGTGATACCCGGACGAGAGACTGACCGTGGCCCCCAGTTCCCGGCAAAAGCTCCTCCAGACATGCGAGGAGAACTGGGGACCGCGATCGGAGACGATGTCTGATGGTATCCCATGCAGGCGGACGACGTGGTGGACCAGGAGGTCCGCTGTCTCCTGGGCCGTTGGGAGCTTCGGGAGGGCCACGAAGTGGGCCGCCTTGGAGAATCGGTCCACTATCGTGAGGATCACGGTGTTTCCCTGGGACGGCGGGAGGCCCGTGACAAAATCCAGGCCGATGTGGGACCAGGGGCGATGAGGCACGGGCAGCAGCTGTAGCAGTCCCGGAGCCTTGCGATGGTCGGCCTTGCCCCTGGCACAGGTGGTGCAGGCCTGGATATAATCCCGGACGTCGGCCTCCAGGGACGCCCACCAGAAGCGCTGCCGGACAACTGCCACGGTTCTTCGCACCCCTGGATGACAGGAGAGCTTAGAGCCGTGACAGAAGTCCAGGACTGCAGCCCTTGCCTCTGGTGGGACGTAAAGTCTGTTCTTTGGTCCAGCCCCGGGGTCTGGGCTTCGTGCCAGGGCCTCCCGGACGGTTCTCTCTACGTCCCAGGTGAGGGTGGCCACGATAGTGGACTCCGGGATGATGGGTTCCGGTGGATCCGACAACTCCGCCTTGACCTTGTCTTCGTGTACCCGGGACAAGGCATCCGACTTCTGGTTCTTGGTCCCGGGCCGGTAGGTGATGCGGAAGTCAAAACGGCCGAAGAACAGTGACCAGCGGGCTTGCCTGGGATTCAGCCGCTTGGCGGTCCTGATATATTCCAGGTTCCGGTGGTCAGTGAAAACCGTGAATGGCACGGACGTTCCCTCCAACAGGTGTCTCCACTCTTCAAGAGCCTCTTTCACCGCAAGGAGTTCTCGGTTGCCGACGTCATAGTTCCGTTCAGCCGGGGTCAACCTGCGGGAAAAATAGGCACACGGATGAAGGACCTTATCGGTCTTCCCACTCTGGGACAGCACAGCTCCTATCCCTGAGTCCGAGGCGTCCACCTCAACCACTAACTGGCGACTAGGATCGGGCTGCACCAGAACGGGTGCAGACGAGAAGCGCCGTTTCAACTCCTTGAACGCGGCATCGCAACGATCCGACCAGGTGAAGGGGACTTTTGGTGAGGTCAGGGCTGTCAGGGGGCTAACAACCTGGCTGTAGCCCTTAATGAACCTCCTGTAGAAATTTGCAAAGCCGAGGAACTGTTGCAGCTTCCTACGGCTTGTGGGTTGGGGCCAGTCTCTCACCGCTGCAACCTTGGCCGGATCAGGAGCGACGGAGTTGGGGGAGATGATGAACCCCAGGAAGGACAAAGAGGTGCGGTGAAACCCACACTTCTCGCCCTTAACAAACAGCCGGTTCTCCAATAACCGCTGCAGGACCTGACGTACATGTCGGACATGAGTCTCAGGATCCGGAGAAAAGATGAGTATGTCGTCTAGATATACGAAGACGAATCGGTGCAGGAAGTCCCGCAAGACATCATTAACCAATGCTTGGAACGTCGCGGGAGCATTTGTAAGACCGAACGGCATGACCAGGTACTCAAAATGACCCAACGGGGTGTTAAATGCCGTCTTCCACTCGTCTCCCTTCCGGATCCGAACCAGGTGATACGCATTCCTAAGATCAAGCTTGGTGAATATCTTGGCTCCATGCAGGGGCGTGAACACCGAATCCAACAAGGGTAAGGGGTATCGGTTACGAACCGTGACTTCGTTCAGCCCCCTGTAATCAATGCATGGACGTAATCCGCCATCCTTTTTCCCCACAAAAAAGAAACCCGCACCCATCGGGGAGGTGGAATTCCGGATCAACCCGGCAGCCAAAGAGTCCCGGATGTAGGTCTCCATTGATTCGCGTTCAGGTCATGAGAGGTTGTACAGCCTGCTGGACGGGAACTCAACGCCTGGAACCAAATCAATGGCACAATCATACGGGCGGTGCGGGGGAAGGGTGAGTGCCAGATCCTTGCTGAACACCTCCGCAAGGTCATGGTACTGCACCGGCACCGTCCCTAGATTGGGCGGGGCTCTGACCTCCTCCCTGGCCTGGGAACCGGGAGGAACCAAGGAACCTAAACATACCCGATGGCAGGTCTCGCTCCACTGGACCACTACCCCGGACGGCCAATCGATCCGGGGATTGTGTTTCAACATCCAGGGAAAACCTAAAATCACACGGGAGGTGGCCGGAGTCACAAAAAACTCGATCTCCTCCCTGTGATTCCCCGACACCACCAGAGTTACTGGTGGTGTCTTGTGAGTGATTGGAGGGAGTAGGGAGCCATCTAGTGCCCGTACCTGCACAGGCGAGGTAAGTGCCACCAGAGGGAACCCTATCTCCCTGGCCCATTTGCTATCAAGCAAATTCCCTTCTGAGCCCGTGTCCACCAGTGCTGGGGCCTTCAGGGTTAAATCCTCATAAAGGATTGTAACTGGGAGTCGTGTGGCGATGTGGGTGTGTCCCACGTGCACGTCTCGGCCCCCCCCTAGCCCAGTGTCTAGGGGCGGGCGTTGGTGTTTAACCGCTCGGGGCAGTCTCGTACCTGATGCTCAATCGAGCCACAAACAAAACACGCTCCGCGGGCCAGCCTCCTCTGTGTGGCCGGTGCCCTAAATGTTGCCCTACTCGTGTCCATAGCTTCGTCAGCAGGGGGAGCTGTGATCGCACAGAGCGCAGGGGCCGTGGAGCGTGGGGAGGGCGGAACGCGGTTGGAACCGGAAGGGAGAGGGACGACGTGTGCCTGGCCACGCCCTTCGTCTCGTTCCCGACGGCGCTCATTTAACCGATTGTCTAATCGTATGACAAGATCGATAAGCCCATCCAAATCCCGCGGTTCGTCCTTAGCCACCAGGTGCTCCTTGAGGACCAATGACAGTCCGTTTACGAAGGCGGCGCGGAGGGCAGTGTTATTCCAGCCGGACCTCGCAGCCGCGATGCGGAAGTCGACTGCATAGGCAGCTGCGCTCCGGCGCCCCTGTCTCATTGACAGCAGCACGGCTGAAGCGGTCTCTCCTCTATTAGGGTGATTGAACACTGTTCTGAGCTCCCTCACAAACCCATCATATGTCAGAAGGAGCCGTGAACTTTGCTCCCAGAGCGCTGTAGCCCAAGCGCGTGCCTCACCACGAAGCAGATTTATCACATAAGCTACTTTGCTAGCGTCGGTCGCGTACATGACGGGACGCTGTGCGAAGACGAGCGAACACTGCATAAGGAAATCCGCGCACGTCTCCACACAGCCTCCGTACGGCTCCGGGGGGCTTATGTATGCTTCAGGGGATGGTGGGGGGGGTCGTTGGACAACCAGTGGAACGTCGCTGTCACGCACAGGGTCTACGGGAGGGAGAGCCGCAGCGGCGCCCGGAGGGCGCACTTCCACCTGCGCGGCGAGAGCCTCCACCCTGCGGTTCAGGAGGGCGTTCTGCTCGGCCATCAAGTCTAACCGAGTCGTGAAAGCGGTGAGGATCCGCTGCAACTTACCGATTACCCCTCCTGTGGACGCCTGTGCGCCTTGGTCTTCCATTGGCCGTTCAACAGCCGGTTGACGCCCCTCGGGATCCATGACGCTGGCCGAGATATCCTGTTGGGAAAGTGTAGGAACACGGACCCACAACAGGGGGCGCAAATGAACGGACAATGGAGTAAGTCAAAATAACAACGCTTTACTGTTGTGAATGTGCACAACGAATACAACCAATTACAGAAATGGACAAAAGTCAATACACAAAGGTGTCGTGTGGGCAGGCTCGAAGATAGGAGACGCCTCTCCAAGGTAAGACCGGAACCACACGGCTTCCTCCGCCACAGGACCCCGGGAATACTGGAGCCGCCAAGTCCCGAACTCCCAGGTGGCCACTGCCTCCGCGTGTCGGACCTGGTACTGCTGGCGAGGGAAAAAGAACAGTTAGATGGGGGCGCGTTTGCACCCAGAACTCCGAACGGCAGGAAAGGTACCTCCACCTCTTGTTGGAACAGTAAACCAATAACTAGCTCAGTCAAAACTGTGTACTCAGTAGGCTTTGATATGTTACCTCTCTGGTAGAAACGATATCTCGGCAATGAGGTGGAGATGCCGTCCTGCTGATATACCCCACTGATGATTGCCGTCAGCTGTCTCAGGTGATGGGTGACAGCTGTCACCGAGGCTGCTCCCGTGAGGCGGCGGCGCCCTCTGGTGCCTGGAGCCCGCACTCCAGGCAGGGCGCCCTCTGGTGATGGTGGGCCAGCAGTACCTCCTCTTCAGCGGCCCACACAACAGGAGCACACTGGATGCTGTCCTGTGTTTGGAATCGGAGATTAAAAAGGCTCATGTTAATAGGGAGCACATAGTGGCCATCTTCTTTGATGTAGAAAAGGCGTATGATATGTTGCGTAAGCAAGGGCTGCTCATTAAATGGGATAAACTTGGAATAAAAGGCAAATTATATAATTGGGTTCTAGATTTTTTTAGCAGGGAGAACCATAGAGGTCCAAGTTGGATCTGACCTATCAATCCTTACAGTGTAGAAAATGGAACGCCGCAGGGAAGTATGATGAGTTGGAGGGGAATGTAGGGCGGTCCCTCTATGCCCACGATGGAGTTCTATGGGTTAGGGGCTGTAATTTGAAGTTTTTACAAACAAAAATGCAAAGAGTCATTAATAAATTGGAGGAGTGGTGTAATAAATGGGCCTTTAGACTGTCAGTCTCAAAAACACAGGTTATGTTTTTTTAAGTGGCGTAAAAACTTTATGTTAAAGATGTATGGTCAGGTACTTGAACAAGTAGATAAATTTAAATTCCTTGGCACCATCTTTGATGAGAAAATGACCTGGAAACATCAAATTGAGTATGTACAGGCCAAGTGCAAAAAGATCAATAACTTGCTTCACTGCCTGGCGGGGCAGGACTGGGGGCCTGCTAGAGGAACATTGTTAAATATTTACCAGTCGTTGATGAGAAGCATACTGGATTTTGGATCTCCTGCATTTATATCTGCTGCAGAATCCCATCTAGTGAAACTTAATAGACAACAAGCACAAGCTTTAAGAACATGTAGTGGAGTATTTACATCTAGTCCGGTGGCTGCACTCCAAGTGGAGGTGGGGGAGATGCCTCTCAGGCTGAGAAGACTCCAACTGATGATGAACTATTGGATCAATCTCCAGGGACATGCTCAGAGTCATCCAAATAATGCTGTCTTGATGGACTGCTGGGAGCATCAGGAAACTGATTTGTGGAGCTTTGGCTGGGTTGGGAACGCTAAAGCTGAAGCTATGAATATACACCATCTCCAGTTCTGCCCTACAGTGCCGCGATTGCTTATCCCCCATGTATTTTTGATTCCCCAAGAGTCGATATGGGTATACACCACTTGCTGAAACGGAAGAAAAACACCCAGAGAGGTTTCATGTACAGAATTTTGTACAAAGTTTCATGTAGCAGCATTTTGAACAGTAGTTAGTTTTAGTGCAGCAGATAACAGAATATTTACAGAGGAATCCTTCAAATCTGGAAAGAAGCACCAAAGTTGGCACAAATACTCCTTAGACATTACTCTTTTGAAAAAACTAAGTATCCACTTGAATTTTCAGTAGGTGGCCAGGTAGGGGTCAATTGAAGAATTACACAGGGGTCAAAATTTAAAAATGTTTCAATCATATTGAAAGCTATACCACATTAGTTGTCTGATCACAATGATACCAAAAAGGTATAGTTTGGACTATCTATGACTGAATGTTATGGAGTTGTGGGGTAAAAACAGCAAGAATGGTAACAAAGGTCAGCATTAGTTTGTACAGGGGTCAGATGTTAAAGTTGCTCTAAATATTGTAAAATGTGATGCAAATTATTGGTTGAGTTAATAGGGTTTTAAAAAGGAATAGTTTGCACTATGTGTCATGCTTAGTTATCATGTTACAGGGTAACATATGTCACGTCATAGAATCCAAAGGACGTCGACATTGTTCTACCTTTACCTTGCAGACCAAACATTCAACACAGTCAAAACTATTTCATTTATTAATCCTATTAGTTCAACCAATAATTTGCACCACTTTTTACCAAAATTGGAGCAACTTTAACTTCTAACCCCTGTACAAACTGAAATTGACCTTTGTCACCATTCTTGTTGTTTTTACCCCATAATTCCATAACATTCAGTCATAGATAGTCCAAACTATACCTTTTTGGTAACGTTGTGATCAGACAAATAATGTGGTATAGCTTTCAATATGATTGGAGCATTTTTAAATTTTGACCCCTGTGTAATTCTTCAATTGTCCCCTACCTGGCCGCCTACTGAAAATTCAAGTGGCTACTCAGTTTTTTCAAAATAGTAATGTCTAAGGAGTATTTGTGCCAACTTTGGTGCTTCTTTCCAGAAATGAACAATTGTTACAGTTATCTCCTCCACTATTTGGTTTATTACAAAATTCAAAGAGTACATTAAAACATTCCATACAGTTTCATACAAATTAATGAATACATTTTGTAATTGGGACACCCTTAAAGCAGTCCATAGCTTATGAGCGGGGCCCATTAATATTTAAATACAGCAAATGTACAATAATTACAAATCTAAACCTACTTTTACCTATCATAACTAACCTACTCTGTTTCAATATCTACAACAGACTAAGACAATAATGTTCACATTTCTTAAATGACAAATATTAAAAGTATTATGACACATCAATGTAATAAATTCAGACATATAGGCCCGTGGGTATTTCAATAGACATAAAGAAGTCGTCAGCTGGTCGAGTTTTAATTATATTTTGCAAGTAACTCTAGTTTAAGTTTCTTTTTGAAAATATGTAAAGACAGAGACTTTTGAGTATTCTCACTCAGGTCATTCCCAATTTGTGGACCCTTACATGCCACACTAAAACTAATACTTTTTAACTTCCTACTTTTACCCTTTAGGTGTAATTTTCCTCTGGTATTATAATGATGAGAGGAAGTTGAAATGGGAATGAGCTGACAGAGTCGATCATTAAGTCTGTGCACCACAGTGTACATGGTACAGGCATTGTGAAATAAGTTGCACTCTGTGAGCTTCAGAAGTCGATATTTATAAAAGAGTACAAGAGTACAAGGACTTTCTCTTCATTTTCACTGATGGCTCTAAAGACCCAATTCATGGCCACACTGGTTCTGCAATTTCCGTCCGAGAGTATATAATCAGTATAAAAAGAAGAACATCTGATCACCTCTCTGTGTATTCTACTGAGCTGTGTGCTATCTTAATGAGCCGTAACTGGGCTGAAGAAAATCTGTTGCAGAAATTAGTGGTTGCCTCTGACAGTCAAGTAGCTCTCCTGAGTATTGAATCTGGGAAGTCTTGCAAAACAGATTTGACATACAACATTTATTAGTTGATATGGAGGCTGTGTGAGAAGGGAGTTTCTTTGTGCTTCCTCTCAACGGCTCATGTAGGGATTGACCGAAATGAGGATGTTGACATCCTGGCCAAACAATCTTTAAGAATGGACAGAACTGATTGGGATATTCCCTTGAGTAAGTTCAAAGGAAAGACTCTTATTAAAGGAAAGGTTATGGAGTTATGGCAGGAATTTTGGGACATGCATGATACAGGACGGCACTAACATCAAATCCATAAAGATGTTTTAGGTAGAATGGATGTGGCTGGAAGCAGGAAAGACAAAGTAGTCTTGGCCCATCTCAGGATAGACCACACAGGTCTTAATAGCACTCTTCTAAGGATCCATAAATACCCAACAAGAGTCTGCCCCAACTGTGACCAACTGGAAACTGTTCATCATGCACTTATACAGTTTGAGGTGTATATTGAGCAAAGGAGGAGACTGTCTAGCAGACAAGTTTGGTCCTTGAGAGCCACCTTCCTTAGGGGAGGTGATGGTCTAGTGGTTAAGGTGTTGGGCTTGAGACCAGAAGATCCTGGGTTCAAATCCCTGCCTGACTGGAAAATCACTAAGGGCCCTTGGGCAAGGTCTTTAATCCTCTATTGCTCCCGGTGTGTAGTGAACGCCTTGTATGGCAGCACCCTGACATTGGGGTGAATGTGAGGCATAATTGTAAAGCACTTTGAGCATCTGATGCAGATAGAAAAGCGCTATATAAATGCAATCCATTTACCATTTCCTGACACTCTTAGTTGTCTCCCTGCTCCAACACACTTGAATCCAATGAAAGACTCATAACGAGTCTTTCATTGGATTCAAGTGTGTACTACGGTACTGCAAACATGTCAACCTATATGGATTGTCCGTAAATTA
This sequence comes from Thalassophryne amazonica, assembly GCF_902500255.1. Lineage (NCBI taxonomy): Eukaryota > Metazoa > Chordata > Actinopteri > Batrachoidiformes > Batrachoididae > Thalassophryne > Thalassophryne amazonica. Next base: position 4,904,697 of record NC_047118.1, read on the forward strand.
TATGGATTTTTCCAAGTTTCAGTGTTATACAGACATACAAATAAAGTCTTACGGATATTCAGGGTTTGGTCTGCAGTGGGTCTGTAATCAACCGTTTCTGCAGCGCGACTCCACTTTGATGCGTGAACCAAATGAAGCAATGCTTTGATCCACTAGCTCACTGGTTCTTTGATTCGCTGCTCTTCAGAAACGGTAAGTCCGCTTCTTAACCCCTCTCAAAGCCATTAAAATATCGTGAGTCACTTTTGTGTGGATTAAAGTCACTAACTGGGACTCTTGTCTTGTTGCAGTCAAGAAGCGAGAATCCTCCTCCGTTCCTTTGTCTGCTGAGACAGAGTCCGGTCAGAATTAATAACTTCAAAACGAATTGCCGCTTTAAATAAAATGACACCTCTTTAAAACGTTGTATTACAGACAAGAAACTACAATTGACTAAAATGTTTTTTCTTCCCAAAATGAGACATCCTGCATTCTTTATGAATTAAACTGATGCTGACGTGAAGCACAGCGAGCTCAGACGTATGGAGCGACATTCATGCCAATAATGTCTGAAAGGAAATGCTTTTGACAAAAACTACAGATTTGTTTATTCCTATTTATGTCCAGAGATCTAGGATCCACCATGAAGAGTTTATTATTATTATTATTATTATTATTATTATGTCCAAAGTTTAAGGATCCAGTGACCAATTTCATATTTATTTACTTTATTCAATTTATTTTTCATGATTTTATGAATGTATTTCCATTAGTGACACACTTCTTGTTTCTGTAACTAAATTTGACACATTCAGTTCGATAAAATTCAGCTTGACGCATGAATACTAGATCACTATTGTTTGAAATTCAACTGTGGAGGAAATACTAATGATCCTGACTTTAATGTCATTAATGCCTCATAATTTGTGGACAAAAACCCAGTTATGTGGCACCGCTATGTGGTTGTGTGTACGGTAATAAAATTGATTTTGGTGCAGTTTGGATGTTATAAGGATTTTCTGTTGATTTTCTGGATTTTCTCACTTGGTTATATAGGTGGGCCCTCAAAGGGGTTGACATGTTTGGCACTGTGCAGAGAGAATAAGAATATGTCCCTTGGAAATATTCTGCAAAACCCATCACACATCGTGCAAAAAGAATTATTTGAATATCTAAAGGACACTGTATTACTTCATCGTATCTAAACAAATGCCGATGCCTGCCAGGAGCTAAGGTTTTGCAAATCTCAGCGATCACTCACCAGCCCGGTGGGTGGCGGTAGATGCACCTTAAGCTGGTGCCGTCCGCCACTGAATTCGAAAGAAGAAGAAGAAGAAGAAGAAGGAGGAGGCCATCGACGTCTAGGTTGTTTGCGCAGAAGTCGTTGTCGAACGATCCGGTTTCCGGTCCAGAGTCCCACTGAAACCGGACAAAATAGCAGCATTATGGGTGTGACGGTTGAAGTGGAGTATTGGCAAGTGCTTGTTATGTTCTCTGGCATTTTTGTTTGTATTATTTTAAAAGACAGTGACGAAAAAGAGTGACTCATCTTATCGTAGCGTATCGTGGACTAATCCTGTTTTAATTACGGTGTTTTGTGTGTTTGTTTTTTCTCTTTTTGTTCTAGTGGTGCGTGAGGTTACGCGCCCCGCTTTCAGGAGCTCAAACGCGGTGTCATCGCTGAGTTTCCCGATGCGGTGGTGTCTGGCAGCGTTGGAAGACGAAGTGAGTAACGACCGATTGTTCCAGAACTGGAACTTTCCTTTTTTCTTCTTCTTCGAAGCGGTGAGCTTCGGTGGGTTTACATCAGTGGTGTCCAACCTTTTTTGAACCAAGATCTACTTTTCAAGTTGGCAGTGTATTGACATCGACCAAACCGTATCGAACACCATAGCGTAGCTACAGTGATGCCGGTTACTCTAATCTGACCACTTTTTTTTAGTAACGAGTAATCTAACGCGTTAATCTTTCCAAATCAGTAATCAGATTAAAGTTACTTCTCCATGTCACTGTGCGTTACTATTATTTTTCATTGTGGGTCGACAGCAGCATTAAACTTGGTCTGTGGGCAGGAGGTCGGGGTTCGACTGAACTACACACTTTAAGCGAGCTGTGAGCTTTTAATCCACGGTTTTTTGCAGCTGCTCGACTCGTCCTCACCTCTTAAAGCGCGGTGATCAGCACACCTGCACTGAGCTTTACAAAGACATTTTTATACTTTTTTCCCTCCTTTATTTAGAATTCTGAGCTGAGCCGCTCCGTATCGTCTCGTTAAAAACAGCTGATCCTCCGCGACGCGTCAACAACTAACTATTTTCCACTCAAATGCACCTAAACTCTCTTTCTGAGGACCACATGATGTGAAAACGCAATAAAACTTTCTTACCTGTAAATCTGGTCATGTTTTCTGCATAAATAAATGTTATCCATTCTTTGTGATCAAACGCCAAAGCAGGGGCGAATCTAGATGGAATGGGGGCGTGGGGCAAGGATGTGCCCCCCCCCCCCCACAACACCCCTAGCTTAAAGGTCCAGTTTTGAAGCTGTTTTTTTTACTACAACTACTAATATTGCTTAAAATAATAATTTTGACAAGTAAAATGTTTAGAGAGAATTTAAATGTTAGAAAAATGTTAGAATGTAATAGTTACATTTATAAACAATGTGGGTTTGAAATTGCAAGTTTTACTGTTACAGTGCTGTCAACAGTTAAATATGAGGTCAAGAAAGAGGTCTTTATTTTACTTTTTATAAAACAAGTATTTATTTTCATTGAAGTCAAGAAAGGGTGACTATAAAGTGAGTTTTGGCAAAACAGGTATTGTCATGTTGACGTGGGTTGTTGTCGGCAGCTGGGGAAAGTAACTAGTAATCTAACTTGGTTACTTTTACAATTGAGTAATCAGTAAAGTAACTAAGTTACTTTTTCAAGGAGTAATCAGTAATTGGATTACTTTTTCAAAGTAACTGTGGCAACACTGCGTAGCTACAATTTATTGTGCACCAATATAATAAGTTTCCTGGCACAAATATGTAGTTTTAACAATAATATAAAATGAAGGCAAAGCCTTCGACTGAGTATCGTTTTTCTCTATGGAAATATATTTAAGTTGTTTGATTGAAATACTGTAAAAAATCGAAGATTCAATTGGACAGTATTATTTTAAATAATTTTCTTCAGGGGTTGATGATTTCATTAAAAAAGTGATGTTTACACAATAAAAGCTATTTATTCTCCTGACTTATGTGGCACTGACAACAAGAGCTGGGTATAGATTCAAATTTCAAAAATTGATTCTGATTCTTAAAATTCAAAATTGATCATTTTGATTGAATCCAATTTCGATTTGGGTTAGTGTTATTAAGACTGTTTTTGAGCTGTTACCTAACTGTCTCATTATGCAACATATTTATATGAGTATTATATTGACATTTGACAGCAAATTAATGAAGTATTGGAGGCTAATAATGATGGCTATAAGATGGACAGATCCCCCTCCCACAATGATAGAGTAGTCTTTTTATTTTACAAACAGGCTGAATGGTAGTCAAAAGAGGACGTCAGAGGTACCTGGTTCATTGGCCCTGACACAGGTACCTTTCTACAGGCTTCCATGTTTTGGCCTAATGCCTCATTTCTTTTGGGTTTAAAGTAAAGTTGTAACAAAGGTGTAAAAAATAAATAAAAACCATGGCATTACTTCACAAAATGTGGCCCTCAAAATGCAGGCAACGGTGTTTCAGGGAGTTATAAATTTTAAAATTTTCTTGGGGCAAACTGTCCCAGTCTCCCCTACAGTGCTGACTGTGCTGCATGCAGCAGGAGAACTTCTCCCACAGCCGCGCAGACTGACTGGCAGTTCAGTCGGTCTTTCCACCGGCACTTGCTGCGCAGCTGAGAAGTCAGACCAGACCACAGAACCGTCGCACTCTGTCCTACGGAAAAGGCACATTATGAGGAACAAACGCAAAAAAAAAAAACACTGTGTGAATTAAGCAGCGGACTTTACTTTTTTTCTTGCCCGCAACAGACAGAGTCCAGGTCATCATGATTGACATCTTTAAATAGCTTTGATAGAGGTTGTTAAGTAAATTGTGGACCTGCTTCAAATTGAGAACCACCTGGTCCACAATCAATGTGGAGAAATGATCATTTTCACACCCTCGGAAACAGACCAACTGCAGTGTTTTTTTTTTTGTTGTTTTTTTTCAGTGTCGCTGCTCCAATGCTGGCCTGAAATGTGTGTGTATATGTATCGATCTGTGGGATTTGAAATGATTAAAAAAAATTGGCGAAACGATCTTTTAACCCAGCACTACTGACATGTATAACATGTTCAGTTGAAATTATAAAAACTTTTTTTTTTTCCCCATTTCCTGTTACACTGAGGCTTGTAAACAGTTTGTAGTTTCTAAACAGTTCCAATGACAACTATTAACTTCATTGTGAAAATGAATGCTCAAAGAACACCTGTTTGGAACATTCCACAGGTGAACAGGTTAATTGTAAACAGATGAGTGTCATGATTGGGTATAAAAGGAGCATCCCCAAAAGGCTCAGCCATTCACAAATAAAGATGGGGTGAGGATCACCACTTTGTCAACAACTGCATGAAAAAATAATCCAACAGTTTAAGAACAATGTTTCTTGACGTTCAGTTGCAAGAAATTCAGTCCATAATATAATCACAAGATTCAGAGAATCTGGAGAACTTTCTCCACATAAGCGGCAAGGCTGAAACCAACATTGAATGCCTGTGACCTTCAATCCCTCAGGCGGCACTGCATTAAAAACCAACATCATTGTGTAAAGGATCTTACCGCGTGGGCTCAGGAACACTTCAGAAAACCATTGTCAGTTATCACAGTTCGTCACTACATCTACAAGTGCAAGTTAAAAAACTCTACCATGCAAAGCAAAAGCCAAACATCAACAACATCCAGAAACGCCGCCGCCTTCTCTGGGCCCGACCTCATTTGAAATAGACCACAGCACACTTTTCCACTTCACATCTGTCCGAGTCCACATTTCAAATTGTTTTTGGAAATCATGGACGTCGTGTCCTCTGGACAAAAGAGGGGGAAAAAAGACATCCAGATTGTTACCAGCGCAAAGTTCAAAAGCCAGCATCTGTGATGGTATGGGGGTGTGTTACTGGCCATGGCATGGGCACATCTGTGATGGCACCATCGATGCTGAAAGGTACATCCAGGTTTTGGAGCAACACATGCTGCCATCCAAGAAACATCTTTTTCAGGGACATCCCTGCTTATGTCAGTAAGACAAGCCACATTCTGCATGTTACAACAGCGTGGCTTCGTAGTAAAAGAGTGCGGGTACTAGACTGGCCTGCCTGCAGTCCAGACCTGTTGCCCATTGAAAATGTGTGGCACATTATGAAGTGCAAAATACGACAACGGAGACCCCAGACTGTTGAACAACTGAAGTCGTACATCAAGCAAGAATGGGAAAGAATTCCACCTACAAAGCTTCAACAATTAGTGTCATCAGTTCCCAAACGCTTATTGAGTGTTGTTAGAAGGAAAGGTGATGTAACACAGTGGGAAACATACCACTGTCCCAGTTTTTTAGAAACCTGTTGCAGGCATCCATTTCAAAATGAGCAAATACAACCCCTGGCAAAAATTATGGAATCACCGGCCTCGGAGGATGTTCATTCAGTTGTTTCATTTTGTAGAAAAAAAGCAGATCACAGACATGACACAAAACTAAAGTCATTTCAAATGGCAACTTTCTGGCTTTAAGAAACACTATAAGAAATCAGGAAAAAAAAATTGTGGCAGTCAGTAACGGTTACTTTTTTAGACCAAGCAGAGGGAAAAAAAATATGGACTCTCTCAATTCTGAGGAAAAAAATATGGAATCATGAAAAACAAAAGAACACTCCAACACATCACTAGTATTTTGTTGCACCACCTCTGGCTTTTATAACAGCTTGCAGTCTCTGAGGCATGGACTTAATGAGTGACAAACAGTACTCTTCATCAATCTGGCTCCAACTTTCTCTGATTGCTGTTGCCAGATCAGCTTTGCAGGTTGGCGCCTTGTCATGGACCATTTTCTTCAACTTCCACCAAAGATTTTCAATTGGATTAAGATCCGGACTATTTGCAGGCCATGACATTGACCCTGTGTGTCTTTTTGCAAGGAATGTTTTCACAGTTTTTGCTCTATGGCAAGATGCATTATCATCTTGAAAAATGATTTCATCATCCCCAAACATCCTTTCAATTGATGGGATAAGAAAAGTGTCCAAAATATCAACGTAAACTTGTGCATTTATTGATGATGTAATGACAGCCATCTCCCCAGTGCCTTTACCTGACATGCAGCCCCATATCATCAATGACTGTGGAAATTTACATGTTCTCTTCAGGCAGTCATCTTTATAAATCTCATTGGAACGGCACCAAACAAAAGTTCCAGCATCATCACCTTGCCCAATGCAGATTCGAGATTCATCACTGAATATGACATTCATCCAGTCATCCACAGTCCACGATTGCTTTTCCTTACCCCATTGTAACCTTGTTTTTTTCTGTTTAGGTGTTAATGATGGCTTTCATTTAGCTTTTCTGTATGTAAATCCCATTTCCTTTACGCGGTTTCTTACAGTTCAGTCACAGACGTTGAGTCCAGTTTCCTCCCATTCGTTCATTTGTTTTGTTGTGCATTTTCGATTTTTTTGAGACATATTGCTTTGTTTTCTGTCTTGACGCTTTGTCTTCCTTGGTCTACCAGTATGTTTGCCTTTAACAACCTTCCCATGTTGTTTGTATTTGGTCCAGAGTTTAGACACAGCTGACTGTGAACAACCAACATCTTTTGCAACATTGCGTGATGATTTACCCTCTTTTAAGAGTTTGATAATCCTCTCCTTTGTTTCGTCTGACATCTCTCCTGTTGGAGCCATGATTCATGTCAGTCCACTTGTTGCAACAGCTCTCAAGGTGTGATCACTCCTTTTTAGATGCAGACTAACAAGCAGATCTGATTTGATGCAGGTGTTAGTTTTGGGGATGAAAATTTACAGGGTGATTCCATATTTTATTCCTCAGAATTGAGTGATTCCATATTTTTTTCCCTCTGCTTGGTCTAAAAAAGTAACCGTTACTGACTGCCGCAGTTTTTTTTGTTTTTGTTTTTTTGTTTCTGATTTCTTATAGTGTTTCTTAAAGCCAGAAAGTTGCCATTTGAAATGACTTTAGTTTTGTGTCGTGTCTGTGATCTGCTTTTTTTTCTACAAAATTAAACAACTGAATGAACATCCTCCGAGGCCGGTGATTCCAAAAATTTTGCCAGGGTTTGTATTTGCACATAAACAGTTTATCAGTTTGAACATTAAATATCTTGTCTTTGCGGTGTATTCAATTGCAAATATATGCAATAATTGCATAATAATTGCAAATATGCAAATCATTGTATTCTGTTTTTATTTACATTTTACACAGCATCCCAACTTCATTGGAACTGGGTGTGTGTGCGTGCGCGCGCAGTGGTGGGCACAGTTCTGCGAACCGCTAATTATCAGTGATAATGTTTTCAATATCGGATTAGCTTTTCAGATAACTTTGAAAACCATCATCAGACCAATTATCTTTTGATAAGTTTCAGTCCAATAATTTTTAGACCGCTAACATTTTTTGCGGATGTAGCTTTTTGTAGTAGATGTGCAGTTCTATCCTGTACAAACAGAAGAGTTTGTTCCAGAAGAAACCGCTCTATTCTCTGCAGGCAAAGAATTGGTCATAGGAAGAAAAAAAAAACCTCACTTCTTTTGACCCCATACTAATACGCTAGCAATATCACCCATGTCATCCAGAGGCATATCATTTTAACTTAGGGTTAGAATTGTAACCAAACTAATTCCAGACAAGTTATTTCAATTAACGTCATGTCTGAAGATTTATGAAGTGAAAATATCAGATATGTTTTAGTTGTAAACACCAACACGTTACATTGATTCACTTGTGTTGGTTTTTGTATAGAATGAATGAAACAACCAATCAGTATCAGTGGAGGCTTAGTTACCCATAATCCCCTTTGGGCATCTGTGTGTTAATGTTCAAATCTTCAGAATTAGTGCATTATTTTAAAATATATATCACTTTGTACATTTTAAGAGTTTACAATAATGTAGTTATTCTATCTGGAATCATTTTATTTTTAAAGCAAAGCCATAATTTAAACCTGCTTTCCATTTCAAGACCTCCGCGTCATCGCAGTCCACTGTATCCTGTCAGGGTAAATGACATTTTCCTACAACAGGGGGCAGAGTGCACAAAGACAAGTTTTGGCTCATTGGCTGTTTGGGTTTGTGATTGCCGTTAGTTCTATTAGAAGCTTTGCTGGTGTTTAAACTCAAAATCAGTTTCTTAGTAGCTGAGAGCATATGGGAGGCAAAATTTAAAGTTATCTGTAGCTTCTGATATGTTTTTAGGTAGTTTATCAGTTTCGTGTTAAAAAAAGGTAACTTTTCAGTTAGTTGAGTACCAGTTATCAAACCTAATGTTTTGGTAAGCTGTGCCCACCACTGTATATATGTGATAAGCCAGATCATGTTTAATAAGCCTTTTCACACTCTGAGAATGCACATCCGTGACCTGGCTGATTCAAAGGTCAAGAGGTGTTAAAAAAAAAAAAAGTAAACGAGACGCTCGGTCGGGCAGTGACAGCATCAGTCAAACAACTGTCTAAATCCATAATAAACATAATGTTAGATACTTATAAGGACTGCAAATGCAACTGTTTTACCAAGATGTTACAATATAATTACCTTTGAGAAGATCCCAGACACTTTCTCCACCTTATGAAGCCCACAAGAAAAGCTGTAGCCGTAGAAAATTCCCCTGTGCCTCTGGAGCAATTAGAGATGGTTTTAACAGCCAATCTCTGAGAGTAACTGATTAATCCGCTACAAAATAATTAGTTTATATGACGCAGCATCCAGCGGCACACAGCACGGCATCCAGCGGAACGCATTGGCGCAGCGAATTGCGTGGCAGTGAGTGGGTTACATGCGTGCAAGTATCACGGTGCCTTAAGTATCATTTGTGGGTGGTTATCGAGTCATGCTGCTCTTCTCAACCAGCATATGCTTCAGCTTTTCTTCCTTGGACACCAATACCACCTTTTCACAAGAAAATTTTCAAGGAATCAGTGGTAAGTAAGTCCCTTCGGCTGCTCCCTTGTTTTTGCACTCGGGGTCGCTACGGCAAATCCAAGGTGGATCTGCATGTTGAATTGGCACAGGTTTTATGCTGAATGCCCTTCCTGACGCAACTCCACATTACATGGAGAAATGTGGCAGGGGTGGGATTTGAACCCGGAACCATCTGCACTGAAACCAAGCGCATTAACCACTTGGCCACCACCCCCTTCAAGGAATCAATGGTCCAATGGGGAAAATAATCAAGTTCTGTGTCATTCTCGCTGCCCACACAGTCAGTCGTGATGCCTCGAGACAGGAGTCTGCACCTCTTGCATGCGAGAGTGTGGAAAGGCTTATTGGGGGTGTGGTCTCTTTAAGTGACAGCCACTGAACAAATACAGTATTTTGTCAGCATTAAGCAACAAGAAAAACAAGAAATACAAAGCTGATCGTCCAAAGCTTCACTAAAATACCCAGACTTTAGATAAAGTTGAGGCCGTGGCCCACTGTTTACTAATAAAATTAAATTAAAAGGGTAGAAAGCATAGTAACATACTATGCCAGTATGCTCGCCACACAAAAGGGAAATAATTGCGTCTTAAGTCTGGACTTAAGTCTCTACAGAATGTGACTTTTATTGACGCAGGGAGATCATTCCACAGAACAGGGGCACGATAAGAGAAAGGTCTATGACCCGCAGACGTTTTATTCACCCGAGGGACACAAAATAGCCCTACACCCTGAGAATGCAGAGCCCGGGCCGGTACGTAGGGTTTAATTAGGTCAGCTAGGTAGAGAGGTGCTCACTTTCAAATATGAAAGTGATTGGTGCAGGAATGTCAGATATACATTAAATGGGGTTTTCAATGTTAAATTTAAATGGTCATAAAATCTGTAATCTAGATCAGATCCGAATCAAACTTTGTCAGTCGATAAATGATACCATCCTACACAACACTCTCAAATATGAAAGAAATGATCTTTTTGACAGTAAGGAATATTTGTTCAATTTTTCCTCACTTTGTCTTTGGACCTATGACTTTGAAAATTGAATCAGTTCTTGCCTATCAGGATATGAATCTTCAATAAAAATTTCATAACTATATATGAAAAATTGTGGGCTCCAGTCTGCTCACAAACAGGAGCAATAACACAATCATAATAAACACCTGAACCCAGGCTGGCCTGTTAGCTTGGGTGGCTCAAGACTCGGAAGAGAAGGGCATGTTTGGGATTCTTTCTTCACCCACACTCCACCCTTTCATGCATTGAGTTCATTGTGATGTAGAACAAAGATTGAAGCCTTCTATTGCTGATGAATGTTATTTTGCAGGCAGCTTCGAGGTTAAAATCAACAAGCAGCTTGTGTTCTCCAAGCTTGAAATGGGTGGATTCCCATACGAGGAAGACGTGAGTCCCGTTTTTACACAGAGATACTTGTGTTGTCTTAATGTGTGTTACACACTAAATTTTAAATTTCTGCTTTTTTTGTGTGTGTGTGTGTGTGTGTGTGTGTGTGTGTGTGTGTGTGTGTGTGTGTGTGTGTGTGTCTGACTTCTGCTGCAGATCGAGGATGCAGTCAGGAAAGCCTATGATGGCAAACCTGTGGAGAAGATAACCAGAAGCCAGGCACCTTGCGTCATTTTATAAGTCACGTGTTGTCCTGCCTCCCGCCTGCCTACAACATCACCTCCCCTCCCAGGTTTACTGGGAGACTTAAGCCTGTAAAACAAGATTGCTCTGTGCGAAGCTGCTTTAAATCATCTCCAAGCGCTGCTATGTCATCTGGCTCCTCTTTCTGTTCCCATAGTGATGCTCCAGGCTGTTAATGATTGCTGTAGCCTAAAAAAGGTAACGGTTATGGTATGATGAAGCTCTTCCTGGAATTGCAGACTCTTATGAGAACAGAATGGGAGAAGATGCCGCACAAGGGGTCAGAGGGAGCTCGCTTCAAAAAAAAAGGAAAAAAAAAAAACCATTAATTGTAAAACATTACTTGCCGCACTGTTTTTTTGTTTTGTATTATCTAGTTAGCTTTTCTCTGCACAACTGCCTCATTGAATGCAAGTTTCTGGGTAACGTAACTAAATATTTTCTGTCATGTCTGCAAACTAAAACGTCAGCTGTGCCTCCTCCTGCAGATTTGTAATCATTAGATTGTAATGTTTCTGAGATGAATGAAAATTGAATGTCTTTAGTCAAATTACAGAATATTAAGTCAGCACTACATTAGGAGTGTGTATAGTGTTGCTGTTAGGTGCAACACCTGAGCTTCAAATTTTGAGTTGTGATATAAGGTCATTTGATTAAATCTGATTCAGCTATTAAGAATTGAGTAGTTTCTCCCCATTGTAACTGTCAGCTGCTATTAAGATGCTTATTATCAATAAAGGCAATGATGTTCTACTTGTTGTCTCGGGTGTTCATAGGCGCTTAATCTGTTTAATCACCCTAATCTTGTTCATCGTACATCACGTCATGGGCGTTGTATTAAACTTGCGACATTAACTGCAGTTGACTGGTTTAAAGTTGCTAGACCTGTTTTTTTTTTGTTTTTTTTTGCACGCACGCATTGACTCCTTTTAATGGACTGACTCGGAGCGTGCAGATTTGTAGATAACAAGTAGAATGAGCCAAAGGCCAGACATGAGCATGGGAACGGTAATACAACAACCACTGAACTAGTTTTGTCCTGTTTGAGGTGTTTGTGTACATTTTGAGCCCGTAGTGAAGCAGGAAGTTACTTCTGGACCTTGTTTTCCTCAAGCAGGCTGTCGCCACTAAGGGGAGCCAAATTCAACAGTTGAACTGCAGCTTCAGTGTGTGTGACCTCTGCTCACTTCAGCCAAGTCGTGGTCACACTTTCAGATGGAGTACTTGTGCAGAAAAGTATGCACATGTAATCTGTTTTAGAATTGTCAAACTACAGTTGAATTTTATGTCTTTGAACCTGAAGGGGGGAAAAGGTGAACCCAGTGAATTCATAGCATCATTAGACAAGCAGTTATGACTTTGGCTTTAGAATTAGATGAAACTCAAAATCAACCTGCATTTTTAGCCACACCTGCTCTTTATTTCCAGTATGCATGCAGAAAGATTTCCTGCAGTACGTCCACACACTAATGTACTAATAAGTGGCAGGCAGCCTCCATCCTGTAAAATGTAGTGAGTATAAATAAATGTCCATCCCCTCTAGTTGAACACAAATGCTCAATGTGCAACTTATAAATAAATGGACAGCATGGTGACTTAGTGGTTCGCACTGTTGCCTCACAGCAAGAAGGTCATGGGATCAGTTCCCACCTGTGGCCTGTCTGTGTGGAGTTTGCATGTTCGCGTGTTTGGGTTTCCTCCCACATTCAGACATGCAGTTTAGGTGAGTTGGAAACTATAATTACTCAGGTCTCCCTTGCAAAAGAGATCTTGATCTCAGTGGGACTAAGCTGGTTAAATATGGTATGTACTTTATATGTGGTGATTCACACATTCATCCATTTATTTTATGAGGTCCATGCATAGGCTTTAGCAAAGATGAACATGTTGCTCGCATACTTTTTTTTTTAACTATATAAATGCTATTTGAATTATTTGCTTATTCATTTGCAAGCTTATGGAGACCTGTAAGAAGACAGTAACCTTTCAACAAAATATTAGACTGAGAAAGTTGAATTAATTACTGACACATCGTCTCACTGAAGCATTTTATAAAAAAATAAAATGCTTAAATCTTCCCATGTTTTACAACCCCAAATAAGAAAACTTGAGACAGCATGGAAAATGCAAATATATAGAGAGAGAGAGAGTATGAAGTGTTGCATATTTAAATGTAAGCCAGTGGGACTAGGTGGGTCTCTGCTGGTGGCTCTGGTTCGCAGTGATAACATGCCAGGCTGGTTGTTCCAGTGCTGATAAATGCCTGTCCGTCTGTGCAGCCTCAGCGGGATCGCCTCCATTTGAAAGTAAATCATATTGACACTAAAATATCAGGTGTGGCTACTTAACATGGTCATAGTCAGTCTTTAACACCAGGCCTCGTGTGGTAATGTGCTGCCAGGAACAGGTTTCATTTGGAGATTCTCATAGCTCCAAAAACACCCAATCACATGCCTCATGTTTTCCTTTTTATCAAATATATTTAGACTAGGACGTTGCATAAAGTACTTTTTTTGTAATATTCTAAATTTACAAATCCTGGACTGTGTAAAGTCGGTGGTGTGTGGTGTCTATACGTGTGCTGGCTGGGAGTGTCTGTGCACGTGGGCCGGGCAGATAGCTTCAATAACTGGTGATAACAGTCATCACTGGGGCCCCCTGTCCCTCACTGTGCAGTCTATTCTTTTACTATGTAAAAATGTGTTTTTTGAGGTTGTACAGCTTCATCGTAAACCACAGCAGGTTTGGTGAATAATGCAGAAACATTAAGAGTCAGATTAGTCCAGGATCTCTTTAGTTACACTCACAAACCATTACAATCTGTCATCTTGAGTAGTGTCCATAGTAATATTTGACGAGCTACAGTTTGCATATAATGAGCATCAGATGGGTGTGAGCATCGGCGACACCAGAATGGGGCCTGATAGGGCTTTAACCCCACCAAGGACGTAGTGTATGAACTGATCAGTTTTGCTTAACCAAAGTAGTTTTCGATTCATGCTGCTCGGCATCAAGAGATTAAAGTCTGTTAATAATGAAGTTCACAAGAATATCTTGCAAAATGTTGAGAGTTTGTATCAAAATAAGATTGAAAGGAGAAATATTAACAAGTACAACCATAAATCAGAAAAAATAAGTGATTCTTACATTTTGTCTTCTGATTGATTGCAGACATTATGAATTGTTTTGTGGGGTCAACTTCATTTCACTTGTTAATTTCAGTTGTTTGTCCTCACACAGCTCAGGGCCATCTCTGACCCCCACATGGATCCCCTGCAGTTCACATACAGAGCCAACAGGTCGGTAGACCATGCTGTCAACACGGCCCTCCACCTCATCCTCCAGCATCTGGACTCCCCAGGAACCTACACCAGGATTCTGTGGACTTCAGCTCTGCTTTCAACACGATCATCCCGGCCCTGCTGCAGGACAAGCTCCCTCAGTTTGGCATACCCGACTCCACCTGCAGGTAGATGACTGATTTCCTGTCCAACAGGAGGCAGCACATGAAGCTGGGGAGGCACATCTCCAATGCATGGTCCATCAGTACCGGATCCCCCAAAGGATGCCTTCTTTCCCCTCTACTCTTCTCCCTGTACACCAACAGCTGCACCTCCAGTCACCAGTCTGTAAAGCAATCTGCCATCCCTACAGGACCTGTACACCTCCAGGGCCTTGAAGCAGCAAGGAAGATAGTGGCCAATCCCGCTCACCCAGGACACAAACATTTTGTTACCCTCCCCTTTCCGTCCACCACTAGACTTATAAATAATGACAGGGACCTTCAGAATTGCCTTAATTCTTTGTGGCTTTGGAAACATTCCTCATAGATGTTGGTCCATATTGACATGATGTCATCAAGCAGTCTGTCCAATCTCCTCTCACATCAACAAGGCATTTTCATTGACAAAACACTCACTGGATAGCTTCTCTTTTTGGACCAGTCTCTGTAAACCCGAAAGATGGTTGTGTGTGAAAATCACAGTAGATCAGCAGTTTCTGAAATCTTCAGACCAGCACATCTGGCACCAACAGCCATTCCACTTTGAATGTGGAATGGCTGTTGGTGCCAGATGTGCTGGTTTGAATTCAGATTCAGAATCTGAACTTTAAAAAAAAAATCAGAATTCAATGTATTAACATTTTTTAAATTATTCCTTTTAAACTCACATGGACATGAATTTATTGTTTAAAAATATCAAAGCCAAAACAACAGAGTGCATAATGAAATGCCCTTGTTAGCGTAACACAACTAAAATATTACTCTGTTTTATTTTGTTTACTCAGAGGATGGACACATGAACCTTTACAAGTCAGTGATTATATTCTGAACTTAATTCACATCAATTATTAAGAAATGTAGAGTACAGAACTGTGTGGTAAGTCTCATGTATTCAGTTCTCAAACATGGAGTGAATGTGCAAGCAGGGGACAAGTGAGGAAAGCCATCAAGGCACCCTTTACAAATCTTGGTGGTTGGTAAGATTAGACCTTACCCTTGTGAAGTGCCTGGGGGACAACTTATGTTGTGATTTGGCACAACATAAATAAAATAAATTGAACTGAAATTGAACTTTGAAGGGATTATAGGCTTCTGTGCCTATGGTTGGCGACAGCATCATGGTGGAGTGGAAAAGAAGGACTTTATTCAGAATGTGTGAAATTTTACCCACAGTTTGCCAGCTGGTATTTGGGAGACTTGAGCCTAGATTTGATGTTTTTTCTTCTTCTTCTTTTTCTTCTTCTTCTTTTTACTCTTCCAGCACATTCCAGTTCATTTAAACTCCTGGAACACTAGTGTCATTGTCTACAGTCAAGCAACCTTTGCATCACTCCTTCGAGCTTGAATAAAGTTTGTAGCTGAGCATTAAACTTTCTGGAGGAAGGTTAAAATGGGTGAAAGACTGAGTTGTTTAGCCACAGTGAAGGTGAGGCTTTCATTTCCAAGAACATTGTACCACCTTTTAAGCATGGTGGTGGTAGCATCATGCTCTGGTGTTGACAGTGGAAATGGTATGTTGGAGAAATTGGATGGAATGATGAAGGAATTCTTATTGTAATGTATTATGAGTTTTTATTGTGTTTTATAGGCCTTAATGGAAATGTGTTGTGTTATTGTACTGAAATGTGTATTTGTGAACTGTAATTAAAACTTGAATGGACCCCAGGAAGAGTAGCTGATGCAGTTACACTGCAGATGCTAATGGGGATCCAAATAAACAAATAAATTCTTCATAATTCTTCAAAGAAACCTCAAACCATCGGTGAGATGGCTGATACTTGGACACAAGTGACCATGTGATCAAGGGGAAACCTCCTAATGGGCCTTCAATGAAATATTTGGTGACCTTGTAGAGGTACTTGTTGTCCCATCACTCTGTCCCAGAAAGAGAACCATCCAAAGACCATTGATTGCTATGACAGTCATGTCCATAATGTGTGCACATAAACTGATGACTACAACTTTATGCCAAAGTCAAGGTTTGTAGACCAAATTCAACTAGCAATTATTAAATGTAAGTCATGACCATCTTTTGATTTCACCGATTTCCATATCTGCTTCCAATGAGGAAAATGTTCACCGAGTTGGATGGGCCAGATATTTCCAGGGCCGTTTGGTCCGCCGTTACTTTCTTAGCAATGCCCTGCACAACACTGGTTTTCAGCTCCAGATAAATCATCCAATATGAATTTGGGGGACTGAACAGAAACTCAATCCATCTATTTTCTAAACCTGCACATTCCTGCTTAGAGTCACAGGGGGCTGGAGCCCATCCCAGTGATCATTGGGCAAGAGGTGTGGTCCACCGTGGACAGGCCACCAGTTTACCGGCAAAGACATAGACCATGACAGTCACATGCTCACTCACACCTACAGCCAGTTAAAAGTCACCAATTCACCTAAACTGCACGTCTTTGGAAGTGGAAGGAAGCCAGAACACCTACAGAGAACCCACTTAAATATGGAGAGAACTGCATACAGAAAGGACCACGCCTACATAGCACTAATAACTCGAGATCTTACATAAACTTTGTAGACTTTGTCATTCATTCATACCAATATTATTGGATTTCTATGGTGCTTTTCCATCTGATGTAGATGCTCATAGTGTTTTACAAAGATGCATCATATTCACTCATTCACACACGTTCACAGACTGATGTCAGCTGGCTGTCGTGAAAGGCAACCTGGTAGATTAAGGACCTTCTCCACAGAATCTTAGTAATTTTCCTCTTTCATGAGGAATCAATCCACTGGTCACAAACACGCTCTAACCTCTAGGCCAGGGGTGGGCAATTAATTTTTACAAGGGGCCACATAGGGAGCCTGAATTATGTCCGAGGGCCACACCATCGATAACTCGGCTGTCTCCCATTACAAATTTTACAAAAAAATTACCTATTTAATAGCTTTTATAGGTAATATTTATTATTGTAATAATATGTAAATATTTAAATATACCTCAATAAACCTCTTTAATGATTTGCAACACACAAGCTTGACATTTTTAATATATGTAATAATAATCACAGACCTCATAAGGGCCGGGCAGGTGACATGCAAAGGGACGCATGTGGCCCCCGGGCCGCAGTTTGCCCAGGTCTGCTCTAGGCCATCACCTCCCTTTTCACATAGTGGATGAGAGCAGTTTTCATGATTTTGCAAGCCTGAAGGATGCTGGAAAGTTGTTTTCTTCTTGCTATGATGTATATTCCTGCTGCAGCAGAATGTTCCTCACTGTCTGCATGTTGTTACTACTTGGGAACATGGTCTTGATTGCTCCACATTAAATCATGCACTGCACCAAAATATCCCCCCCAAGATGCATGGTCCAAAGTAAGGTATACTAATATTATTTTGTTTTTTACAGTCATGCAATAGTAGAAATTACTTCATAGTATTTTACACTTTGTGTTTGATCTTGATGTCAAGGTCCACCAGTTGCAGATGACAGCTATTCCTGCATCCACGTCACATGGAACAAAGCTGACGTGAGTCAACATTTCTACTCAACAAATTGAATTTATCACATTCGTGTCTCAAGTCAACTGAAGGGGGTGAAATTCCCCCCAAACACCTCATCATAAGGGAATCCCCAGCACATAAACAAGATGACGTCCTCCTACAGAGTCCCCCCTTTGATCTTCCAGGCCTCTGAAACCGGACAACCTTCAGCCTGCTGGGCCTTTCTGCTCCTGACCCAACTTGGACCCAGTTCATGCAGAGAGGGTGGAGCAGAAAGAGGGTTGGGATATCCCTGTCTCAAGGTGTCCCTAACTGATACAGCTGTTTTTTCTGTCTCACACATCTTATCTCCCCAGTTGCACATTCAGGTTGCTCGAGGCTTGTGGGGTGCAGCTTCTCTTCATGCCGACGTAGTTTCATATGGGTGTTCCCGCTTCCCCCGCTTCTAGTCTTGTCCAAGTTCATTAGCCCTGGGTCATTATCGCCGGGCTTGTCCATTGTGGGGCAGCGACCGTCCAGTTCCCAGTTGTGGAGACCAGGTGGGAGTACCTGCATTCAGGTAGGGGGCGTGGCTTCTGGTGGCCAGGTGCACATATGCCACATGTACATTTCTATAAAGCTAGGACAAGGGTAGTAGTTTAGTAAGGGTTGACTGTTGTTGTTGCTGTTGAATCTAAAAGGTTAACCAGCACTTTATAATTCAGCAAATTTCTGTGAAAATGTTTTTGTTTTTTAATGGTTTTTGAGATCAAGGTCAAGGTATATTTATGTATAGTGCAAGCAAAATGTACAAACCAGAAAACATAACTAAAGAAGATGAAAGTATAACAAATAATTAGGTTTTTTGCCTGCAGTCTTCTTTTTCATCCTGGGTACACAAAGCAAGACTGTACCCTTTGTATTAATTATGTATTTTCATTCTTGCATTTAATACTCAGCCATGTAGCTTGGAAAAAATATCCTTGAGGTGTGTGCAGATGTATCTGATCCATGCACTGCTTTAATCATAGTTGTAGTTTTGCACACAAGTGCTACAGTCTTGTTCAGCTGTGTGAAGTAAAAACAAGTTCCTATCAAATGCATATAAAACAGAATACATGCACAACTTTTCCCAATGTGACCGCACGATGAGAAGCTCATCGTCGTGACTTGGAGTGTCACTGAAGAAAGGTGTGACCTCAAGATAAGGCTCTGTAAGTCGTCTATTTAAACTACAAAACATCCACACTCATAACGGCTCATACACTATCTGCCCTGAGCCGTGGCCTCTCCAGATAGATGGTGATAAATTCAAAAATCATCAGAACTGACACTTCGGATGTTCGACTGAGTAAACGTCCTGTATAGTTACAGCGTTACAGTCAAGTGCACTTGAACGAAAACCACTTAATTTACCATCAAATATCAATTATTGTGTCATTTTTAACCACATTTACATCTCATATAGGTATTACTTTGTCATTTTTTTATGCCCATTTGTCTGTTTCGTGTTTTAGGAAATGCATAAAAGAACCTGAAAGTTCATGCACAGACGTTCAACATCAATGGAAAACAATCTAAACTTGGAGGAGGTTGGTCTCTTATTCTTAACCACTGCAACAGATTCACTGCTGTCCTGCTATTAAATATTACAGCAGTCACATTTACCAATGCTGCACAATACATGTGCAGGATATTGTGAAAAAAAAAATCAAATTCTTTCTCAGTTTTTTCAGAAAGTGAATATTTTATGTATAGTATTTTAGACTCATTGCATTTAAACTTAAATATTTCAAGCTTTGTGTGTGTGTGTGTGTGTGTGTGTGTGTGTGTGCGTGCGTGCGTGCGTGCGTGCGTGCGTGCGTGTGTGTGTGTGTGTGTGTGTTTTAATTTTAATTATGGCCTACAGCTAAAAGAAAAGAAAGAAATAAAAAAATGTATCTCAAAATATTAGACTATTGCATTCTCAGGTTTGAGTGACTATTTCTGCAATATAAATAACATGTCAGTCTGGTTCAGCACACAACCACAATCATGGGGAAGACTGCTGACTTGACAGTTGTCCTGAAGACACTCATTGACACCCTCACCCACTTAAGGTCATAACTTAAAGGACTGGCTGTTCTCAGACTGCTGGATCAAAGCCTATTCATGGAACGCTGACTGGACAGGAAGAGTGTGGTCGGAAAAGATGCTGAAGCAACAGGGATGATGACAGCCTTGAGAAGACTGTCAAGCAAAGTGATTCAAGAACTTGGAGGATTTTCACAAGGAGTGGAGTGAGACTGGAGTCAGCGCATCAAGATCCACCACACACAGATGTGCACAGGAAATGGACTACAAGCATCACACTCAGAGTGTCAGGCCACTTCTGAACCTTACGTGGGAAAAGGAGAAAAGGTTCTCATTTCAGTTGGAATTAAATTTTGCATTTCATTTGGAAATCAAGGTCCAGGAGTCTGGAAGAAGAGTGGAGAGGCACAGAATCCAAGTTGCTTGAAGTCCAGTGTCAAGTTTCTACAATCAGTGATGATTTGGAGCGCCATGTCCTCTGCTAGTGTTGGTCCACTGTGTTTTATCAAGTCCAAAGTCAAAGCAGCCATCTGGCAGGAGATTGTAGAGCACTTCATGCTTCCATCTGCTGACAAGCCTTATGGAGATGCTGATTTCCTTTTCCAGTAGGACCTGGTACCTGCCCACAGTGTTAAAACTACTTGGCCCTGGCTTGCTGATGATGGTATTACTTTACTGGACTGGCTGGCCAACCTGCCTGACCTGAACCCTACAGAATGTCTATGGGGTATGATCAAGAGGAAGATGAGAGACACCAGACCCAAGAACACAGATGCTCTAAAGGCCACTATCAAAGCAATTTGGGCTTCCAGAAGACCTCAGCAGTGCAACACAGGCTGATCGCCTCCACGCCACATCATACTGATGCTGTGATTTTTTGCAAAAGAAGCCTCAACCAAGTACTGACTGCACAAATGGACATACTTTGCAGAAGTTTAATGTTTCAGTATTTGAGCTTGTGAAATAGTCTCATATTTCAGATTTTTTTTTCTATTTGGGGGCCCATAATGAAAAAAAAAAAAAACAAGAACATGCTTGAAACATTTTCATTTACATGTGATGAGTTTAAAATATTTACAATTTCCACTTTATGAAATAAATGATAAAAAAAAAAAATCTTCAACTTTTTCACAGTACTCTGATCTTCTGAAATCTGAAATGCTTCCAGAAAGTATTCACAGCGCTTCACTTTTTCCACACTCTGGTTTGTTACAGCATTGTTCCAAAGTGGAGTAAATTAATTTTTCCCTCAAAATTCTACTCACAACACCCCATAATGATAACATGAATTTTTTTTCTGCAAATTTATTAAAAAAAATAAATAAATAAATAAATCACTTGTACATAAGTATTCACACCCTTCGCTCAATACTTTGTTGATGCACCTTTGGCAGCAATTACAGCCTCAGGTCTTCTTGAATATGATGCTACAAGCTTGGTGCACCTATCTTTGGGCTGTTTGGTCCATTCCTCTTTGCAGCACCTCTTAAGCTCCATCAGGTTGGATGGGGAGCGTCGATGCACAGACATTTTCAGATCTCTCCAGAGATGTTCAATGAGATTCAGGTCATCCAGGATGTCGCTGTACATTGCTGCATTCATTTTTCCCTCAATCCTGACTAGTCTCCTGGTTTCTGCTGCTGAAAAACATCCCCACAGCATGATGCTGCCACCACCACCATGCTTCACTGTAGGGATGGTGCCTGGTTTCCTCCAAACATGAAGCGTGGCAGTCACACCAAAGAGTTCAGTCTTTGTCTCATCAGACCAGAGAGTTTTGTTTCTCATGGTCTGACAGTCCTTCAGGTGCCTTTTGTCAAACTCCAGGTGGGCTGCCATGTGCCATTTACTAAGAAGTGGCTTCCATCTGGCCACTCTGCCATACAAGCCTGATTGGTGGATTGCTGAAGAGATGGTTGTCCTTCTGGAAGGTTCTCCTCTCTCCACAGAGGAATGCTGGAGCTCTGACAGAGTGACCACTGGGTTCTTGGTCACCTCCCTGACTAAGGCCCTTCTCCCACGATCGCTCAGTTTTGATGGGCGTCCAGCTCTAGGAAGAGTCCTGGTGGATCTGAATTAATTTCATTTACAGATGATGGAGCCCACTGTGCTCATTGAGACCCTCAAAGCAGCAGAAATGTTTCTGTACCCTTCCACACATTTGTACCTTAAGACAACCCTGTCTCTGAGGTCTGCAGATAATTCCTTTGACTTCATGCTTGGTTTGTGCTCTGACTGTCGACTGTGGGACCTTATATGTCGACAAGTGTATGTCTTTCCAAGTCATGTCCAATCAACTGAATTTGCTCCAGGTGGATTCCAATTAAACTGTAGAAACTTCTCAAGGATGATCAGTGGAAACAAGATGCACCTGAGCTCAATTTTGAGCTTCATGGCAAAGGCTGTGAATACTTGCATACATGTGATTTCTGAGTTTTTAATTTTGAATAAATTTGCAAAAATCTAACAAGAAAAAAAAACTTTTTCACATGTGTTGTTATGGGGTATTGTGTGTTGAATTTTGAGGAAAAAAAATGAATTTAATCCATTTTGGAATAAGGCTGTGACATAAAATGTGGAAAAATTGAAGTGCTGTGAATACTTTCCGGATGTACCATATATTGTCATACCAAACTGTATCGCTGTTGATGCTCCTTTTTGTAATAATTGTACTTTAAAACTAGTCGGGCCAATGAATAAGTTCACTATATAGTGATTTTTGTCGTTGTACACCTGTTCTACAACCCCTGGCAAAATTATGGAATCACCGGCCTCGGAGGATGTTCATTCAGTTGTTTAATTTTGTAGAAAAAAAAAGCAGATCACAGACATGACACAAAACTAAAGTCATTTCAAATGGCAACTTTCTGGCTTTAAGAAACACTATAAGAAATCAGGAAAAATAATTGTGGCAGTCAGTAACAGTTAATGTTTTTAGACCAAGCAGAGGGAAAAAAATATGGAATCACTCAATTCTGAGGAAAGAATTATGGAATCATGAAAGACAAAAGAACGCTCCAACACATCACTAGTATTTTGTTGCACCACCTCTGGCTTTTATAACAGCTTGCAGTCTCTGAGGCATGGACTTAATGAGTGACAAACAGTACTCTTCATCAATCTGGCTCCAACGTTCTCTGATTGCTGTTGCCAGATCAGCTTTGCAGGTTGGAGCCTTGTCATGGACCATTTTCTTCAACTTCCACCAAAGATTTTCAATTGGATTAAGATCTGGACTATTTGCAGGTCATGACATTGACCCTATGTGTCTTTTTGCAAGGAATGTTTTCACAGTTTTTGCTCTATGGGAAGATGCATTATCATCTTGAAAAATTATTTCATCATCCCCAGACATCCTTTCGACTGATGGGATAAGAAAAGTGTCCAAAATATCAACGTAAACTTGTGCATTTATTGATGATGTAATGACAGCCATCTCCCCAGTGCCTTTACCTGACATGCAGCCCCATATCATCAATGACTGTGGAAATTTACATGTTCTCTTCAGGCAGTCATCTTTATAAATCTCATTGGAACGGCACCAAACAAAAAGTTCCAGCATCATCACCTTGCCCAATGCAGATTCGAGATTCATC
Source organism: Thalassophryne amazonica (assembly GCF_902500255.1). Classification (NCBI taxonomy): domain Eukaryota; kingdom Metazoa; phylum Chordata; class Actinopteri; order Batrachoidiformes; family Batrachoididae; genus Thalassophryne; species Thalassophryne amazonica. Next base: position 4,928,117 of record NC_047118.1, read on the forward strand.
ACTGAATATGACTTTCATCCAGTCATCCACAGTCCATGATTGCTTTTCTTTAGCCCACTGTAACCTTGTTTTTTTCTCTTTAGGTGTTAATGATGGCTTTTGTTTAGCTTTTTTGTATGTAAATCCCATTTCCTTTAGGCGGTTTCTTACAGTTCGGTCACAGTCGACTCCAGTTTCTTCCCATCCGTTCCTCATTTGTTTTGTTGTGCATTTTCGATTTTTGAGACATATTGCTTTAAGTTTTCTGTCTTGACGCTTTGATGTCTTCCTTGGTCTACCAGTATGTTTGCCTTTAACAACCTTCCCATTTTGTTTGTATTTGGTCCAGAGGTTAGACACAGCTGACTGTGAACAACCAACATCTTTTGCAACATTGTGTGATGATTTACCCTCTTTTAACAGTTTGATAATCCTCTCATTTGTTTCAATTGACATCTCTCGTGTTGGAGCCATGATTCATGTCAGTCCACTTGGTGCAACAGCTCTCCAAGGTATGATCACTCCTTTTTAGATGCAGACTAACGAGCAGATCTGATATGATGCAGGTGTTAGTTTTGGGGATGAAAATTTACAGGGTGATTCCATAATTTATTCCTCAGAATTGAGTGATTCCATATTTTTTTCCTCTGCTTGGTCTAAAAAAGTAACCGTTACTGACTGCCACAGTTTTTTTTTTCCTGATTTCTTATAGTGTTTCTTAAAGCCAGAAAGTTGCCATTTGAAATGACTTTAGTTTTGTGTCATGTCTGTGATCTGCTTTTTTGCTACAAAATTAAACAACTGAATGAACATCCTACGAGGCCGGTGATTCCAGAATTTTTGCCAGGGGTTGTAAAAGCTTTTCATACAGAGAATGTGTATCTTGGAAAATTGGCCTTTTATGTGGAGTTTGATGTGTTCAGTCAAACCTGCTATGTTTCACCTCATCGTTCCATTTTTTGTGTAACTTTCTTGCATTAAGTCTTCAACTTTCTTGCTCATTAGGGGAGTGAAATGTCATATGAAGACAACGACATGACCTTCCCTTCTCCCTTCAGACTGTGAGTCTTTGTTCTCTCATGTATTATTCAATTTCAGACAGTGAAGGGTTCCTGTAAGTCAATACTCAGGGTACCTCTACTCCACACAGTCAACAATCCTGAATATTGAAGTGTAGACTTGTTAAGCAACCCTGCCCTCTTCTGGTTATAGACAGAATAGCACTATCAATGCAGTTGAAAGCAAGGGTCACATCCACATTTTGTTTTGTTACAGCCTCATTCCAAAATGGAGTAAATTCATTTTTCCCCTCAAACTTCTACTCACAACACCCCATAGACAAGATGAAAAAAGTTTTTTTTTTTTGCAAATTTATTAAAAAATTTTAAAAACTAAGGAATCACATATACATAAGTATTCACACCTTTTCCTCAATACTTTTGTTGACGCACCTTTGGCAGCAATTACAGCCCCAAGTCTTTCTGAATATGATCCCACAAGCTTGGTGCACCTATCTTTGGGCAGTTTGGTCCATTCCTCTTTGCAGCACCTCTCAAGCTCCATCAGGTTGGATGGGGAGCGTCGGTGCACAGACATTTCCAGATCTGTCCAGAGATGTTCAGTCGGATTCAGGTCTGGGCTCTGGTTGGGCCACACAAGGGCATTCACAGAGTTGTCCTGAAGCCACTCCTTTGATATCTTGGCTGTGTGTTTAGGGTCATTGTGCTGCTGAAAGATGAACTGTCACCCCAGTCTGAGGTCAAGAGCGCTCTGGAGCAGGTTTTCATCCAGGATGTCTCTGTACATTGCTGCATTCATCTTTCCCTCAATCTGACTAGTCTCCGAGTTCTTGCTGCTGAAAAACATCCCCACAGCATGATGCTGCCACCACCATGCTTCACTGTAGGGATGGTGCCTGGTTTCCTCCAAACATGACGCCTGGCATTCACACCAAAGAGTTCAATCTTTGTCTCATCAGACCAGATAATTTTATTTCTCATGGTCTTACAGTCCTTCAGGTGCCTTTTGTCAAACTCCAGGTGGGCTGCCATGTGCCATTTATGGCAGAGTGGCTTCCATCTGGCCACTCTGCCATACAGGCCTGATTGGTGGATTGCTGGAGAGATGGTTGTCCTTCTGGAAGGTTCTCCTCTCTCCACAGAGGAATGCTGAAGTTCTGAACCATCAGGTTCTTGGTCACCTCCCTGACAAAGGCCCTTCTCCCCATCACTCAGTTTAGACAGGTGGTCAGCTCTAGGAAGAGTCCTGGTGGATCCGAACTTCATCCATTTCTGGATGATGGAGGCCACTGTGCTCATTGGGACCTCAACAGCAGCAGAAATGTTTCTGTACCCTACCCCATATTTGTGCCTGAAGACAATCTTGTCCCTGAGGTCTACAGATAATTCCTTTGACTTAATGCTTGGTTTGTACTCTGACATGCACTGTGTCAACTGTGGGACTTTATATGTAGACAGGTGTGTGTCTTTCCAAATCACATCCAATCAGCTGAATTTACCACAGGTGGACTCCAATTAAGCTGTAGAAACATCTCAAGGATGATCAGTGGAAACAGGATGCACCTGAGCTCAATTTGAGTTTCACAGAAAAGGTTGTATATACTTGTGTACATGTGATTTCTTAGCTTTTTTTTATTTGTAGTAAATTTGCAAAAATCTAAGAAAAAAAAAAACCTTTTTCACATTGTCATTATGGGATGTTGTGTGTAGAATTTTGAGGGGAAAAATTAATTTCACCCATTTTGGTATAAGTACCATAAAATGTGGAAAAGGTGAAGCGCTGTGAATACTTTCTGGATGCACCATAATTATATTCTATTTTGTTTTATTTACTATTTATGGTATTTATTATGTTTTAATTTGCTTATGTGCCAAATTCGAGTGACGTTTATTACTTTTAGTATTAATGGATTCCACCCAGCACATGCTTTGAAAGTGTTCATTAAAACTATATTGTGTTGCAATTTTTAATATCTTCCAGGCAACCTTTTGAAATGGCAGTTTATGCCACTAAGAGTGATTGTTGTTGGACCATGAAAAATTAAATCCAACATGCCTGAAAACTTACAATTTGACACCAAGATCTCACAAAACAAATAAGCAACAACATTTTTGTGAGGAAAAAATGATTTGGGGTCGAGTTGGTGACGGATTTGAAATTAGGCACCATCTTGGATTTCAGTGGCGCTAAAAACAGATCCGTTGTGACAGGATCATTTCAACACAAAAATGAATTCTTCTGTGTCCATCTTGGATCTTCAAATTTCAAGATTTGTTAAGTACTATTTTGGCAATCATCATGCCAGATTTAGTGCTTGCACCAGCTTTTGCACGATTAAGCTGTATAATTGATATTATCTGCTCCAGTGCTACAGTAATTTCAGGCTTTATATATTTTGCAAACATATTCATGTGAGGGCATTCACCAAAGTATCCCACATTTATCCCCCTGTCAGGGTTGGGTTGTGTTGCTTTGCAGGCAGTAAGACCAGCATCTGGCATTTTGTCCATGAGAATTGAAAGACTTTGGGAAATGTTGAGCAACACCCATGTTGTCCATATTAATGCTTTACTGAGGGGTCCTGTTCTCCAAATCCCTCAGGACCCCACCAGGTCACAGTGGTACCTATGACCTGGAGAAAAGAAGGCAGGAGGAGGAGCCACCCATGGGGACCATCACCATCCCCGTGGATTCCGAAAGTAACCACGTGCGGCTTTTTAAAATTTCACTTTTAGCACAAAGTGCATTTTTAGTCCTTTTATTGCTCATCGTCTCATTTCAGCCTTTTTGAACCTCAATGCCAATGCTACCATGAGAGGGGACGCTCAAGTTAGTCTATATTCTTACTTCTCAGCCGTGCTCCAATATTTGAAATAAACATTTGCCGCCTATGTGTTAACTGCGTTGCTGCATTTTCCCACAGGCCTACGTGGAGCTGAATGAGCTCCAGGGCAACACCTGGCAGCAGACTGGCCGCTGGGTGGGCTACGAAGAGAACTTTAACCCCGCCACAGGGAAATGGTGCCCGTCACACGTTTCCTATCTGACCTTTAAGAGTCTGCTGCAGCTCCGCAAGATTATGAGCACAGGTGAGTCCGAAACTAAAAAGAAACCAGAAAATCAGTCTATATATTGGATACAATTTAATTAGAGCTCTTGAGTTGCAGTGCATTTGACCTCTTAGGGCCACCGTATCAATGACTGTTTAAAAATCTTTGTGTGTCTCACATGTACTCAGGTGCTATTATCTTTGATCTGAATGCCAGCACGCTGTCTGAGGTGGCTGAGAAAGTGGCCGATGAGCTGCTGAACAAGGACGAGATACGCGCCAGTGACCGAGATCCTCTGCTGAGGGCGCTCCTGATGAGACGCAGGTAACCCTGAGGGCCGGTGGCGGTTCTAAAAAAACATTAATCATAAGAGGTCAGAGAGGACCAACTGTTCTCTTTGAGATAACAAGAGCTTATTGTTCTCCGAACAGCCGTGTCATGGATATATGAAGTCGATGCACACTTAAGCTTTTGCATGATTTTATGATGCCCACCGGGCACAGGGTGCATCAGAAGGGTAATCGAGAACTAGTTCCAAATTTGTCAATTAAATCAAAATCATATGTTGCAGATACTATCAGCTCCTCTTACCGATGCCTACATGTCTTTCCTGACACTTCCATATTAGTCCACGGCCAAGTTTTCGGTAGCATGTAAGGGTACGAAACAACACAGTCCAGCCTCAGTGTACCATGGCCAACACAAAATGTATGGTGGCCATTCTAGGGTGATGGCTGTAGCCAGGACGGGGTCAATGAAAATTAAAAATATGCCACAATCATATTGAAATGTATACCACATTATTTGGTTGATCATAAAGATTCCAAAAAGGTATCATTTGGACTATCTATGACTAAAAGTAATGGGGATAAAACAGCAAAAATCGTGACAAAGGTGAATTTCAGTTTGTACAGGTGTCAAAATTTTAAGTTGCTCCAATTTTGGTAAACAATAATGCAAAGTATTGTCTGAGTTAATATAGTTTTAAAAATGAATAGTTTGCCCCATCTGTCATACTTAGTGATCACGTTAAGGGGTAACATATATCATATGTTATAGAATCCAGTGGACATCAACCCAGTGTGACCTTCACTTTGGAGTCCAACATTCAGCACGGTCAAAACTATTCCATGTATTGATCCTATTAACTCAGCCAATAATTTTCATCAATTTTTACCAAAATTGGAGCACCTTTTGACTCCTGTACAAATTGAAATTGACCTTTGTCACTATTTTTGCTGTTTTTACTCCATAATTCCAGAACATTGTCAAAGATAGTCCAAACTATACCTTTTCAGAATCTTTCTAATCAATCAATCAATCAATTTTTTTATATAGCGCCAAATCACAACAAACAGTTGCCCCAAGGCGCTTTATATTGTAAGGCAAGGCCATACAATAATTATGTAAAACCCCAACGGTCAAAACGACCCCCTGTGAGCAAGCACTTGGCTACAGTGGGAAGGAAAAACTCCCTTTTAACAGGAAGAAACCTCCAGCAGAACCAGGCTCAGGGAGGGGCAGTCTTCTGCTGGGACTGGTTGGGGCTGAGGGAGAGAACCAGGAAAAAGACATGCTGTGGAGGGGAGCAGAGATCAATCACTAATGATTAAATGCAGAGTGGTGCATACAGAGCAAAAAGAGAAAGAAACAGTGCATCATGGGAACCTCCCAGCAGTCTACGTCTATAGCAGCATAACTAAGGGATGGTTCAGGGTCACCTGATCCAGCCCTAACTATAAGCTTTAGCAAAAAGGAAAGTTTTAAGCCTAATCTTAAAAGTAGAGAGGGTGTCTGTCTCCCTGATCTGAATTGGGAGCTGGTTCCACAGGAGAGGAGCCTGAAAGCTGAAGGCCCTGCCTCCCATTCTACTCTTACAAACCCTAGGAACTACAAGTAAGCCTGCAGTCTGAGAGTGAAGCGCTCTATTGGGGTGATATGGTACTATGAGGTCCCTAAGATAAGATGGGACCTGATTATTCAAAACCTTATAAGTAAGAAGAAGAATTTTAAATTCTATTCTAGAATTAACAGGAAGCCAATGAAGAGAGGCCAATATGGGTGAGATATGCTCTCTCCTTCTAGTCCCCGTCAGTACTCTAGCTGCAGCATTTTGAATTAACTGAAGGCTTTTTAGGGAACTTTTAGGACAACCTGATAATAATGAATTACAATAGTCCAGCCTAGAGGAAATAAATGCATGAATTAGTTTTTCAGCATCACTCTGAGACAAGACCTTTCTGATTTTAGAGATATTGCGTAAATGCAAAAAAGCAGTCCTACATATTTGTTTAATATGCGCTTTGAATGACATATCCTGATCAAAAATGACTCCAAGATTTCTCACAGTATTACTAGAGGTCAGGGTAATGCCATCCAGAGTAAGGATCTGGTTAGACACCATGTTTCTAAGATTTGTGGGGCCAAGTACAATAACTTCAGTTTTATCTGAGTTTAAAAGCAGGAAATTAGAGGTCATCCATGTCTTTATGTCTGTAAGACAATCCTGCAGTTTAGCTAATTGGTGTGTGTCCTCTGGCTTCATGGATAGATAAAGCTGGGTATCATCTGCGTAACAATGAAAATTTAAGCAATACCGTCTAATAATACTGCCTAAGGGAAGCATATATAAAGTGAATAAAATTGGTCCTAGCACAGAACCTTGTGGAACTCCATAATTAACTTTAGTCTGTGAAGAAGATTCCCCATTTACATGAACAAATTGTAATCTATTAGACAAATATGATTCAAACCACCGCAGCGCAGTGCCTTTAATATCTATGGCATGCTCTAATCTCTGTAATAAAATTTTATGGTCAACAGTATCAAAAGCAGCACTGAGGTCTAACAGAACAAGCACAGAGATGAGTCCACTGTCCGAGGCCATAAGAAGATCATTTGTAACCTTCACTAATGCTGTTTCTGTACTATGATGAATTCTAAAACCTGACTGAAACTCTTCAAATAGACCATTCCTCTGCAGATGATCAGTTAGCTGTTTTACAACTACCCTTTCAAGAATTTTTGAGAGAAAAGGAAGGTTGGAGATTGGCCTATAATTAGCTAAGATAGCTGGGTCAAGTGATGGCTTTTTAAGTAATGGTTTAATTACTGCCACCTTAAAAGCCTGTGGTACATAGCCAACTAACAAAGATAGATTGATCATATTTAAGATCGAAGCATTAAATAATGGTAGGGCTTCCTTGAGCAGCCTGGTAGGAATGGGGTCTAATAAACATGTTGATGGTTTGGATGAAGTAACTAATGAAAATTACTCAGACAGAACAATCGGAGAGAAAGAGTCTAACCAAATACCGGCATCACTGAAAGCAGCCAAAGATAACGATACGTCTTTGGGATGGTTATGAGTAATTTTTTCTCTAATAGTTACAATTTTGTTAGCAAAGAAAGTCATGAAGTCATTACTAGTTAAAGTTAATGGAATACTCAGCTCAATAGAGCTCTGACGCTTTGTCAGCCTGGCTACAGTGCTGAAAAGAAACCTGGGGTTGTTCTTATTTTCTTCAATTAGTGATGAGTAGAAAGATGTCCTAGCTTTACGGAGGGCTTTTTTATAGAGCAACAGACTCTTTTTCCAGGCTAAGTGAAGATCTTCTAAATTAGTGAGACGCCATTTCCTCTCCAACTTACGGGTTATCTGCTTTAAGCTACGAGTTTGTGAGTTATACCACGGAGTCAGGCACTTCTGATTTAAAGCTCTCTTTTTCAGAGGAGCTACAGCATCCAAAGTTGTCTTCAATGAGGATGTAAAACTATTGACGAGATACTCTATCTCACTTACAGAGTTTAGGTAGCTACTCTGCACTGTGTTGTTATATGGCATTAGAGAACATAAAGAAGGAATCATATCCTTAAACCTAGTTACAGCGCTTTCTGAAAGACTTCTAGTGTAATGAAACTTATTCCCTACTGCTGGGTAGTCCATCAGAGTAAATGTAAATGTTATTAAGAAATGATCAGACAGAAGGAGTTTTCAGGGAATACTGTTAAGTCTTCTATTTCCATACCATAAGTCAGAACAAGATCTAAGATATGATTAAAGTGGTGGGTGGACTCATTTACTTTTTGAGCAAAGCCAATAGAGTCTAATAATAGATTAAATGCAGTGTTGAGGCTGTCATTCTCAGCATCTGTGTGGATGTTAAAATCGCCCACTATAATTATCTTATCTGAGCTAAGCACTAAGTCAGACAAAAGGTCTGAAAATTCACAGAGAAACTCACAGTAACGACCAGGTGGATGATAGATAATAACAAATAAAACTGGTTTTTGGGACTTCCAATTTGGATGGACAAGACTAAGAGACAAGCTTTCAAATGAATTAAAGCTCTGTCTGGGTTTTTGATTAATTAATAAGCTGGAATGGAAGATTGCTGCTAATCCTCCGCCCCGGCCCGTGCTACGAGCATTCTGACAGTTAGTGTGACTCGGGGGTGTTGACTCATTTAAACTAACATATTCATCCTGCTGTAACCAGGTTTCTGTAAGGCAGAATAAATCAATATGTTGATCAATTATTATATAATTTACTAACAGGGACTTAGAAGAGAGAGACCTAATGTTTAATAGACCACATTTAACTGTTTTAGTCTGTGGTGCAGTTGAAGGTGCTATATTATTTTTTCTTTTTGAATTTTTATGCTTAAATAGATTTTTACATGTTATTGGTGGTCTGGGAGCAGGCACCGTCTCTACGGGGATGTGGTAATGAGGGGATGGCAGGGGGAGAGAAGCTGCAGAGAGGTGTGTAAGACTACAACTCTGCTTCCTGGTCCCAACCCTGGATAGTCACGGTTTGGAGGATTTAAGAAAATTGGCCAGATTTCTAGAAATGAGAGCTGCTCCATCCAAAGTGGGATGGATGCCGTCTCTCCTAACAAGACCAGGTTTTCCCCAGAAGCTTTGCCAATTATCTATGAAGCCCACCTCATTTTTTGGACACCACTCAGACAGCCAGCAATTCAAGGAGAACATGCGGCTAAACATGTCACTCCCGGTCTGATTGGGGAGGGGCCCAGAGAAAACTACAGAGTCCGACATTGTTTTTGCAAAGTTACACACCGATTTAATGTTAATTTTAGTGACCTCCGATTGGCGTAACCGGGTGTCATTACTGCCGACGTGAATTACAATCTTACCAAATTTACGCTTTATTTAATTTAATCAGACAAATAATATGGTACACTTTTCATTACATTTGGAGCATTTTTCAATTTTTATCCCTGTGTAATTCTTCATCACCCCCTACCTGGCTGCAGCTGCCACCCTGGGATGTCCACCAAACATTTTTGTGTAGGCCATGGTACGCTGAGCCTGGATTGTAAGGGTCGTTTAGCCCCCTTAAGTAAAAACTGGCTTCTGGCTCATGTACTATATTGCAAAAACTCATGTTTGACATCACGTCTGATGTCATGATACCAAACTCTGCATCTAGCAACAAAGAAAACAGCTGCAATAATCCTGAAAACCTGTGAAAGCCCACAGTTTTTCCATAAAAACAACTGATCAGTCATCGTTAAGGCAATTGATAAATAACCAATACGCCGAAGTGGTAAATGCATTGCTAGTGACAAGGGCACAGTTTAGAACTACAAATTGGGGGGACAAAGTGCGAGGCCTGCAGGGCCGAAGCTCATAGGCTGGGGGTCTGGGGGCTGCTTTAGGCCCCAGGAGCCAACGGTTTCTAGATAAGCTCCAGAACAATAATTTTAATGTTTTGAGTAGACCATAAAGTTGACACCATTTGACTTATGCAATTTGAAACTGTGGATATAAGTACTTTATTCTGAGAATAGCCAGCATTGATTTTATTAACATCCTGGTGTAAATAAGGCATCACCACATGTGTAGAACTCAAAAAGAATGATAGGTTGAGTTTTCATTAAAAAAAACAACTGCAATGTGGTAAAATGTATTCATGAATATGAAAGAACAGGCTCTTAATAATTATTAACTATCACATACTGTATTTTTTTTTTCTCAAGATTTGTTTTTGCATGAGTTTGAAAAAACAACAGATCATAAGTTTAGGATAAATTACTTATCATGAATTTAATTTTCAAAGTGGCACTAATGACAACACTCGTACTGAACAGAATTTCGCTTGCACAGACTGATTTTGGAGATCAAGCAATAATTGCAGATGGGCTTTCTGAGGTCCCAGATAGACTTTCTGATTTCCTTTTCTAACTTTCAGAATTTAGTAAATTAGCATATGGTCCATTGATACTTACGTGTAGACATTAATCCCTAGAGGCAACTATTTTTGGTTTCAATTCTGGGCAAATGCAGACAAGAAACAGGTGTTGTAAACAAGTCAATGCTGCTAAAAATACAAAGTTGCAGAAACAACGATAGTATTCTGACATGGTTTGCACATAAGACTGGCATAGCATGTTTCAAGTACACACATATATGTCAGAAGGTGGGGGGACATACCACATTCTGTCCCCCCGGTTGAAAAGGTGGTCCCCCCTATCCCCTACCAAATTGCGCCCATGGCTAGCGATAAAATCTTACCTATCCCCCTCTCTAGTAGTGTGTGCAGGGGCAATGATTTCAGTCCTGTGAAACCATCAATATGTGAACAAAATAATTTGAATACTTTTGATCTGATTTGGACCAAAATTGAAAGATGATGGCAGCGAGCACCTGAGGTCATATGGAGCTGTGTGAACATGTACAGTATGGGATCCATTACATGAAATGTCATATTTTTGTTTGATCTCACACTTTAAAAAGTCTTATTTAAAGAAGACTTGTTGTAGATACCTACAGGGCAGAGGTGGTGGCCAAGTGGTGAGTGTGCTTGGTTTCAGTGTAGAAGGTTCCTGGTTCAAACACCACACCTGCCACATTTCTCCATCTGATGTTGAGCTGCGTCAGGAAGGCCATCCAGTGTAAAGCTTGGGCCAAATCAACATGCAGCTCCATCAGGATCTGCTGTGGTGACCCCGAGTGAAAACAAGGGAGTAACCGAAGGGACTTTTAATTGTATATATCTACAAAAGTAAAAGGACACAGGGTGTGTAGACTCTCTATAGCCACTGTAAGTCAGTATATTACAAACTAAAAGACACTACCCTCCCACCCCACCTCTGAACCTCTAGGTATTTGCAAATTTTATTACTGAGTAAGCAGCTTGTCAAATCTCATGTTTTTGTCCTTCCAGTCAATCTGAAGCACCTGAAGTCAGCCCCTCTGGAGATATTCAGATGCAGACCTTTTCTGTCACCACTGCGGTATAATTATTCAATCTTGTTGGGTTTTTATTCTCTTATCCATTTGGCTAATCACCACTATGACATTCATCTGTGTTAACACATTGCTAAGTCACCATTTTTTGCAGAGAGACAAATCCAACAACATGGAGGCCTCCATTGTCCTATCAGGTATTTTTCTGTAAAAGTTGCACATCTATAGATTGTTCAGTTGGACAACTGTTGTGTGTATAATGACAAGTGTATATAAGTGCTGCTGTTGTGCATTTTTCTTAGGCGTCCTGGATTTTCTCCAGAAGCCAGTGGTGGCCTTCGTCAGGCTCAGTGACTCAGTGTTGATGGAGTCGGCTCTGGAGTCTCCTTTTCCTGTTCGGTTCTTTTTCATCCTGCTGGGCCCCAGTGAGAGCGACCTGGACTTCAGTGAAAGTGGTCGCGCTATGGGTGCGCTGATGGCCGACTGGGTGAGAACAAAGTAGGGAAAGAGGAAAACAATGTCATAAATTAGCTGTACAAAGGGGGTGTACATGCCTGGCTATGTTTCCTGTGTCAGACTTCCTATGATACCCCCTGTGGTTGACTTCACATTTCGTAGAGAAATTTCATTCCTTGCCCACGTGTATTTGGTTTGACCTGGCAAAAGTAATAAATAAACATCTAAAATGGCTCCCTTTCTCTCCCGAGCATATCACCACCTCTCCAGACTTGTCTCAACCTACTTTCTATTTTCACTACAGACCACAATGTCATCTGCAAACATCATAGTCCATAGACTCCTGTCTGATCTCGTCCATCAACCTGTCCATCACTACAAACAAGAAAGGGCTCAAAGCCAGTCCTTGATGTCATCCCACCTCCACACTGAATGCATCTGTCATTGCCATTGTGCATGTCACCACAGTAACACTATCCTTGTACATATCCTGCACCACTCTAACATACTTCTCTGCCCCTCCAAATCTCCACATATAACACCACAACTCATCCTTCACACATTACAAGATTTTATTAAACAATCTGGCTGAAAACTCCACTGCCATCTCTCCTAAACATTTCTATGCCTCCACTGGCATGTCATCTGGACCAAGTGCTTTTCCACTTTTCATCTCAACTAACGTCTCACATTTCGTGGTTCATGTCCTGCACATAATCCAACTTTTGCTCCTTTTTTATTTTCTTTGTTCATTAACTCCTCAAAGTACTCCCTCCACCTCCACAATGCATTCTCCTTTGACAGTGTACTGATCATGTATATATATTCCAGTTATACTCAGAAGTTATTACATACCTTCTGCAGCATAGCCTCTGTAGCAGGCCAGTCAGTACAAGTCCATTAGTCCTTCTTCTGTGTTCAAAACTACATACAGATCTTGCTGTACATTATGATGCATCTCCTTGTACTCCTATTTTCATCATCTCTCTGATTAATTATCTCAATTCTTGTTCATAAACCTCATCAACAGTCTTCCTCCCTCAGCCTTCATGCTGCTTCTCTACTTCACCTCTAAAGCATCCCACAACACAGCATCCATGCTGTATAACTACACTTTCACCTGCCACCGCAGTACAGTCTCCAATCTGTTTGTATCTAGTCCACCTGCGTGCACCTTCCTTCACTCTACATCCTAAGAACTTACATTCTTCACAGTGATTTCCATCCTTTCTTACAAAATCCTTCACCTCCTGTTCTTCTACATTTCTGTCCTTGATACTGTATCTATCAATTACTTCCTCATGACCTCTGCTCATTCTATTAGTCGTTATTAACCAAGGGCTCGATTTGTATGTTTGTTTATAGCAAAATTTACGTCGGATGCCCTTCCTGATATCCCACTCCTTATTCATCTGAGCCTAAGGTCAACAGTCAGAAAGCGATGGCATGCGCACCCCAGTTTGAGATTACCTTGGAGGACACTTATGTATTTTCAGAAGTGTGAAATACTCCGAATAATGACAATTTATGTACTGTTCCCCTGTTGACACTCCATCTTACTAAAATGCTTCTGCATTACTGCTCACACAGGTGTTCTGTCTGGAAGCCTTCTTGTCCCAGACTGAAAAAGATCTGACCAATGCCATTGCTGACTTCATGGACTGCAGCATTGTCATCCCTCCAACAGAAATCCAAGACAACACAATGCTACAGCCAATCATCAATTTCCAGAAGAAGCTGCTGTGTGACAGACTTCGCCCAAGTGACACTCGTCTTGCTTTTGGTAACCGAGTCAAAGGTCAGCAAAAACATCCATCAGCATCCACTAACATATTCTTCTATATCTTTTTTTTTTTTTGTCTACAGTCTGTCATCTTCTGTTGCTTACAGTCTAATCTAATGCATGAATTTGAATGTGTTTAATGGTTCAGTTGAGAAATTTCCAGAGGAACCCCGGGAGGACCCACTGGCACGTACTGGAATTCCTTTTGGTGGGATGGTGAAGGACTTGAAGTGCCGTTACCGCTACTGCCTCAGCGACTACACAGATGCCCTGAATCCTCAGGTGCTCGCTGCCATCATCTTCATCTACTTCGCTGCCCTCTCCCCAGCCATCACATTTGGAGGACTTTTGGGTAAAAGAGTCAAAGAGAGACAAAGAAACAATGTGAATGAAATTAGTGGTCTGTAATACCAGGTATACTGTACTACAGGTAATGACAGCATAATTCTGTTATCTGACCCTACAGCCGACAAAACAGATAGACTGATGGGTGTGTCTGAGCTCATGATCTCCACTAGCATCCAGGGTATCATCTTCTGTATCTTTGCTGCCCAGCCGGTTCTCGTCATTGGCTTCTCTGGACCACTGCTTGTGTTTGAGGAAGCCTTTTATGGTGTATGGACAATCATTCATTGAGTTTAATTGTAATCCATCTTTATAAAGCTACATTTAACTTCTTTACCATGCCTTTTTTCTTCTTTTTTTTTTTTTGCTCATTACACACTAGTTCTGCAAAACCCAGGGCATTGAATACATTGTGGGACGTGTCTGGGTGGGGATGTGGTTGATCGTCATCGTCTTCATCATTGTGGCCGTGGAAGGCAGCTTCCTGGTCCAATACATCTCACGTTTCACTCAGGAAATCTTCTCTATCCTCATCTCTCTCATCTTCATCTATGAGACGTTCAGCAAGCTTGCCAAGGTGTCATTTCCTCACTTCTTCACCCATTTCATTGCTCATTTTTGTGACATCACCGTAATTGTCTCATTTATTTTCTTTAACATTTTATCTCTTCTTGCTCAGATCTTCAAAGCACACCCTCTGGTTTTGAACTATGAACATCTGAACTCCACCGTGGACAACCCATTCCACCTGGTTACCAAGCACGTAAATGTTACTGATCCACATAGCAATGTCACTGTCAAAGTGGTGGAAGTTGAAAGAGCCTACCCCAACACTGCCCTGCTGTCTATGTGCCTTATGTTCGGGTGTTTCTTCATTGCATACTTTCTTCGCATTTTCAAGAATGGTCGTTTCCTTCCAGGCTGGGTAAGATCTGCAAACGTGACTTTCAAGCAGTGGTTCAAAACTTTTTAGTGTTTTTGACTCTTTAATATCATGCAAACAGCAGGTAGCTCAGTGAATTAAGGCAGGTCACAGACTTGTCCGTGTCACTGGACAAAGAAGTGATGTCGCAAGTGGTGAAGGTGTAACAGCGTTATTAAGGTGTCCACTCCTTACATATGTTTAATCAGTTTTTCTGCCTGTCTCCCAGTTCCACAACCTTAAAAAAGCAAACACACTGACGAGATTAGAGATTAGATTAGATAGAACTTTACTGATTCCTTGGCAAAACTCCCTCAGGGAAATTGAGGTTCCAGCAGCATTGTATAGCAGCACACAGGGTAAGAAGCACAGAGTATCAAAAGTGAAAGTAAAAAGAAAAACAGTTTGCAAATATAAATATAAATATGACATACTGATCAATACTGGTTTACTGGCTACTACTGTTCCTTTCCTTCCCGTCCTCTGTCTTCCTGTTACTCCTCCTCCCCCTGAGTGAGGCGTTGTGCAGTCTTTGTCTCTGATGGCCTCAGGAACATAACAGTTCTTTTTTATTTCATTTGGATGGAGTCGTACAATTGGTAGAGCATTGAGATGAATGAAATCGGTATGTAATGATGAACATACCCTAGCAGGTATTCATCAAATCCATAATCAATTAACCAACGTGCAGTGCACAAAGACAAACACACAAAAACTATTTTCTTGCCATGAAAAAGAGTTTTCAATACACATTCAAGGAATCACAATCCAAAATCAATATATTGTAGGATGTACCCAAAGTATTTTCACATTTTTACTGTTGCATTGATGGTTGTTGTCAATATTATTTCAAAAGTAAACCCAAAATTAGCAAAAACCTCTACATAAATAAACAATTTGAGGTATTACTATATACTACCTCTGTAATTTTGTCAAAATATTAATCTCACAACCCTCCATGTTGGTCCTAACACCCAGGTTTGGAACCACTGCTCAAAACCATTCCAAATTCAGAATAATGTCTGAAAATATTACAATTTTGTGTGACTCTGTCTTTTGTGATTTGTCTTCCTAGCTTCGCCGTCTGATTGGAGATTTTGGTGTCCCCATTGCTATTATCATCATGGTCGCTGTTGATATCAGCATCAAGGATAGTTACACTCAGGTAAATGTTAAAGTGTTGTATTGTGTGAAATCAGATTTGAATAGCGGTTTCATGTTTAATGTTCTCAACATCCTATGATTCTCTGTGAAATGGTAAATGGACTGCATTTATATTGCGCTTTTCCATCTGCATCAGACGCTCAAAGCGCTTTACACATCATAGTCCGGCGGCTAAGGGAAAATTTTAGGGGAATCATGCACTTTTATACAAAAGTGCCAAAACTTTATCAGAGGTACTTTATAGTGTCCTGAAGTATATAAGATCAGGAGACATTGAATCCATAAACGTCTACACTCCAAAAACTTGGGTTTAAGAGAATAACCATTTTCAGCCTTCTACAGCATATAATTCATGACAAACTCCTATCCAAATGTCTTTTTAAGTTCATAATATAAACTTGAAGGTTATGAAAAATGTATTAAGGGTACGTAGGGATGCTTCGAATGTACTTCAGTGTGCTTACACTCTTAGAAAAAGCGTTAATCTAGGGAAAGTGACTAAATATTGTCTAACTCATTGTGAATATCAATATACCTATGCAATATAGCTGTTTGCGAGCATAGGGCAAAGGAAAGATGCTACTCATGCACTCTAACATATTTACACTCTAAAATAACAGCAGTGTTTGAACGGAAATAAATGCTTTTTTTATTAATTACAAGAAATCAATTTTGTTTTTATGGCCATAACCATTTAGTTTACAATTTAAAACACTCAGTTTACCTTATGTTATATCTTCCATAACATAAAATCATGACTCTATATTTAATTTACTTAAAGTGACTGAAAGCTGTTTACATGCATAGAAAAAGAAAGTATGCTACAAATGCACTTAAACATAGTTTACACTCTTAAAAAACAATGGTAAATTAATGTTACAATTTAAGAACACTGTAGTTCTATAACAGTTACTTCTATAACTTAGATTCTGCATGACTATTTATGTTCAAATCCAGTAACACAAAAACTGTAGCACACTACTAGAAAGAGTAAACATTTAAACATTTCTCATTATGGTTAACTCCAAAACCATATCAAAATACGTAACTAGCATAAAGAAACTAGACATGCCCATCTTTCACTCTTGGTAGCATGCACCCCGACATACACATAGTTCTGTGCAAGAGAGGCTCATTGTTGTGCATTTGCATGGTTTCTTGCATTGCTTTTTACAGGAACATCGGATCAGTTCTTTGCAATGCTTTGATGCCTCTGGCTGATCAGTCCAATGTGGCTTCCAGCCATCCTCATCTTGCACCCAGCCCCAACCAGAAGGACTAGGAAGTACTGGCGAAAGAATTGGTTGCAGTAGCCATTCTCTACAGCTTAACAATGTCCGATCTTGATCACTGGCCCCCTACATAATAACCATATGATCGTATTGTCATATGAATAGCAAAATATACACTGTATTATAACCATGCAAACACCCTTTCTAAAAAAAGCAGGATACAGGGCTAAAATCAAATGTCTCCCGCTTTGACATGACTTAATATAACTTAAAGAGTCCCTGGACAAAGTTTGGTGCTTTTGTAAAAAAGTGCACGATTCTGTCCCTTAACTGCTGGACGATCAGTGCCTCACATTCACGCTGACGTCAGGCTGCTGCCATGCAAGGCGTCCACTATACACCGGGAGCAACTAAGGTGATTAAGGACTTTGCCCAAGGGCCCTTAGTGATTTCCTGGTCAGGCTGGGATTTGAACCGAGGATCCTCTGGTCTCAAGCCCAACGCTTTAACCACTAGACCATCACCTCCCTTGTAATCTAAAATCTTGTCCTGGAAACCTTGGCTTAATTATATATATTTTCTTTTTTTCCTGCTCTTAAGCACAAGAAGGCATTAGTTCAATTAGGCCTTTTAAATACAGCCAACAGACCTCCAATTAAGCACTAAATATGCTGATTTATCATTCATAAACTTGTAGATGTACAGTAGTGTTCAGAATAATAGTAGTGCTATGTGACTAAAAAGATTAATCCAGGTTTTGAGTATATTTCTTATTGTTACATGGGAAACAAGGTACCAGTAGATTCAGTAGATTCTCACAAATCCAACAAGACCAAGCATTCATGATATGCACACTCTTAAGGCTACGAAATTGGGCTATTAGTAAAAAAAAAGTAGAAAAGGGGGTGTTCACAATAATAGTAGCATCTGCTGTTGACACTACAAACTCAAAACTATTATGTTCAAACTGTTTTTTTTAGCAATCCTGTGAATCACTAAACTAGTATTTAGTTGTATAACCACAGTTTTTCATGATTTCTTCACATCTGCAAGGCATTAATTTTGTTGGTTTGGAACCAAGATTTTGCTCATTTACTAGTGTGCTTGGGGTCATTGAAGGGCAAGTCCTCTTCAGCATAAGGCAACATGACCTCTTTAAGTATTTTGACATATCCAAACTGATCCATGATACCTGGTATGCGATATATAGGCCAAACACCATAGTAGGAGAAACATGCCCATACCATGATGCTTGTACCACCATGCTTCACTGTCTTCACTGTGAACTGTGGCTTGAATTCAGAGTTTGGGGGTCGTCTCACAAACTGTCTGCGGCCCTTGGACCCAAAAATAACAATTTTACTCTCATCAGTCCACAAAATATTCCTCCATTTCTCTTTAGGCCAGTTGATGTGTTCTTTGGCAAATTGTAACCTCTTCTGCACATGTCTTTTATTTAACAGAGGGACTTTGTGGGGGATTCTTGCAAATAAATTAGCTTCACACAGGCGTCTTCTAACTGTCACAGCACTTACAGGTAACTCCAGACTGCCTTTGATCATCCTGGAGCTGATCAATGGGTGAGCCTTTGCCATTCTGGTTATTCTTCTATCCATTTTGATGGTTGTTTTCCGTTTTCTTCCACGCGTCGCTGTTTTTTTTTTTTGTCCATTTTAAAGCATTGGAGATCATTGTAGATGAACAGCCTATAATTTTTTGCACCTGTGTGTAAGTTTTCCCCTCTCCAATCAACTTTTTAATCAAACTAGACTGTTCTTCTGAACAATGTCTTGAACGTCCAATTTTCCTCAGGCTTTCAAAGAGAAAAGCATGTTCAACAGGTGCTGGCTTCATCCTTAAATAGGGGACACCTGATTCACACCTGTTTGTTCCACAAAATTGACAAACTCACTGACTGAATGCCACACTACTATTATTGTGAACACCCCCTTTTCTACTTTTTTTTTTTTTTACTAATAGCCCAATTTCATAGCCTTAAGAGTGTGCATATCATGAATGCTTGGTCTTGTTGGATTTGTGAGAATCTACTGAATCTACTGGTACCTTGTTTCTCATGTAACAATAAGAAATATACTCAAAACCTGGATTAATCTTTTTAGTCACATAGCACTACTATTATTCTGAACACTATGGTAACTCTAACAATTTGTTGAATTTTCTAGTCTTCTAGCTATTCAAAGATGCAGTCATATGGGTTCATTTAAACCATTTGTCCACTGAAAATCTGATGCATTGAACATTGAACACTGAAGTATATTTAAATAACTTTATCTACAAATACAGTAGACATTCTAACTGATTTCACACAAATTGTTTGATAAAATAGTGGAACATATAACATCGGTTTTACAGCAAAACTGTGCTTTGTGCAAGGTACAAGCACCAAATTTGGCATGATGACTTGATGACTAGGGAGTACTTACAAAATCTTTCAACTGGCTGCTTTAAAATCAAAGAAGACAGCCATTTTTCCAAGATGGCTCCCAAAATGACCTACTGAAAATTACTTTTTGCATAGAAATGCTCCTGTCACAATGGATCTATTTTACAGTGTCACTGAAATCCAAGATGGTGTCTCATTTTAAGATGCCCAGTAAATTGAGCCCAAAACCATTGTTTCTCACAAAAATGTTGTTACTTCTTTGATTTGTGTGATCTTTGTGTTAAACTGCAGATCTTCAGGCACACCAGATTTAGTTTTTCATGTTCCACCAACAATATGACACATTTAGTGGCATAACCAGTGTTGCCAGATGTACGATAATTATCGTATTTGTACGATAGTTTTGCCCTCTGTACGATGTACGATCAATAATGGGAAAAAATCCAAAATGTACGATAATTTCAGTTGGTTGCCAAAACAATCATTTTGCAGGCGTTGCACTCAGGCGGCATCAAAGACACACCACTCACAGGGCTGCTGCTAGCTTTGGCCAGCCCGGGGACAAAGTCATTTGAAAGCCCACCCCCTCTCCATACAAAGTAATGAGTTCCCAATTCTCGGCCCTGCCCCTCCCTCCCTGGGCCCGAGACAACTGACCTGTAATGTAGACTGTTTTGGCTGCACATGCGCACATACATAGCTTAGCCCACCCCCGTCACCATTGGAAATAAAACAAACCCCCTCTAAAATAGCTACGTTGTATGCGTTTTGTTTGTGTACGATCATTTCTCCCAAAATACAATAATTTTGAGGTTTTGGTACGATAGTTGCATATTTCCTATCTGGCAACACTGGGCATAACCCACAATTTGACCATGTTGACTGCAGATATTAAAAATAACAACACAATATATTCAACACTAAACACCTTCAAAGAGGCCTACATGTAGTAGTTTCAAGAGATGAACACTTTCAAAACATGTACTAGGTGGAAACCATTATTATTAAATGGAACAAACTTCACTTTATTTTGGCAAATAAAATAAATCATAATAAATATAATAAATAGCAAATAAAACAAAATATAATCAAATGGAATTTGACATCATTACCATTGATCAAATAGGAGCATTTCTATACAAAAGTAATTTTTGATAGGTCATTGTGGCAGCCATCTTGGAAAGTGGCTGCCATATTGAATTTTGAAGTGGCCAATCAGCTATATATGCTAAGTAAATCCATGAGACTCTCCATGCTTATATGGGGCTTATAATGGTAAATGCACTATTTTCATAATTATCTGCTCTACTAAAAAGTTATGTGCAGTTTTAGGGAACCTAATTTGATGCCTTTAGCCAAGGTTTATATAACCATTTCCACAAAAGTATGTTTTTAAGACAATGAGTAACCTACATTAGCTTCCAAAATATGTATTGGATGGCTCATGAAAGGCATCACAGAAATTTTATAGCAATCAGATTAATTTGCATGCAGTAAATGCAAAGTACATATAGCTCAGTCAGCCGCAAATATGATTCTTGGTCATGCTACCAGTCTGTGTTCTTGGACAATACCCTTTTTCTGCATTGTCCCAGCCCTCCCAGCTGTAAATGGCGACCAGCCTGACCTGGGGAAGTCACTTGTGATGAACTGGTGTCTTGTCTGGGGTATCAGCTGTGAACTCTGATCCGCTTGATGCTATCTGAGGATAAACTCTGGCATCAATGGGCCTCAGGGGACTTACCTTTCTAACTCTCTTTTCTCTTCAGACAGAAATCTGAATACAAATTCTGTTCTTTTAAGACATTATTGAATTTTTCTCTGGGCATCAAATTCCAACCATTATTTTTATCTTGCTGTTAATTTTCGGTCTGTCTCTAGTGTTGACATGCCAGCCCAATAACACCACTGTTCTTTTGTAGAAACTGGCAGTGCCAGAAGGCATTGAAGTGTCAAACCCCAAAGAGAGAGGCTGGATCATCAACCCCACGGGAGAAAAGCAACCTTTCCCCATCTGGATGATGGCGGCCTGCTGTGTTCCAGCATTGCTCGTCTTCATCCTGATTTTCCTGGAGTCCCAGATCACAACGTGAGTAACAGAGTCTTACTTGGTGTGTTTTGTTTTCTCCAAATTAATCATCATCTGTCTGTGGAACACCAGGCTGATTGTGAGCAAACCAGAGAGGAAGATGGTGAAGGGATCAGGTTTCCATTTCGATCTGCTCCTTCTGGTCACCATGGGGGGTATTGCCTCTGTTTTCGGAATGCCCTGGCTGAGTGCTGCCACTGTGCGATCCATCACCCACGCCAACGCTCTCACAGTCACGTCTAAGGGCCCAAAGCCAGAGATTGAGAAAGTACACGAGCAAAGGATTAGTGGCATTGTTGTGGCCATCCTAGTCGGTAGGTGCTGCCATCTACAGTGCTGATGCACAAACAGCAGGTCAAATTGCCTTTTGTTTTGTTGTTGTTGTTGTTGTTGTTTTGCTTTCATAATTTTTCAATGTCTGTGATTTCTAGGGGCTTCTATTTACATGGAGCCTATCCTGAAGATGATCCCTTTGTCAGTCCTCTTTGGAATCTTCCTCTATATGGGTGTGACTTCTCTAAGTGGAATTCAGATGTGGGACAGGATACTTCTGCTGATCACACCAAAGAAGTACCACCCACCAGATGCCTATGCAACCAGGGTACAAACAGTCAAATTAGTCACTACACCCAGTGGGCAAAAAATAAATTACTTTTATGATGCTTTTCAGTTTTTGCAAGTTACATTGGTTTGCAATAAATGTTATGTGTTCCTGTTTGTCTGCAGGGACAGCAATTGTGCATGGGGTGGGGGTCCAGTTCAGTCAATTTTTCATTATAAATTACCATAAAATCATTGTGCAATCTGGTTACTATTTGTCTCTGAGTCCCTCTGCTAACATGCTGTCACATGTGAAGGTGAAGACACTTCGGATGCATCTCTTTACGCTGATCCAGCTCTTGTGCCTGGGCTTGCTGTGGGGGGTGAAGATGAGCCCCTTCTCCCTGGCTCTGCCTTTTGTTCTCATTCTCACCATCCCACTGCGCATGCTCATGACAGGCAGGCTCTTCTCCACCATGGAAATGAAATGTGTAAGTACCTGTCTGCTACATCCACCTTCAAGCCCTATCTTGTTACGTGGAGTTGAAATCTAATGTGAGATTTTGAATTCTTTTGGTCGATTTCACACCTTTATTTATTTTTTTTAATGCATGTCTGTTGCAGCTGGATGCAGATTATGCCAAAGTACATTTCGAAGAGGAAGCTGGAGTGGATGTTTATGCTGAATGTCCACTACCATGATTGACAGGATTGTTCAGAAAAATTCCATTCACCTTTGACATGAACTCAGTTCTTGTGTAACTAATTAGAAAATAATATGCCTTCAAACATATGCCTTTTAAAACCTTTGTTTGCAGTTAATCTGTTATTCTTTAAATTGTGGTCTTTGGCGGATGAAATGTGTGTGATTTTGGACCATGATAACAACCTAATAATACAATCCACACACACATGCTATGAAGTTGCATTTGCCCCCCTTGGCTTATTGTATATGACAGTTTTTTAATTTTGTTAAATGACTGTCTCCTTACTGCAAAGGTCAGTAATGACTGTATACTGACATAAATGTTATCTTTTGATCCAGAACGAAACATTTGAATTCTGGAAATGAATTTAAAACAGACACACACATACACCCACAGATTTTTATATATATATATATATATATATCCTAATTTATAATTTCAGATTTCAAATTACTACTGCTGTCACACTAAATACGTGCTTGTAATACCGACGTTATGCTGCCGAACATTACGTGAACTCGTTAACATTATGTTATTCAGTTCTTGCATACACACAAATATATTATGAAACTAGGACAGCAATTTTTGTGGACTTTTATTCATTTGTTTCCAAAATATAACCTGTGTTAATGTGCCAAGTGTAGATGAATTTAGCAATGGCAAACATTTAATCAATTTATCATTACTGTTACCATATAGACTTTAACTAGAAAGTGCTTCTGTGTGTCTTTTCCAGCTATATGAAGACATTGTGGACAATTGCTTTCATGATTATACGGGATGGGAAATAATAGGTGTGATTTAACCATGTGTTCTATGACAATTTAAAAAAATGTGGAACAGTAGATTTTGCTTTAAAGTCTGGGCTTGAAACACTGTATTCTGGCTTTTTATATATATATATATATATATATATATATATATATATATATCTATCTATATATATATAGAAAATATATATATATTTTTTTTTTATTTAAATTGTGTTATGTTGTAAAAACAGACGCAGCCTAAACCAAACAATGAGGTTTAGGATTACAATTTGGGGAGGTGATGGTCTGGAGATGATGAGGCTGGATTCCCTGTCAGACAGGAAAACTACACACATGCCCTTGAGCAAGGCCCCTTACTCCACAAATTGTTCCCAGTGTGCAGTTGAGCGGCTTGGATGGCGGCACTCTGACCTCTGTGTGTGAACGGGTGAATGTGAGACAGTGCTATAAAAATGCTGCACATTTATTTAAGAAGGTGTTTGTGTAATTGTCAGGCTGTCTAACTGGAAACAGGTGCTTACAGATGGTAAACTTGTATTGTTATGGATACTAACATATATGTGTATGTGTTTTGTATATGCTGGTACCATTATGAAATGAAATAAATCAGATGCAAGACAAATGGAAGTCTTAAGATCCTCTTTCTAACTTTATTTGACATCAGGGACGTTTAAAATTTAAAATAACTAAGTGTGCAGGCATGATTGCGCATGTCGTCATATCTCCGACAGCCTGTGAATGCAACACAAAAAAAACAACAAAAAAAACCCCAAGGCTCATCATTTGTTTTCGATGAATCGGACGGACGTGATTGGACGACGGCAGGTTCCGCCCACCAAACACGCACAAGGTGGAGTTGCGAAGAAGAAAGAAGGAGAGAGATGAGAAAGAGAGAGAGAGAGAGAGAAAAAAAAAAAAAAAAAAACAGGGCCAAAATGAAACTGATGAACGGCCGATGAAATGTGTGAAAGTCGACTCGGTCGGGGAGGAGGGGGGCTCTGACAAAAATACTCATCTCCAAAGTGGAAACCTGAAACAACAACAAAAAAAAAAAAAAAATCACATCGGTTGCGCCAACATTATATAATCATAATCACACATGATTATTTTCCCTCCATTTTCAGTAAAGTTTCCACTTCCAGTCAAAATGCCCGGTGTTCGGACACCGTTTCGGGTTCGAGCGCGGCGGCGGCTGCTCGGCGTGACGGAGGCCGCGCAGCTGGTGCGCGCTGAGCGCAGTGAGATGGAGGCGGAGGGGGAAGGAGCGTCTCTGCGGGGACCAGAGCCCGGGACGGACGGCGCAGTGCTGGCTAACGTTCAACCCTCCCCTTCTTTCTCCACAGTGACACGCTGACGGGTGAGGTAAGCGAGCGGAACGGCTCCGGCTGAGCAGAACGACCGAAAATATCTCGATATACAAGAATAAATATTTCATTTCCGTTTATGTTGATTTTTATTAACAAAAAATAAAAGGAAGCGGCGGCGTCTTTGTTTCGGTGAAATGTGAAAGTCAACCTCCGCGCGGTGACTTAGGTCGCCATAACCCGAGTTAGCTGTCCTCGCCGGCGGTTTTGAAACAGCGCTGTTTCCCCTAGTAAATACACTTTTTGAATTCACTTTCTTCGTTATATTTCAACATCTCGTGTCGTGGAAAGGTTATCGTGTGCGTGGTTGGTTGGTTGGTTGGCGGTGGTGGGGGGCGGGTAGAATCGAGACGATTTGGGCGCCGAGAACCTCCATGCGGCTGCTGGCGGAACAGCCCAGCCGCCTCTCGGTTAGCCATCAGGGATCTCGGGTTTAATATCTCACCGCCTCTCTCTCTCTCTCTCTCCCCCCCTCTCGCTCTCCCCAGAAAACGCCGACGACCGAGCTCGGAGTACCCGCCTTCTCGTCCTCGCTTATCCGCTTTTGGAAGCGGGGAGGTGAAGGCAGAGTCCGCAACGCCCTGGCTTTACGCTCTTTAAGCTGGGCTCTTGTTTTGTTTCAGTGCGCCATTGGACTCGCTCACGGTAGGTTTTTTTTTTTTTTTCCGCGGAGCTGTAAGCATGGCGGAACCGCAGAGAGCTGCTCGCTGTCGGTATAGCTCCGCGAAACATTTGTAGCCAAAATAAAAATAAAAACTAAAGATGCTGACAGCGAGCGACGAAATTGCATATTTATAACGTAAAGCCGAGGTTACAATTAGCTTAAAAAAATCCTAGCAGCCTCCTCGATTTTCCTCTTTAAATCCACTTAAATGTCTTTTAAAACGCAGCGGCGTTGTTTTAACAAGTGCTCGAAATGATTAAAAATTTGAGTCTAACGGCTTCTGTGAATTTTAATCAACTTTTAAATGATAAATCCGCACTTTTAAATGTCAGTTGCTTGAGCCCTTGCTGGCTGCGGTAATGCACTTCCTCCTCGATTTTATGTATTTATTAATTTTTTTGTAAGTCACACTAAAGTGAGTGTAGTCACATTTTATGTGCTTCGTATTAAAAATAGTGAGAGCGGATGAGTTGTGAGGCTGCGGCTAACTGCGACCATCAAGGACACGACGAACAACGAGCGGCCGCCATCATTGTTGCGCTGCTCGGCGACGCCTCGCCGAAGAATGCGCCGTCTCTTTTGCCGTGAAAACCACGTTATAAACACCGCAAACCCGCCTGAAACGCTCTGGGGGGGGGGGGGGGGGGGGAAGAGAGAGAAAATTTTTGCTTGTTGATCACGAACGAATGCGGTTTCATTTCCGCGCTCCCGAAGAGGCGCTAATGGGGGTTGGCGGCGCGGCGGAGCTTCGATCCGCGTCCGTCGGTGACGAAGCGCATTCTGGCCGCAGTGCTTCCAAGTCCACCATGATTCCCCCCGTCGTCGGGAGAGACCGAAAGCAGATCCCCCCGTCCTTGGGTCAGCTGGTCGCCTACAGCTGCCTGTCCGTCCTCAACGTCCATTCGCTTCCTCCTTCCGTGGATCCTCCCCAATCCTCGGTGGCAGCAACAGCGACACAAAATCCTCCATTACCGAGCGAAAGGAGCGCGAGCAGAAAATGGTCGCTCCACTGTGTCCACGATACGTTTGTGATAGGAGGGGAGAGGGGGGAAAAAGACGCCACTAATGCGACAAATCCCGACTGGTCGTGGAGTTTTTTTTTTTTCTCCTTTCTTTCTTTCTCTCTCGTCGTGTGGTGTTAGCTGGCTGAAGCTCTCTGCAGTGTTATTTGAGATTTGAAGCCGTCACAAGTGATAGCCTGTCTCACCGCTGAGCGTAAACGTTTAAGGGGCGGTGTAATGAACATAAACCATTATGTCTGACCACATGAACGTCAGCCTGCAAACCCGACGGTTTCTCATGCAATCGTATCCGTCATGTGGAGAATAAATCAGTAAAATGTTGACTTTTATTTGTTATTCACTTTTTTATTGTCTCATACACATATATACTGTAGGTGGTGAATCACTGCTTCAGGCATGGGAATTTTCAGCATTTTCCCCTAAATTCCTGATTTTATTTCTGATTTTATCTTTGCTGCCAAAATAAGGCTTAAAACGGGTGTAATGTTGCCAAAAATCCAGGAGCTCCTACAGCGGCCCCCATGCTCATGGATTGTCCACACGGAAACTAGTTTCAATGTATCCCTAAAAAATAATGTCAGCGTTTTGTCCACACAGAACCAGCGTAAATGCTACTTTTTTGAAAACTGGGCCCAAAGTTGATAAATCTGAAAATGCCTTTGTTGCGTTTTCGTGGTTACCTTCAGTACGCCACTTTTGCGCCACACCTCTCTGACCTCAGCCTTAAGCCCGGGCACAGGACATTATGTCTGTGTTGGGTGTCTTGGATACTCCACCTGAAACACACCCATATGTCGGCATATTTGGATTGACATGATTCCCCATCAGGATTCTCTTGTACAGTGAGGAAAATAAGTATTTGAACACCCTGTGATTTTGCAAGTTCTCCCACTTAGAAATCATGGAGGGGTCTGAAATTTTCATCTTAGGTGCATGTCCACTGTGAGAGACATAATCCAAAAAAGAAGAAAATCCGGAAATCACAATGTATGATTTTTTTTTTATAATTTATTTGCATGTTACTGCTGCAAATAAGTATTTCAACACCTGTCAATCTGCAAAAATTCTGGCCCTCAAAGACCTGTTAGTCTGCCTCTAAAAAGTTCACCTTCACTCGACTTATTATTCCAAATTAGAAGCACCTATTTGAAGTTGTTAGCTGCATAAAGACACCTGTCCACCCCACACAATCAGTAAGACTCCAACTACTAACATGTCTAAGACCAAAGAGCTGTCCAAAGACACCAGAGACAAAATTGTAGACCTCCACAAGGTTGGAAAGGGCTACGGGACAATTGCCAAGCAGCTTGGTGAAAAAGATCAACTGTTGGAGCAATTATTAGAAAATGGAAGAAGCTAAACATGACTGTCATTCTCCCTCGGACTGGGGCTCCATGCAAGATCCCACCTCGTGGCGTATCAATGATCCTAAGAAAGGTGAGGAGTCAGCCCAGAACTGCACGGGAGGAGCTGGTCAATGACCTGAAGAGAGCTGGAACCACTGTTTCCAAGGTTACTGTGGGTAATCCACTAAGACGTCATGGGTTAAAATCATGCATGGCACGGAAGGTTCCCCTGTTTAAATCAGCACACGTCCAGACCCGTATTAAGTTTGCCCATGACCATTTAGATGATCCAGAGGAGTCATGGGAGAAAGTTATGTGGTCAGATGAGACCAAAATAGAACTTTTTGGTCTTAATTCCACTCGCCGTGTTTGGAGGAAGAAGAATGCTGAGTACGATCCCAAAAACACCATCCCTACTGTGAAGCATGGGGGTGGAAGCATCATGCTTTGGGGGTGTTTTTCTGCATATAGGACAGGACGACTGCACTGTGTTAAGGAGAGGATGACCAGGGCCATGTATTGCGAGATTTTGGGGAACAACCTCCTTCCCTCAGTTAGAGCATTGAAGATGGGTTGTGGATGGGTCTTCCAACATGACAATGACCCGAAGCACACAGCCAGGATAACCAAGGAGTGGCTCCGTAAGAAGCATATCAAGGCTCTGGAGTGGCCTAGCCAGTCTCCAGACCTAAACCCAATAGAAAATCTTTGGAGGGAGCTCAAACTCTTGTGTTTCTCAGTGACAGCCCAGTAACCAGGCTGATCTAGAGAAGATCTGTGTGGAGGAATGGACCAAAATCCCTGCTGCAGTGTGTGCAAACCTGGTGAAAAACTACCAGAAACGTTTGACCTCTGTAATTGCAAACAAAGGCTACTGTACCAAATATTAACATTGATTTTCACAGGTGTTCAAATACTTATTTGCAGCAGTAACATACAAATAAATTATTTAAAAAATCATACATTGTGATTTCTGGAGTTTTTTTTTTTATATTATGTCTCTCACAGTGGACATGCACCTAAGATGAAAATTTCAGACCCCTCCATGATTTCAAAGTGGAAGAACTTGCAAAATTGCAGGGTGTTCAAATACTTATTTTCCTCACTGTAGTTTAGTCGATTTATAATCTAGTGGGACTTGAAGCAGAAGTCGACTTCTGATGCTCCACAATACATCATCTCTGTTTTGTTGTGGGAGTGTTAGCGTGCCACATGCAGGCCTGGCATATATATTATAGCATTTTCAGTCATTTTCAGTGATTTCGTGTGTACTCAGGTATTTCTGGAAACGGTGCCATGTTTATGGCACACTTTTTGAAAAAGACAAAAAGATCGTATCTATATGGACGAGGTCTCATTCTAATGCTTGTGGTTAAATTGTTCACAGCTATAGTTCATCTCCACCTTGGGGTTCCAGTGGCTTCACATTTCTAAATATCGTGACATCTTGAGTGCACAATTTTGTCCAAGATGCGTGAGGAACAGTTTCTGCTTTGCTCAGCCATTTGTAATCTTTGGTGGTTCTTTGTGTGGAAATCTGTATGATCTCTGGATCCTAAGCATTTTATCCTTCCCAGATGAGTTGCTGCACAATGGAGCATCACAAAAACTACCCGTATGACCACTTTCCTTCTTTTCAGATCAGTTCTTTTGGTTAAATTACAAAAAAAAAGGAACCCGACATCTTCCCTGCCCTCCAATGCTGTCGTCTTTGCTGGTAACTTGTGCACTGATTTTTGCACCAAAAATCATAGTGCGTTGTTGGAAAATTACAGTGCTTTTATGGAGATGCAAAGCCACTGGATGCCAATCTGGTAGCCGGTGTCCAAAAAAAGATTTGATCTTGCTTGAAAATGTCCAGTGTCGTGCAACCAAGTTGGTAACAGCTTTGTGTGGTGAATCGTATAAAAACTGCCTGAAGGACTTGAAGTTGCCAAGCCGAGAGTATAGGAAAGCGCATGGGGACATGAATGAAATACTCAAGCAGACACAAGGAATACTGAATTTTATGAATTACAACCCTACAGTCTCATTAGGCACACGTGACAGAGACAAGGACTTGGCTTTTTCACTTGATGAGCATTCCTGGGGTGTGCATGCTAACATCTCCGTAAGATGTTTTGTAAATGACTTCAGAGGCATTATCTGGTTACAAAAACAGCGTTTTTAGATTTAGAAGCATTTATTTCTCGTGAACGTTTGTGCAATATATGAGAAACAGATTAGATTTATGTAGAAGTACAGTTGTTTCGGAGCATATTTTGTCATCTTGGATTAATTTGTTGGCGCTTACAAACCAGCTGACACCAGGCCGCCTATTCATTTGGATTGGTAGTTTCCATGTTGCATCACTCACATTTGCATAAAATGCACTGTTTTGGCCCCACCTAGCTGGCGGCATAGAACCGTTGTCTCTTGCTGCTGTGAAACGGCCACTCTGATTGAAAATGAATGTCGAGTTATCACTTTTTCTCTGTCACTTGTAGCTTTAATGTGACCACAGTAAGTTGCATTTTTACATTTGTGAGGTCTCGCTACTTACGCTCAGGTGCAACTTGTATCTCCCCCAAAAAATCATGCATTTTGTAACTATTTAGGACTTTCACAAGAACAAGGATGAAATTAAATAAACTCCAATAAGAAGTACACTACAGCAGTGCAAAAAAATCCAAAATTACTGAGCTTATACAGAAAAAAATGTGACTTATATTCCAGTGCGACATATATGGGTTTTGCCTCTTGAAGAGGCAGTTTTTTTTTAACAGCTGTGAATTAAAATGCGCCATATATGGTAGATGCTGACTACATCAAATTGGACAGCAACATGACTAGAAGACAACCTAAAACCGAGGAAGCAGGACGTTAAATTATGAGGTAAAGGTTTATGACTACTCAAGCACCTGGAACTCCCTCCCCCAAGAGGTCACTGAGGTATCAACTTTAAATGCTTTTCATTCGAGACTGGAAAAATATTGGGTCAAATTTTTGCCGCTGATCTTGGTATGATATTCATGAACCTGTTGGTATGCAATTAGACAGGCTAAATCGTCCTACAGCCTTTTTAAATAGCCTAATAGTAGAAGAAAAATATATATTGTGCAATTTTTTTTTGACGCATTCCAGTTATAAAGACAGACTGTAAACATTTTTTCTGATTTACATTGTGTTGCTCTTATTTTTCAAACTTTTTTCACTAGATAAGAGAGTGTTCACCCACAAATGAATGGAAACATGGAGGCGTCCACCCAAGACCAAGGTATCTCTCACCTGTAACATACCCTCTCAATACTAAATGCAAGATCTGTTTTTGTGACTATTATAGACATACTGCTATTTTTACTTTAAAACTACCGCAGACACTTTCATGTCACTGGTGTGTAAATGTGAGATCAGTGGTGATTTTTGTAAATTCTGCCTGTGTACACCATCTCAGTGGAGTTGAAATGAAACATGGGCCTACAGTGTAGAATTTTAGCTTTAATTCAAAGGTTTTAGCAATTTCATTAACCATTTTAGAATTATGCCATTTTACCCCTCTTCATTTCAGAGTCCAAAAGTAATTGGACAGACTGAATGTTAAGGATTACCTTAAATAGGGATGCAACCAATGATTATTTTTGTAACTGATTAAGCTGATGTCTATGTTGTTATTAGTATGTTGATTATTTTCTGAGTAGTCATCTTTTGGATAATTTGCCAGTAAATCAGCCATAGATTCCATCAATAACGTTCCACTTTGCATTAAAATATTTTGCCATAAAATGTATTTATTTTACAAAAAAAAAAAAAAAATTCAAGTGCCAGAAATTAAAAAGACAGCCATGGGAGGTGGAAGAAAATCTAGCAAACAGCTTTGCCTCCTTCTGAGACATAAAAGTCAGAAGTAAGTAAGTCCCTTCGGCTGCTCCCTTGTTTGCACTTGGGGTTGCCACAGCAAATCCAAGGTGGATCTGCATGTTGAATTGGCACAAGTTTTACGCCAGATGCCCTTCCTGACGCAACTCCACATTACATAGAGAAATGTGGCAGGGGTGGGATTTGAACCCGGAACCTTCTGAACTGAAACCAAGCGCATTAACCACTTGGCCACCACCCCTGCTTGAGATATAAAATTGTTAATAATTGCAGCCCTATAAAATATACATATAGTTTAGATTTTTATTTTCCTTCTGAGACATAAAAGTCAGAAGGAAAATAAAAATCTAAACTATATGTATATTTTATAGGGCTGCAATTAACAATTATATTCATTATTAATTAATGTGTTGGTTCTTTTCTTAATTAATTGAAAAGTTGTTTGGTCCATCAGTTCTCACCAAATGGTGAAAAATGTCAATCTGTGGTGTGCCAAATCCCAAGATGATGTCCTCAAATGGCTCGTTTTGCCCAAATCCCAAAATTATTCCATTTACTGTCAGAGAGGAGTACTGAAACTAGAAAATATTTGCATGTAAAAACCTGAAATCTGAGAATTTGATGTGAGGTGGCTCAAAGTATTTTGTCATATTTTCTGTTGTTCCAGTGTGGGCACAGGATGACCTCTTAAAACTGCTTGAAGCCATGAAAGTGGCTCTGCCACAGAAAGACCTGACAAAATACAAAACATCTGAGTCCCACCTCGACTGGCAGAAGGTGGCCTTCAATTCCTACACAGCAGAAATGTGTAAGCAGAAGTGGCTAGAGGTCTCCAAAGAGGTAAGGAGGACCTGTATTGATTGTCTATTAAATGCCATGCTCAGTAATCAATTGAATGTATATGATTTTGTTTTTCTGCCTTAACCAAAGATTCGGAAGTTTCGGACACTGACGGAACTGATAGTTGACGCCCAAGATTACATCAGGAATCCTTACAAGGGCAAGAAATTAAAGGTGATTTAATACAGGCATTTGGCACTAATTATACAATAACATCATTTTGGAGGGGGCTGTGGTTTATCATGGGCCCTCCGTCTATAGTTAGTAGCCCACCATTTAATTAGCATCCCTGGTGGGGCCTATGATAAACCATAGGGCCCGGAATAAAATTGAATGTGTAATCATTATTATCACTACGCAAGTCATATTCTCTGTCACTCATCACACAAAGCTACAAATGAGAGCGACAAGCAGTTGACATTTGTCACTTGATGGGCATTCCCAGGGCATGGCCAGCTCATGGTTACTTGGCGTTGCTATGCATAATGTTGTAACGATCGATTATAAAGCCGCTCTGGCTTTATAGATTATAAAGTTACTGTGTTACTCTGAGCTTTTCCTCCATGGAATTAGTCAAATTTTGGCAGAGTCAGAGTTTGACTAATTTGTTTCAGAAAGTGTCACAATGATGTACCTGTATTGCCAGTTAGCTTGCCAAGGTATCTGTAGGATGTCTTTTAAATCACATCAGAGGTATTATCTGGTTACTAAAACATAGTTTTTTCAGTGAAGTGCTAATTTCTTGCTAACCTTTAAGAAATATAAGAAAGAAAGCCAAACATATTAGCTTTACACAGAAATCCATCTGTCTGGAGCGTATTCTGGTATCTTGGATTATTTTGCTCAACTAACCAACATACATCACGGTGACGTCATACTGCCTTTAGAAATCCTGGGGCAAAAGGTTGTATTTAACCTTACTGTTTCACCTGATGCTATCTATGTTTATGCTACTTTTTCAAATTTTCAGTTTCAATTTATTTTCATTTATATAGCACCAAATCACAACAGAGTTGCCTCAAGGCGCTTCACACAAGTAAGGTCTAACCTTATTAACCCCCCAAAACTCCCTCTGAGGAAGAAACCTCAAGTAGACCAGACTCAAAGGGGTGACCCTCTGCTTGGGCCATGCTACAGACATAAATTACAGAACAGTTCACAAAACGAATATACAGGAAATGCTGTTAGTGCAGAGGACAGGAGGGTCTCCAGCTCAAATACAACACCCATCTCTGGATGGAGCTGCACCTTAAACAGAGAGAAAAAACAGAATCAGGCATCAGAAAGACAAGAAATACTGTATAATTTGTCAGCATTAAACAACAAGAAAAGCAGGAAATACTAAGGTGATCGCCGGCCACTAGCCCCAAGCTTCACTGAAAGACCCAGAAATTAGGCACCCTCTGTTTCCTAATAAAATTAATTAAGAGTAAAAAGCGTAGAACTATACTATGCCAGTATGCTAGCCATACAAAAGGAAAAATAAGTGCATCTTAAGTGTGGACTTGAAAGTCTCCACAGAATCTGACTGTTTTATTGATGCAGGGAGATCATTCCACAGAACAGGGCCACGATAAGAGAAAGTACTACTATTGCTTGTATTGAAAATGATAGTCTTTTTAAAAAGTCCTGGGGCAGGAAGTCTTATAGGAGGCATGGTGGGTGCTGGTGCTGACCCGTGGTGCAACCCCCACTGTGCAACATTGCCACAGTACCAAAAAAAAAAACTGTTCCAGAGAGGACAAAGTATTGGGCAGATAATGACATTATTGCCCTGCCTTCGGTGAGCCGATATAGTGTATCTGCATCCATGTAAAGTGATGGTAACCTCCAGGGAATGCCCTAGTAAGCGGTAATATTAAACAATGAGGAACATCTTTATGTAAGTCATACGTGTTTTGAATTCAACTTTGTCATATGCAGAAACATCCGGATTTCCCCAAAAAGCCATTGACTCCATACTTTCGCTTCTTCATGGAGAAGAGGGCAAAGTATGCCAAATTATATCCTGAGATGAGCAATTTGGATCTCACTAAAATCCTATCCAAGAAGTACAGAGAGCTACCCGACAAAAAAAAGGTGAGTCAAAGTCAGCTGAGTGGAAACTCGTGAGGTATGATCTTTGTGCTGGTGGGTTGTGTATTTCATTTTCTCATGGAAATATTTTGATATGTATTTTTTATGTCTTTAGAAAAAATATGTTGATGACTTCTTAAGAGACAAAGAAATGTTTGTGCAAAGTATGATGAAGTTCAGGTGAGATGAGTGTTTATATTCTCGTTGAGTAACGGGGAGTGTTTGGTATCTTCAGTATCTCAACATATTTTACTGAGGCTGCTGACAAAATGATTCTCCTTTGCAACTTTAGGGAGGAACATCCAGACCTTATGGAGAGTGTGGCCAAGAAAGGTTCTAATGTCCCAGAGAAGCCCAAGACACCTCAGCAGCTGTGGTACAACCATGAAAAGAAGGCCATCCTCAAGATGCGTCCAGATGTATGTTTGGGTGTTGTGTGGATAGAGTACACATTTTAACTCTGACACAACAGATGATAAAATTCTTCATCTGTTACCAGGCAACCACCAAAGACATTAAAGATGGCCTGGGGAAACAGTGGACACAATTGTCTGACAAAAAGAGACTGAAATGGATTACGAAATCTCTAGAGCAGCAGAAGGAATATGAGGTGAGACTGCGGCAGTGTGCGGCATGCTTGTTCACTTCTGAGAAATAAAAGGTAGAATCACTGTTGACAAAATATCGTGTGTGTCGGGAATATTGTAGGAGGCAATGCGTGAGTATATACAGCAACATCCAGAGTTAAACATCACACAGGAGGATATTGTTAAATCCACTCTGACGAAGGCTGAGAGGCATCTGAAGGACAAGTCCGATGGACGACCGAACAAACCACCTCCGTGAGTCTAGACTTCAACTTTCGGCAGATCTCCACAGTTGCAGTTGTAACAATTTTAACTGTGGCTGTTTACTTTTAGAAATGGTTACTCCATGTTCTGTGCTGAGCTGATGTCGAGCATGAAAGATGTACCCAGCACGGAGCGCATGGTCATGTGTAGCCAGCGGTGGAAGTTGCTGAAACAGAATGAGAAGGATGCTTACCAAAAACGCTGTGAACAGGTGTGGTCAGAATCAGTCTAGGGTCCTATCTCGCTGAGTGTGACTGTTGTCAAGCAGTTGGAGACATGAATTAGCGACCAAACATGCAAACGAGTGTCAGTTTCACAGTTGATTTATCACTGAAGTGAATACTCGCTGCTGAAACAATGACGTGTGTGTGTGTGTGTGTGTGTGTGTATGTGTATGTCTGCACGCGCACAGTGTTCAGCTCTTATTGTCCATGTGAATAGACTTTGGAGATCCCCTGATTGTACCCAGTAATGACAAAATAAATAATAAGTATATAAAGCGTAGTAGCTCCACAGAAACATGGGGGGGGGGTTAGAACAAAAGTGTATAGTGCACTCACAGACTTGCTAAATGATGTCCTTGCTGGTTCTACTGTCCTCCATGTCCAGTATATAATCCATTTCTTATATGATCCTTTTGTTCTCTTTCTCCTCGAGATCCACCTTGGGAGTGTGGATCCTTTGATTTGATTTATTCAGCAATATCTTTGTAGCAGTGTGCGGTCCCTTGTTTTTGATTTTTTTTTTTTTTTTTTTTTCCCACTTTGGGTCCCCACAGTAGATCCGAGGCGGATCTGGACACTAATATGACACAGATATGTCCTCCCGCGTTTTGGCTGTGATGGACAGATGTCATCGCATTTCCAAAGTACAGCATTTAGCAGAAAGCTTTTCCCAGTTTAAAGACGTGTGCAGTGGGAGCTGGATTTGAACAGTGTGCCATTTAATGAAAGCATGACATCATATTTCCTCACTGATTGTGTGTCGTCCTCACAGTGAGCACATCAAAGATCTCCCGCCGCATGTTCTCAGGAAAAGATGGGGGAGAGAGAGACAGAGAGTGCTTCAGATAAAAAAAAGAGCACTGCGCTCTGCTACTGCAGAGTTGTGCTCCTCAATTAAAAAAAAAAAAAAAATTAAAATGCATAAGTCCAGAAAGCTCAAACAAGAGTCCTGATGTCCACTGCGGCCAGGCTGTCAGCAGCTTGGCCACTTCCAGAAGTGGCTGTTCCCCTCCGATTATCTCCGCTATTTTGGAGTGCTCCACCACAGCTTGTGTGTGTAGTCCACCCCTCCCACAGTTCTCATGAATCTCACGTTAGGAGTCTCAGCGAGTGCATTCAGAGGGTCACATGACGGCAGGGATGGCTGTAGGAGCATACTGGGAGGAGCCTTTTTGCCTCGGCAACTTTGAACAGTTCAAAATCTAGGTGCAATGCTTGTGAGGGAAGAGCGCTACCCAGAGATTGTTGTGTGAAATCAAGCAATTTCCCTCGCAATTGTCATTTGCAGGCTGTTGCAGCCCAGTGTGATAGTACCCTTACTGTTAAAGGTCCAGGGTTTTGTCTAAATTTTATCGTTTGTGTCTTTAGAGGAAGAAGGAGTATGAGATCGAGATGAACAGGTTCCTCAGTGTAAGTCTATTCCAGTGTGCATGTGGCTTTGGTGATACTTTTTTTTTTTTCAAATAAAGATTTCACACCTGAAAATGTCTTTAATGGGGTCTGATTTGTTTTTGGTGCTGTGTCTGTAGAGTTTATCAGCAGAAGAGCAGCAGCGGGTTTTGTCTGAGGAGAAGATCGGTTTTAAGAAGGGCAGCGGAGCCAATAGTCCTGCTTCCAAAAAAAACTCTAAAGCAAAGGTAAGACAAGAATGTACTGACACCCAGTCGGGGTGAAGCTTGCGTGTGCCGCATTCATACACACAATTCGGTTTCATTTTATTTACACAGCAACAAATTACAACATAAGATACACATATATAATGTGTATAATACACATAATAATAATAATAATATAATAACAATAATAATATATAATATAATAACATAATAATAAAATAATAATAATACACATAATACACATATATAATGATACTCATATATAATGAGATAAGGTTAGAACCTTACGTGCCTCCTGAGCGAACATGTTGATGAAAGTGCTAAGGGGGAAAAAAAACTCCCATCAGGTGTTTATTGATTGTAGGAAAAAGTCTCAAGCTTTGCATATTCTAAAAAAAAAAAAGATGAAATAAAACAAAACCACAACGCAGAATTGCCAAATGTGCGAGACAGGAATGTTGCACAGAAGCATCCATTTACATATTGAGTTGACCACAAAGACCGAGTCCCAGTAAAATGAGCCAAAACCATTACTGGTCAGTTGTAGGCCTAAAGTGTGGAGTTCAGAGTTGTGTCAAGTAGTTGGCTGGGAAGCACAATTCGTCTTCACGTTTGCACAGATACAAACCATCAGG
The DNA here is from genome assembly GCF_902500255.1 of Thalassophryne amazonica. Lineage (NCBI taxonomy): Eukaryota > Metazoa > Chordata > Actinopteri > Batrachoidiformes > Batrachoididae > Thalassophryne > Thalassophryne amazonica. The sequence goes on from NC_047118.1 coordinate 4,966,289, forward strand.
TTGTTCTTTATTTTTACTTTGCACATTTTTGGCATTATGTCAGCAATGGAATAATAGTGTAACACAAGTACTAATTTTCTGGCATATAAGTTGCTGTTTGTTTGTTTTTTTTACGAGTGTAAACTAGTTATTTTGCTAGTTTGGGAGACCCTGTGACTTATACTTAGGTGCAGCTTATATACTGAAAAATCGTGCATTTGTTATTCATAATAATAATTATAGTAGCTATTTACATTGGACTTTTACAGGAATGAAAGCACTAAACATGATAAAAGAATAAATGTCAATAATAAGTACACTATAACAATCTATACATATTCCAAATTAATGAGCTTCTAATACAGAAAAAGGTACGACTTATATTACATGGTTTTTCTCTTCAAGGGGTCTTTTTTAACAGTTGCGACTTATACTCGGTCACCCATAAGGGTGAGGGACACAACTGTAATTTGATTTTTGCCCATCTTATTTTGCCAAAAATTATCTTGTCAAATGAATAACCAGTTGAGATGTAACTGACACATTTGAGCAGTTTTTGCCACCATGTAGCAGGCGATGTGAGCATTTCAGGGCTTCTGTACATTTCCTACTTGAAACACAAAATTCAGTTAAAAAGGCATTTGTAAATGTCAGAAATACGTGGGGATTTTTTTTTTTTTTTGTGGGGGGAGGTGTTCACACCGAGTTTTGACCTCCCGGTATATGTAAAAAATTTTAATTTTGAGAGTTTTACAGTTCTTCAGTTTTAGGACGTTGATGGTTTTGCCGTACAGATGGATTTTTCTTGAGAAGCACAACTTAACATTGTGAATATTGAGCTCCGTTTCATGTTGTTATTCTGTGATATGAAGGCCAATCCAGAGAAACCCAAAAGGCCTATTTCCGCCATGTTCATCTTCTCTGAGGAGAAACGTCCCAAACTGCAGCAGGAGCGGCCAGACCTTTCTGACAGTGAGCTCACACGACTCCTGGCACGTATGTGGAATGAGCTGCCAGATAAGAAGAAGGTAACCAGTGAATAAAAATCGGACCTTGCACGGCAGGAAAAATGTCAGGCTTGGATAGTAGCTTGCATGAAGAGGTTTGTCAATTTGTGTTGTCGATTCGTTCATTTAGGAGAAGTATAAACGTCTGGAGACTGTTTTAAAGGCTGAATCGGAGAAGAAGGAGCGGGAGGATCGGAGCCGACTACCGGACCCTCCAAAGACGGCACAGGACATCTGGCAGCAGAGTGTCATAGGAGACTACTTGGCAAGATTTAAGGTACGCATAATGTTTCCTGGCAAAAACACCACTTTGTCCCATTACACTACAAACACTGTAGACCTCATAAACAGGGCTGTGAGAAACTCAGCGGATCTGCAAAATTCCATGGATTTCATCATGGGCGGAGGAGGGTTGTTAGTGTTGTACTCTGTAATCGTGATCGTCACTGAGTTTTTAAAATGCCTATCGCAAAGTGTTATTTTTTTAACATCGTGCAAGTTTTATAAATCTGCGGACTCCAATCTGTATAACAGATACAAATCAGTGTCCACAGAACTCCGCGGAGAAAAATGCCTCACTCAAAGCGTGGCTGTTACGACAGTTGTCGTAAAGCGGGACTGGCTGGTTGCTTCGGCAGCGTTGTGTGCCTCCTGCTCCAAGACGCTGAAGAATTTTGCATCATATCTGTGTCGCAAAGCAACATCAGACAGGGAAGATGGTAAGAAAGACGCTTTGAAAAAGTGTTATCTTCATGAACACACCCGAAAGGGAAAATAAACAGGAAAAACTAACCGCATCTTGTGCCCTCAGGAAACGTGGTAAGAATTTTTTTTTTTCTCCCTGGAAAATAAACATTGTGCTTTTTAAACAAGATTATGTGACTTTTTTTTATTATTTTATTATTTTTATATGGAAAAAAGACATTGTGGCTTTGAATGGATTTATAGGAATTTACACATGAATATGTGACTTTTTTACTATAAGGTTTGATATTGATATTTTACCATGATTTTCAAAATATTCTACAAGCTTTAGCTGTGGTTTTTGAAATGCTTTAACAGTCTTTTCAGTCTTCATGAATTTCATGCAGTTTAATTGTTCTTAGTTAATGCATAATTTGGTTTACAATTAAAGGAAAGTTATATTTTGTTATTTCAACATTATCGTTGACAGTTTAATGAAAGGTTGACTCTAGGATCATTTAAATATGCGCTTTTTTTCCAGGAAATGCTGAAAATGTATAATTGGATACAAAATTTATGTGGTTTCGAGGGCCCCACGGGCCTGAGGCCCTGCCTCCTGGGGGGCCACGCCCCCAGACCCCTCTATAGTTTAATCAGATTTCACAATTTTCATTTCACAGCCCTGCATAAAGTATTGCAGTGGAGGAAACTAAACGTTTGGTGGTGCCCACGAGTTCCAGACTTCATGCAGTAATTGACTGCAAAAGGGTTCAAATTCAAGTGTTGACAGTAATCCTTAAATTTATAATTAGTAGTTTCTTTGAGTACTTTTGGCCTCTGAAACTGGAGGAACTCAATAAAAATGGTTGTAATTCCTCAACTGTTAAATACGTCAACACAACAACCACATTGGAGTTGAACTGATGTGTTGCATCAGTTCAACTCCAATGTGGTGGTGCGTAGAGGCAAAATGACAGAAAATTTCCAGTGTCCATCGACTTACCTGCCAACTGTACATCAGTTTCTGGCAAATAAAGTATTATACCCCCGTCACACATAGGCGGACTCACGCAGAGTGGTGTCGGACTTATGAATTGGCGCACATCCTAAAGTTGTCGAATTTCAGTTCCAAAACATTCTGACAGCCATCTGCGGAAGTCCACACAGTTGTTCAAAATTTGCCAGCAGCCCCGAGTGTTATGCACATGTTCACAACTCTTTGGGTGCAGTCGAGATGGGACACCTATCCAACGGTGGTCCATGTGTAATCTGACGACCATCTGACTGCAATTTACATATTTTGATGGTGGCAAAAGGGGATCCGAAATGATTTGAGCGTGTACGAGGGAACCTTGAGATAGATCGGGCACCTGCCCGTATGACCTGCACGTCCCAAGTATAATAATGCCCCCCCCCCCCCCCCCCCGGAGCGCAAAGGAACTGTTGAAATGTATGTGGCACACTTCATCACGATAATAATTATGAAATATTATCATGTACAATGAATGTGATCAGCAGCTATCAAACTGAAAGCTCCGTGCGCTACTGTACACATGCCGAGGCAAATCTGAACAGGCGGTTATATCCACAATAGACCTTACAGTACAGATATTTGTCTATTCCTTCCCATGGGGGACGTAAATAATGTGAAGTATTGTGTCCATCATAACACAGGCAGCTGCCTCTCTCTGTGCTGCGCAGTAACGCGTCAGGCTCTGAGCTGAACGGCTCTCGCACTGTAATGTTCACCTTCCAACTCTGGAGGAGATATAACCTGGAGCTTGTGGCAGGCTGTTACATCATTAGTAAACATGAATCTCACCTCCAACAGTCCACAGTGTTTCACAGCGCCGACGTGGACATGAAGTCAGGACAGCAGCCTGCGGTTAAAATCCTGTCATCCAAAATAAAAACATTAATTCCATATGATAATCCAACCATCACGGTGTCCAGAATTGCTTTGTGCTCCTGAAGTGGGAAAACAAGAAAAAAGAAAGTTCCCTGGAAAGGCGCTCCATCTGAGGGACTGCATGGCCCAATGCCAGCAAACTTTGAGCGAAGCTGTCCAGTGGCAGGCGTGCGCACGTGCGAGCACACTTAGCGGCCCATGCAGAATTATGCACACGGACATACACGATTAAGTGATAATTACACCCCCGTGCGTGTGAGGAAAACAGCGCTCCAGTCTGCCATCCAGACATTTGGAGATCGGGCAGTCTGCAACGCCTTTTATGGCCGTCTGACAGCAGTGTGCGTTGTCTACATGTGCTCTGGATGTGATCTGACAGGTGTCGATGAGGCAGTCTGTCTGCGCGCCGACACTGCTGACCACGCCTCTTTTCCTCCAGACTGCGTCGGATTATGGCAATGCCATGTCAGGCATGCTTCCGGCACATTCCTGCTATGTGTGACGGGGGCTTTATTTATCTCAGCATTTTAAAGAGAGCTGAATGATTATGTGCACGGCTGTGTTTTTGTAATAGATACAAACCAGAGAGGGGAAAAAATAGATTTTATATTTCTCACACTTAAATATGAATCTTTGCTTTGCAGAACGATCGGCCCAAGGCACAGAAAGCAATGGAAGCAACCTGGAGCACCATGGAGAAAAAAGAAAAGATTATGTGGATCAAAAAGGCAGCAGAGGACCAGAAACGATATGAGGTTAGAGATGACGCTCACTGTGAAGGAGAAGTCAAATCAAATCAATTTTATTTATATAGCGCCAAATCACAACAAACAGCTGCCCCAAGGCGCTCCACATTGTAAGGCAAGGCCATACAATAATTACGGAAAAACCCCAACGGTCAAAACGACCCCCTGTCAGCAAGCACTTGGCGACAGTGGGAAAGAAAAACTCCCTTTTAACAGGAAGAAATCTCCAGCAGAACCAGGCTCAGGGAGGGGCAGTCTTCTGCGGGGACTGGTTGGGACTGAGGGAGAGAACCAAGAAAAAGACATGCTGTGGAGGGGAGCAGAGATCAATCACTAATGATTAAATGCAGAGTGGTGCATACAGAGCAAAAAGAGAAAGAAACACTCAGTGCATCATGGGAACCCCCCCAGCAGTCTAAGTCTATAGCAGCATAACTAAGGGATGGTTCAGGGTCACCTGATCCAGCCCTAACTATAAGCTTTAGCAAAAAGGAAAGCCTAATCTTAAAAGTACAGAGGGTGTCTGTCTCCCTGATCTGAATTGTGAGCTGATTCCACAGGAGAGGAGCCTGAAAGCTGAAGGCTCTGCCTCCCATTCTACTCTTACAAACCCTAGGAACTACAAGTAAGCCTGTAGTCTGAGAGCGAAGCACTCTATTGGGGTGATATGGTACTATGAGGTCCCTAAGATAAGATGGGACCTGATTATTCAAAACCTTATAAGTAAGAAGAAGAATTTTAAATTCTATTCTAGAATTAACAGGAAGCCAATGAAGAGAGGCCAATATGGGTGAGATATGCTCTCTCCTTCTAGTCCCTGTCAGTACTCTAGCTGCAGCATTTTGAATTAACTGAAGGCTTTTCAGGGAACTTTTAGGACAACCTGATAATAATGAATTACAATAGTCCAGCCTAGAGGAAATAAATGCATGAATTAGTTTTTCAGCATCACTCTGAGACAAGACCTTTCTAATTTTAGAGATATTGCGCAAATGCAAAAAAGCAGTCCTACATATTTGTTTAATATGCACATTGAATGAGGTCCAGAATAACTGTCATTGAGAGTTAATGTCTAACCGCTCCATCGTCATTTTACAGAGAGACCTGTGTGAAATGCGTTCATCTGGTGCTGCTGTGGTCTCGGGAAAGAAGCTGAAGTTTGAGGGTGAACCCAAGAAACCACCATCGTAAGTTTGCACCATCCAAGTACTTTGTTCTGTTGTTATTACCTTGTTAAAAGTCCAGTGAGTGATTGTTTGATTAGACGTAGTTGATCTCCATATATATATTTACAGAGATACCAAATTATTTTGGCATCTCTGGTCAAGTCTTCCCGAGGCTGTCAAGCCTGTCGAAATGTGTTTTCTACAGCAATGGCAGGAAAAGAGTTACAAAAAAAAAATTACTGCATTTTTGAACAACCCAAATCTACTTTTTTCCCCTATTTTTTTTTTATATTTTATTTATAATTTTTTCAAATAATAGAAGAAAACACACAAACAAACAAGGCTCAGAAGCATTACAGTTACAAATGATTACAGATTCACAATGTCAAAATGATGCAGAAATGGACCCCAGATTCTAAAAAAGATGTCCATCGAACTAAGACGGAGTTTCTCCATTTGAATTATGGTCATCATTTCACTGACCCAAAGCTGAAATGAAGGAGGAACAGGGGACTTCCAATCTCTCAGTATCAGTCTTTTAGCAACCACCAATCCAAGATCCAGGTATTTTCGAATATTGGCAGGCAGAGATCTCAGAGTCTGCGTGCAACCAAAAATAACCAGTCCAGGTTCCAGTTGCAGGTTCGTTTTATATGCTCGGGAAAACCAGTCAAATATTTTTGACCAAAACACTGTCAGAGAAGAGCAGGACCAGAAAGTGTGAGATAGTGTATCATCAGAAACCTTACACCTGTCACACACTGGAGAAACCGAGGGATAGATTCTGTGCAATTTGGCTTTTGAGTAATGTAAGCGGTGAACAATTTTGAACTGGATTAATTGGTGCCTCGTATGAATGTTAGACAGACATGCGCTCCACCTGGAATCAGACAACTCTATACCCAGTTCACCACACCAGGAATCCCTGATTTCTCCAGTTAATGCAACAGTGCGGTCATCAAACAGGTGCACAATTTTTGTAATCAAATGTTTGGAGTCAGAAGGGCTATTAAAAATGTCAAAAAAATCATGCTCGATTGGGAAATTTTTTTAAATTTTCAAATTTTGTTTGGGCATAATGCCAGACTTGCAGGTATCGAAAAAAATGTGAACTGGACAAAGTATACTTTTCTTTCAGTTGATCAAATGATGCAAATTTACCGTCAATGTATAAATCTTTGATAGACACCAAGCCCTTCTGTCTCCAAACACAAAAAGACTTGTCATGCCAAGGAGGCATAAAACCATGATTAAAACATATAGGAACCTGTACTGATGTTTCTGGTAATGACAAAAAGCTCCTAATTTGGTTTAAATAAATAAAATAAATCAGTTTCACCCAGGATATAAAAGTCTGACCAAATCCAAACCTGCGTAATGACTCTAGCAAGTAAGGCCACTCAACCTGGTCAAAGGCTTTGTGTGCGTCAAGGGATAAGATGGAGACATCTGGAGTGTTACTGTAATCAGAGTAAACAGTGTTAAGTAATCGCCCAACATTGGAAAATGAAAATCTGCCTGGAATGAATCCAGTCTGATCGGGATGTATAATCGAAGCCAAATGTCTGTTCAGTCTAGTCGACAAGATTTTACTTATTATTTTACGATCAACATTCTGTAGCGCTATTGGCCTATAGCTTGCAGGGTCAGTTTCATCTCTGCCCTTTTTCAAAATAAGTGAAATGTTAGCTTCATATAAGGTTTTTGGTAATTCTTCATTATTTTTCGAGTCACGAATCATCCTGAGCAGGAGTGGTGCCAGGATGTCAGAAAATTTCTTGTAAAATTCAGAACTAAAACCATCAGGACCTGCTGCTTTACCTGACGGGAGTGATTTTTATAGCAGCAGTAACCTCTTGTAGAGTAAAGTTGGAGTCAAGGTGCTCCTTAGCGGTGTCACTCAGGCTGGGTAACTGGAGAAAGTTAAAAAAGTCATCAAAATTTGATTGTGAAACAAAATGTTTGGACGAATAAAGATCACTGTAGAATTCTGCAAAACAATTGTTTATGTCAACAGGATTGCTTAACATTGTGCCAGCTCTTGATTTTATATTGCGAATTGCTCTGGAAGCTTGTGCATCTTTAAGTTGTTGTGCTAGTAGTTTACCAGGCTTGTCTCCTAGCTCGGAGTGATTCTTCCTCAATTTCAAAAGCGTATTTTTCACTTGGTCACTCAAAATTCCGTTGTACTCATATTTAATTTTAAGTATTTCTTTATAATCATCAGGTGACTTGGTGTTCTGATAAGCTCTTTCCAAACCAGGGAGAGTATTGTTGATTACTGTTAAACGATTATCTCTGTCTTTTCAGAGCTGAAGTGTAAGAGATCACACCCCCCCCCCCCGTATTACCACCTTTAATGTCTCCCAAAGGGTCGAATCAGACACCTCACCATTATCATTCAGGTCTATAAAATCTTTTAACTTAGAAGTCATGTCTTTAACAAATTTATCATCCCAGAGTAAATTTGAATTAAAACGCCAAGAATATGTCCGTCTGGGAAGAGAGAGATTCAATGATATTGTTAGAGGGCTGTGATCAGAAATTAAAATATTGTGATGTCTAGAGCTAATGATTTGGGAAATAAGATTAGAGCTAGTTAAAAAATAATCAATCCTACTATAAGATTTATGCACGTTTGAGTAAAATGAGTACTCCTTATCTGTTGGGTACTGGTTCCTCCAAAGATCCACTAAGTTTCTCGTTTTTAGCAGGTTGTTAAGAAGCCTTACAGAAGCAATTTCTGGTGCAGGCTTTGTAGATAATCTATGTAGAAAGGGGTCCAAGTAACAGTTTAAATCTCCGGCAATTATTAGGTTTGAATCATCCTTGTCAGGCAGCTGATCAAAAACTTTTCTAAAAAAAATCAGGCTCATCCGCATTCGGGCCGTATATGTTAAGGAATGTTAGTTTGACTGAGTTTATAACACCGGTGACTAGCACAAATCTTCTGAGGGGGTCATTAATAACTGTAGTGGCCTGAAATGGAATATCCAAATCCACTTTTTGACGTGTGTATCATTGCAGTGATGAGTGACCCTGTCTGGCTGACACAGAGGCACTAATTCATGCTTTTGTGTCTTACAGAATTGATAGGTTTTAATTTTTTCTCTTCTTTACCACATGGCATGATTGAGAATATGGCCCTGGGTTTTTGACCAGAACGCGTACATTTGATCGTATTCTGTCGTGACAGTCCCTCGGCAGTGAGGAAGATGGTCTCTTTCTAGAGACCCCTGTTTGTTGGTTTGTTTAACGTGGGAATGTCATTGCACACCGGCAAACACATGGTCCTTGACAGATCCTTAGCCTGGTCTGATACCTGGGAAATTCCAGACAATAGAGGTCTGAGGACCTGCTGCAGCCTTCATTCACCTTCACAGCCATTAGGTTACAAGCCATCACCTCCTCCACCTGATCTGCCGCTGAGTACTTCTTGTTTTACCACAGTCCATTTGTTGTCTCGTGATCAGGATTCCTGTTGGCCTTTCATGGTTATTGTAGCACTACGGGGCACACAAGGTCCCCACTGTATTTCACCCCAAAGGCAAACCCCTACTTGATCCTTTACACGGGTCTCACAATGCAGACGCAAGGTTGGACTTTGATTGTATTACTTGTGTTGGCTTCCTGTAGTGGAGCAGATAACATCTATTTATTTATTTATTGTGGGATCTTGGTGTCAAATTGTAGTTTTTCAGGCATACAAGAATGAATTGTTCATGTTCCAACAACAATGTGCAGGGATGAAAAATGTCAGCTTTTTGGTGGATTTCCGCTTTTTTTCCATCAGGCATCTTGTGAAGCAAAGCTGTTAGTTTTTATTTCACATTGTCTTCATTTTTCAATGCTAATCCTTAAAGAGCTTATGTCTGTGAGTAATATTTCCCTTTTTATGTTAAACTGACCTGTTATGGTCTTCTGAAACAGTTGATAGATGTATTTTATAACTTAAAAATGGGAGTGATGCTAACACGTTAGCATGTCTATGCATTTTCAGTGTTAAAGTTAGCGTTAAGCTTTCGCCCATCATCACGTTTATGTGCATTTGTGTTCAGTATAATAATTAATGACTCAGCGTTTGCTTATGTAAAAGAGTCAGATGCATTACAAATTGCAATTTTTTTTCATTTATAGATTGTATTTTCACAGTGATCCTCACAGTGAGCATCTCAAACTTACCTGGTGACTCCTGGATGTTTACTGTTGAACTGTTTATTTGAAGGTTTATATTGAACATAACAAAAGAAATAACTCCAGAGTGATTTGTGATCCAGAACATATTTTGCTTATTTTTTTTATAATTTTTGGGTTTCAGCTTTTTTTGTTTCACCACTTTCACCCCTGAATGTGACACTTTTAGTGGCATAAATTGGCATTTGGCCATGTCAACTGCAGGTGTTAAAAATAACATAATAGGTTAGACTTTGCTCATGTGAAGTGTCTTGAAGCAGAGTGATGTGATTTGGCGCTATACAAATAAAATAAATTGAGTATATTCAACACTAAACACCTTTTAATAGACACACATACTGAAGTTTCAATAGTTAAACACTTTAAAAAATGTGCTGGGTGGAAACCATTAATACTAAATGTAATGAACTTCACTCTTAATTTGGCACATAAGCAAAATAAAACACAATATAACAAAATGGAATTTGATAGACATTTTAATCAATCACATAGGGGCATTTCTGTGCAAAAGGTGACTTTTCGATGTCACTTTGGTGGCCATCTTGGAAAATGGCCTCCGTCTTGAATTTTCAGTTGGCCAATCGACCAGATAATCAAAGTGATATCAGGAGAATCACTCTGCCAAATCTGGTGCTTGTACCACCAACTGCACAAACTTTTGTTCCACTGCTGTTTACGTGAGATTTCAAGGTTTTGTTGCCAACCTTTAAAATACAAAATGGTTGCCAAACCCATTATCTCATGAATCCGGTTGAGCCTCATCTGCCCTGCAGTCCTGGTGCTGGATTATGGTGCATTCCATGGGTACAGAAGTCATCAGCAGGCTGTAGAGTTGTTTTGTGCCTGTTGTAACATTCTGTTGCTGCATTTGATTGTAAACTGAGAAAACTTTTCTGCCATCTGTAATTGGCAAATATTTTATTTGAACTTTGTGTCATTAGTTCATTGTGGTGTGAAATGTCACTGTTCTTGTGTGATGGCTGACTGTTTTATTTTTATGTCCGAGAAAGTGTGTAGATAATAACCAACGAATGGCCAGCTTCTAATTTTATGTTTTTTATACACGTGTCATAAATGATTGTTTATCTTGTCTTTTGTTGTTTGTTTTGTAGTTGTTGTTGTAAAGCACTTGGTAACGATTGTTTTGCACTTTCTAGAAATGGGTATCAGAAGTTCTCACAGGAGATGCTGTCAAACGGAGAGCTGAATCACCTCCCAATGAAGGAGCGCATGGCTGAGATTGGCAGCCGCTGGCAGAGGTTACCGCTGAAGGAGAAGGACCGCTACAAGAAGATAGCCGAGGAGAAGCAGAGGCAGTACAAAGTCCAGCTGGAACAGTGGCTCACGGTAAGAATCTGTCAGAGACATCCTGCACAGTTCAGTACTTTTCAAGAAAAACCATCTAACGTAGCTTTAAATCCTTCACAGAGCTTGTCTTCACAAGAAAGAAATGCTTATAAAGAATATTTATCACAAGTAAGTCACTTTGCTCTGTCTGAACCAGCATTCTGTCGTATTTTTGTGGCATGTCGAAAGGAATATTTATCTTCTTTTTGTTTTTCAGAAACGGAAAAGTGTAGCAAAACCAGGAGGCCCAAAGGCAAAGTCCAAGAAATCGGTAAGTGTTTACTTTGGTCCAATCCCGATAGCCTGCCATCGCCCTACCATTCCACTATTTCCCTTCATTTAGTGCAAAACATTGCCCAGTGTGTTTGCACAATGCACTTTATTTTCTGTATTATAAACTCTTTAATTTGGGGTTATTGTGCTTTGTTGTCGTTTACATTTTATTATTGTTTAGCGTGTTGACTCCTGGGAAAGCCTTTTATCAATAGTTGTTGCTTTGTAAACGTGATTTTTCTGTGTGAACATGCGTCTCAGAACCTCCCAACCTCGAAAATAAACGTAATTTATACTCCAGCATATATGCTACTCTACCACCAAATGGTTCCTTCATACAGATAAATGTGAAGTCACGCACACACATTTCTGTACACACTGTACAAAATTAACTTTTCAGTTGACGAGTTGCAGTTCCCGCTTTAACCACAAGAATACAAAAAACAAATGACAATCACGTACATTTGAATGCGTTGCTGCTCCAGTTAACAGGTTTGTTTCTAGATCCTTAAAAAGTCTTTAAAGACACTAAATTTGTCAAACTAAAAATAAGGCATTAATTGGTGTTTGAAGTCCATCTTTTAAAAGTCTTAAAAATGCCAAGACATCTTCTGACATGCCAGCGTGTTTCTATTTCTAATTCAGTGAAAGCCTCTCGTAACGCAGCCCAAAGCGTTAAAGCAGAGCCAAGCAATCGTGTTTATTGCCGGAACGGTCAGAGCAGACACGCTCTCAATTAGTTGCACGATTATTGTCATGTTCTTCGGTGTCGTTACGACGGACATTAAAACAAGTCTCACAAAGTATCTTTCCTGGAGCTGTAGGAACTCTGGTTCCAAATATGTTTGTCAGATTAGTCCAGTGACTGTTACCGTCATCCGCACCAGCCGGGTCTACACGGGGCGACAAACACAAAGCGAAGAGGTCACACAGTCGGCCGGACCTGTAAATGTCTCTTCCCACAGGATACGGAAGAGGAGGAAGATGACGATGATGATGAAGACGAAGATGACGACGATGAGCAAGAGAAGGCTTCCTCTGACGGATCCTCATCCAGCGACGAGGACGATGATGACGAGGACGATGATGAAGATGTGAGTGGCTTTTCTCTCGTTGCCTGGTTTTAGTAGAAACAATGAGTGATGCGTATGGACTCTACTCAGTAAGCCATTTTGTTTTTGCTTGTTCGAAGAAGGAAGATGATGATGATGAGGCGGACAATAAGGAGAACAAATCAGAAGACAGCAGCAGTGAGTCAAATTCACCAGGGTCATCGGACACTGAGTCGGACTGAGACCGGCCGACCGCGGCATGACAGACTGAGCAGCGCTGAGCTGAGCCAAGAGTCCAGGGAGCTCCGCCACTGTGCCAACCCTGCTCTCTCCTCTCACCACCAGAGGGAGCCCCTGCATTGCCTCATCCCATTCACACTCAATTCACTTTCTTGTTGCTTCCTTGGTGATCAAACATGAAGGGAGGTTTCACATTTGTCCAAAATGAGTTTGGTTTCCCTCCCTGAATGCTGACGTGACACCAAAACTGAACATCCTGCCCACCCATCGGTTCTAATTGACAAATCCCAGTTCACTGATGTAAGTTAGAGTTTTAGTGTTTGGGGTGTTATCTGACCCCACAGTGTTTATTTCATTATTTCTGTAACGAGTTCACGACAGGTGGTGTTGAGTTGTGAACAGGCTTCATAGAGCCAAAGAACACAGGGCGGCGGATCACTTTAGGAAGGGGGAGGGTGCGGGTTTATTGAAAAATTGCAGTCTTCAGGATGTTTAATTTTTTTTCCGGCCCCCTCCCTTCCCAGGACAAGTTCCTGTTCTTGATTTATGATATAGATTTTATCGTTGGTTCTTTAATAGTGGTATTTTTTTTTCTTCGTCTTCACGAATAACTCAAGCCATCATGAATGTTTTGTTTCTGTTGCTGGAAAAATGAGAATTCAGTTTTCCTTTTTTTTGTCCTCATTTTGAAGCAGCAGTGCCTCCATGAAGTATTCGTTCACCTTTAACCTTTTCACATTTTATTGTTTTATAACACTGAAAGGTCTGTTCTTATTGTTTGTTGGTGGGGATCATCAGAATTATTTGAAGGAATATTTGACTCTGCAAAACCCTCGTTAAAGTCTGCAATCGAAAAAAATAACGTATAATTTTCTCAAAGCTCGCGACTACGCAAGTACAAATCTTATGATTTCACTTTGAACACAGGAGTTAATGCTATTGGGGATGACGTACTTTTAGTTTGCAGGTTAATAAGTGCTTTGATAGTAGATCCGATCCAGTGCGTCCAGAAGTCAAACTGCTATTTTTCTTTGGTAATTTTTTATTTTTTAGTTGACATTTCCCTCTGTGTCAGTCTTCTATTTTTCTTTTCTGCATTTGGTATCATGTAGAATTAAAAGCGAAGTAGCGAAGGGTTCTGTAGGATGAGCTTATCGTAGCTTTTTTGGAAGTGAAAATACATCTCTTGGATTAGTAATTTTCTCAGAGTACTCCAGTGACGTAAAGTACTCAGTAACATTTAGTAGGTATGTTTCTTTCAGTTATAAGGTTTGTATCATTACACATCGACTGGCAGCAATTCAACCCCCAAAACCAGACTCCAAAGTTGCAAGCCCCATCATTCCTGGCATCCCACTAATAAAACCAACTGCCTCACGAGGATTGTTTTTTTTTTTACTTTCATTATCAAGATATCAATCATTTTTGAGAAAAGGGTGTTTTCTTCTGTCGCGCTTCAGTGCTGTAAAACAAAACGCGTAAAAGGTATAAGGAGGAGGAGTTAAAAGGCACTTGTGTGTTTAGGAATAAGTCAGTTTGTAGGGTATAACTTTGTTAAAGTCTGAAACAATTCAGTTTATTCAGAAACCTTTTTTTCTGGACTTTATAAGAATAAATGGTTTGTTGTATGGCCAGAGCTCTTGGCCATTTATGGAATAAGCTCCCCACCGCCGTATTTACAGTACAACCCAAATATCTGACTTTAAATTTTTGTTTTTTAGTCTAAGAAATTCAGGTCGCTCTGGAATCATTTATGGATGTTGAGCTGTTATTTTAAGATTGTTTTTGCCATTTTATTGGAATTGACTGTAATCCAGTTGTTTTAGTCTGAAGTTTATTCCAAAAAAAAAAAGTGTGCACTTAATGTAAAGCTGTCCCTCTGTGTGTGAGGTGCTGGGCATGCACGCACACAACTGTATATACCAGAGTACATGTTTCTTTGCTTTAATGTGTGGTTGTATGCACACTATACGATGTGACTGATGCGCGCGCATGTACGTGCCTGTTTGGAGATGCCATGCCAACACACGAATGTAGATACCAGTCATTCTTGGACATTGCCCCTCCCCCAACGATCATCTTAATATTACAGCTCCATGCCGTCATTCGTTATCATCTTGCTAATTGAAGCAGACGAGTGCTGAGCAACTGATTGTTAATGTCGGTTTTCAATCTCTGAAGCAAAACCAGCGTGGACTGTTGAAATAATTTGGGAACAAAGCTGCAAGGTGATTGGCGATACTGTTAATAAGACTTTGTAAAAGGGATTTAAGGAGTTGCTGTTGTAATTTTCTTTCTTTGGTTTTGTTTTTCTGTAAATACTGTTTCTGTATTGAGTGCTGATTGTTTTGTTGGTATGTTAATTTGGCAAACCCTCATTTAAAATTTGAGACCAGTGAGCTTTGTACTCAGGGGGGCGCTGTTTGTTTGTTTGGGCCTGTTTTAGTTAGTATTTTTTCTCTTCCTGTTTGTTTTTAGGGATATCTAAGGCAGCAAAACTTTACACGTTTGTACTGCTGGTTATTTGACACAATTTGATGTTTTCTATAGCTGAGGGTGGTTTTGTCCTTGTAGTTCAAGTATTTGCGCAAATAAAATTTTATCTTTAACAGAGGGATGTTTTAAATCACAACTGCAATTAATTCCAGTTTGCAATCTTAAAGGTCTGAGCCAGTACTCAGCTTTGACGTAATCAGAACCACTTGGATGGACGAAACACATAATCCAGTCTTAGTGTACAGTGGCTGCCCCAGGGTGGCAACAATATTTCAAAATTGGAAAGAAAGAAAAAAAAAAAGTAAAATCATGGAAGGTATACCCCATTATTTGTTTGATTATAAACATCCAAAAAGATATAGTTTTGACGGTCTGTGACTGAATGCTCTGGAGTTATGGGGTACAAACGGCAAAAGTTGCCATCTATTTCAGTTTATACAGGTGTTAAAAGTTGCTCCAATTTTGGTAAGAACTGATAAATTATTGGCTGAGGTAACAGGATTCATAAATTGAATAGTTCTGACCATGTTGACTGTTGCATGAATGGTCCGCAAAGTAAAGGTCAAACAAGGTCGACACCCATTGGATTATATGACACGTGTCATATACTACTAACTTGATAACGAAGCATGTCTCACTTTTTGAAACACACTATTTTGAGCACAGCTTTTAAGTGTTGTTTAGTCTCCTTTTATGGTACCAAAAAACCTGCTGGGCCCATACACTACACTATATATGATGTCATAGAGATGCCGCTTGTTCTCCAGCAAAAATGTAGGAGAAAACTGACCCCCCGCACACTATTTCACTTCCTTTTGGAACATTCCTACAATTCAGTTGTGAGGACAGAAAGATAACAATGTAATGACTTGTTTTATTTACATTAATGATCTTTCCAGCATTTTTCCCTTTTAAATCTTTAAAACCCATTTCTAAACAGCTGTAATTTTTCAAGCAACACAATCTTTCAGCATTGGGATGAGGCAGTTCAACTGCCCACAGCACAAGAAATGATTTAACACTCCAGCACTTATCAGCTGTTTATTTGTGGTTCATTTGCCAACTCGCAAACAACGGCCTGAAAAACAAAGATTAACCTGACGGCAACAACACAAGGACACAAAACGCATGAGTTTAAACAACGTGGAGGAAACCACTAAGTCACAGTTTAAGCAAAATTATAAATTAGTAAGGGATTCACCCAATACAGCTTCATTTCACATATCAGCTCGTCATAACTAGTCCACATTAGAATAATAATTAACGTATCCGCTTTAATGGCGTGATAATTGTAATGTTACATGCTGCTGTTTTTCTGCACATACTGTATGTACAGTTACAGCTATGGAATTGTATTTAGAGAAAGCAACACAGCATCTCTACATTTCAGCTCAAACACACTCGTATACTGACTGTGGACACAGTTGGACATGCACACACAAGAACACTTACAGTAGTGTTCAGAATAATAGTAGTGCTATGTGACTAAAAAGATTAATCCAGGGTTTGAGTATATTTCTTATTGTTACATGGGAAACAAGGTACCAGTAGATTCAGTAGATTCTCACAAATCCAACAAGACCAAACATTCATGATATGCACACTCTTAAGGCTATGAAATTGGGCTATTAGTAAAAAAAAAGTAGAAAAGGGGGTGTTCACAATAATAGCAGCATCTGCTGTTGATGCTACAAACTCAAAACTATTATGTTCAAACTGCTTTTTTAGCAATCGTGTGAATAGCTAAAATAGTATTTAGTTGTATAACCACAGTTTTTCATGATTTCTTCACATCTCCGAGACAATTTTGTTGGATTGGAACCAAGATTTTGCTTGTTTACTAGTGTGCTTGGGGTCATTGTCATGTTGAAACACCCATTTCAAGGGCATGTCCTCTTCAGCATAAGGCAACATGACCTCTTCAAGTATTTTGACATATCCAAACTGATCCATGATACCTGGTATGGGATATGTAGGCCCAACACCATAGTAGGAGAAACATGCCCATATCATGATGCTTGCACCACCATGCTTCACTGTGAACTGTTGCTTGAATTCAGAGTTTGGGGGTCGTCTCACAACCTGTCTGCGGCCCTTGGACCCAAAAAGAACAATTTTACTCTCATCAGTCCACAAAATATTCCTCCATGTCTCTTTAGGCCAGTTGATGTGTTCTTTGGCAAAGTGTAACCTCTTCTGCACGTCTTTTATTTAACAGAGGGACTTTGCGGGGGATTCTTGCAAATAAATTAGCTTCACACATGCGTCTTCTGTCACAGCACTTACAGGTAACTCCAGACTGTCTTTGATCATCCTGTAGCTGATCAATGGGTGAGCCTTTGCCATTCTTGTTATTCTTCTATCCATTTTGATGGTTGTTTTCCATTTTCTTCCACGCGTCTCTGGTTTTTTTGTCCATTTTAAAGCACTGGAGATCATTGTAGATGAACAGCCTATAATTTTTTTGCACCTGCATATACGTTTTCCCCTCTCCAATCAACTTTTTAATCAAACTACACCATTCTTCTGAACAATGTCTTGAACGTCCCATTTTCCTCAGGCTTTCAAAGAGAAAAGCATGTTCAATAGGTGCTGGCTTCATCCTTAAATAGGGGACACCTGATTCACACCTGTTTGTTCCACAAAACTGACGAACTCACCGACTGAATGCCACACTACTATTATTGTGAACACCCCCTTTTCTATTTTTTTTTACTAATAGCCCATTTTCATAGCCTTAAGAGTGTGCATATCATGAATGCTTGGTCTTGTTGGATTTGTGAGAATCTACTGAATCTACTGGTACCTTGTTTCCCATGTAACAATAAGAAATATACTCAAAACCTGGATTAATCTTTTTAGTCACATAGCACTACTATTATTCTGAACACTACTGTAACTGCCTGCACACTCTCAAACCCAGTCTGCAGAAGCATCTTCGTAACAGCTTCTTTCCAACAGTTTTGTCTCCAGATGCCAGTTGCTGCGGCTGCACTTGTAAATCATTATTATTACTATTATTTTCTAAGTGGCAGGTTGAGTCGCCTCTGCCTTTCAGTGGCCGTGAACCCCAAATATCAGAAAGCTGAAGAACACAGTGATGCCCACTAGGGAGATGGTGGCAGGAGCTGTGAAGAACTGTCTGTAGCTGAGACGGAAATACCAGACTACGGCCAGAACCAACACAAACACGGGCACCACCAGGCTGCTGGTGCTCACGGCCATGCCTGCCGCTCTCAATCCTCCAGAAATCCCAGACGTGACTCCGGTATCTGCCCCAGAATGATCCCCTTCTTCTGAACTCATTTCAAGCAATGCCCAGGTAATGTGGCAGTGGATCACACTGTTGTGTGTAACGTTCAGTGATAACAGAGTTCTCTTGGGATCTTGTAGCAGCTGGCCTTGGTAGATCAGTTTTATTTCATTCTCACGACCTGAGAAGTATTTGCTGGAAGAGAACGGAAAGAATACGCATTGTAAGGTGTAGACAAGTATTAATGTCCATGCAGCTGACAAGGTACAAAATTAAAAATGCAATTAATAGTGCCCCCTGCCTGAGAAAATCCACCCGAAAATGATGGGATTTATATTCCACGAGATGACAAGAGTTTAACCAAGGTGTATGCAAACTGCATAACTCAGCATGTTTTGCAAGTTAACTAAATAAAGTTTAAACCAGGCAAAACTTTAGTAGAACAGCAGATAAATACATATATCATTAAGAATATTTCATGTGGTGCAAGCACCAAATTTGGAGCAATGGTTCTTCTTGGTCTACTTTTCACCAAAAAACAAAAAAAAGAAAAGAAAAGAAAAGCCGTGAGCCACTTCAATTTTCAAGATAGGGACCATTTTTGTCAAGATGGGACGTGGAAATATGGATTTTTGTCATATATCTGCACAATGTTGTTTTATTTCAATGTTGTACCTGTTAAATGTGCTGTGCTTGGGGGGGAATTGAAATCAACTTCAGGTAATATGGATTGTGTGTACACATGCCGCATAATGTGTACGCTGCAGAATGTGCGATAGTATTTGGAGTGTGAGGATTTAGTAGTAGAGGTAGCGTGTTTGCCATTAAAGTCAGCCATGTCCTTTGAATGAACGCTAGTCCTCACTGCCAACAGCTGGCCACATATGGACACAAGAGGCTTTGCAGAGGAAAACACAAGTGCTACAACTCTGGACTGAGCTGCACAGCACCATGTCGCTGCAAAAGCTAAATACGGTGCATCCAGAAAGTATTCACAGCGCTGCATTTGCTCCACATTTTTTAATGTTACAGTGTTATGTAAAAGTTTGGGCACCCCTGATGATTTCCCTTTATAAATCATTAGTTGTTTGGATCAGCGATTTCAGTTAAATATATCATATAGCAGACAAACAGTGATATTTGATAAGTGAAATGAAGTTTCTAGTATTCACAGAAAGTGCAGTAATTCTTTAAACAAAATTAGGCAGGTGCATAAATTTGGGCACGACAACAGGAAAAATACATCAATATTTAGTAGATCCTCCTTTTGCAGAAATAAGAGCCTCTAAATGCTTCTTACAGCTTCCAATGAGAGTCTGGATTCTGGTTGAAGGTATTTTGGACCATTCTTCTTTACAAAACATATCGGGTTTGTTGGTTTCCGAGCATGGACAGCCCGCTTAAAATCACACCACAGACTTTCAATAATACTCAGGTCTGGGGACTGAGATGTCCATTCCAGAACGTTGTACTTGTTCCTCTGCATGAATGCCTTAGTAGATTTTGAGCAGTGTTTAGGGCCATTGTCTTGTTGAAAGATCAAGCCCTGGTGCAACTTCAACTTTGTCACTGATTCATGAACATTGTTCTCAAGAATCTGCTGATATTGACTGGAATCCATGTGACCCTCAACTTTAACAAGATTCCCAGTACCTGCACTGGCCACACAGCCCCACAGCATGATGGAACAACCTCCAAATTTTACTGTAGGTAGCAAGTGTTTTTCTGGGAATGCTGTGTTCTTTTTCAGCCATGCATACCACCCCTTGTTATATCCAGATAACTCAATTTTAGTTTTGTCAGTCCACAGCACCTTATTCCAAAATGAAGCTGGCTTGTCCAAATGTGCTTTAGCATACCTCAAGGGACTGTTTGTGGCGTGTATGCAGAAAAGGCTTCCTCTGCATTACTCTCCCATACAGCATCTCGTTGTGCAAAGTGCGCTGTATAGTTGAATGATGTACCGAGACAGTATCTGCAGGAAGATCATGTTGTAGGTCTTTCGAGCAGGTCTGTGGGTTGACTCTGACTGTTCTCACCATCCTTCACTTCAGCTTATCTGAGATTTTTCTTGGCCTGCTACTTCAGGCTTTCACTAGTACTGTGCCTGCGGTCTTCCATTTCCTCACTATATTCCTCACAGTGGAAACTGACAGCTGAAATCTCAGATAGCTTTTTGTATCCTTCCCCTAAACCATGATGTTGAACATCTTTGTTGTTGATGTTGAATCTTTGTTTTCAGGTCATTTGAGAGTTGTTTAGAGGCTCCCATGTTGCCACTCATTAGAAGAGATGCAAAGAGGAGAAACATTTGTAAATGGCCACCTTAAATACCCTTTCTCATGACTGGATTCACCTGTGTAAGGAGGCCAAGGGACAATGAGCTTACCAAACCAATTTTGTGTTCCAATAATTAGTACTAAATGTATTCAAATCAATGAAATGACAAGGGTGCCAAAATTTATGCACCTGCCCAATTTTGTTTAAATAATTATTGCACACTTTCTGTAAATACTAGAAACTTCATTTCACTTCTCAAATATCAATGTGTTCGTCTGCTATATGATATATTTAACTGAATTTTCTGATCCAGACCAGATCCAATGATTTAAAAAGGAAATCATGAAAATTATCAGGGGTGCCAAAGCATTTGCATACAACTGTATAAGGTCCCACAGATGACAGTGTATGTCAGAGCACAAACCAAGCATAAAGTCAAAGGAATTGTCTGTAGACTTCTGGGACAGGACTGCCTCAAGACAACCCTGGGAGGTGACCATGAACCCGATGGTCACTGTGTCAGAGCACTAGGCATTCCTCTGTAGAGAGGAGAACCTTCCAGAAAGACAACCATCTCAGCAGCAATCCACCAATCAGACCTGTATGGCAGAGTGGCCAGACGGAAGCCACTCCTTAGTAAAAGGCACATAGACAGCGAAAAACATGTTGAGCTATTCATGGAGGACCAAAACATTTTTCGACGGGTTTACCCTTCTCAAAAATGATTCAAATTAAGGTGAAATGGTTGGAAATCTGTGGAAAATTATCATGCCTGAACAGTGGGTGCAAGTGTTCACAGCCCAATAACTGCCTCTTACAGCTATATTAAAACCTTTTTTATTTAGACTGAGTTTATGAAGTAGTCTAATATTTTGAGATATTGCCCCCTAACCCCTTTTTTTGGAATTGTAGGTGGGAATGATCAAAATTTAAATAAAATAAAAAGTGCTTGAAACATTTTAGTTCTATGAGTGCAGAATAAATAAAATTTTCACTTTCTGAACCAACTGACAAAAATATTGAACTATATCCATGATATTCTAGTTTTTTAAATGCCCATGCATTTACAGTTGGAGACACTGATGTTGTGTGCCTTATTTCTGATTTATTGTGTCAATCGATTTTGCGCATGCCATCCATTTAGCTAATATTTTTCTCTACAGCTCGCCCATTTCATCATATTTAAAGATGTAAAAAGATGAATTTATGTATGTTTGAGTGTGTCATACCAACCTTTTCAGTGCTCCTACTGTATCCTGCGGCTGCATAACAGCCAACTCCTCTGTGTCATCGAGGAACTTCAGACGGACAGATATAGCCGTGGTTCTGATGCTGCTCAACAATGATGGAATATGTCTTATAATCTTTTTATCTTCCTCCCACAATTCCTCCTCATCATCTTCTTCATCATCATCATCATCATCATCATCATCATCCTCATCAGAAAGACTGTGAATTCCAAGCTGTGGCTGTTTGATCTGTATGTCCAGAAGCAGGTCTGTTCTTATCCCTGCAGTGCCCTCTCTGGTTCCATCCCCCTCTCCTCTCTCAGACTCCAGCTCGTTCTCCTCTGGTTTGTTCTCCTGTAAAGCAGGACGACTCGGCTGTTCAGGGGTGTTAGCGCTGGGCGATCCAACACTGTAGCTGTCATGGCTGCCCAGTCCAATCAGAGAGGCGTGAGCGCCGGCAGTGAGGATGGTACCAAATATGTGGTCGCCTCGATCTGCCACGTGGGTGGACAGCCAAGCCAAGACGAGTGCCAAAACGAGGAGAAACACACCACCTGCTGCGGCCGCCTCGTGTTCCATCCCATCCAACATGGTCAGTGTACACACAGCCATTTCTGTCCCCGCCCAAACCTGGAGAGAAAAATAGGCAATGGACACAACTGGACACAAAGGGAGTGGAGTCAAACAGGTGGCATAACCTCTACCACTCTGCTTCAATACATGTGCCCTGATTTGCTTCAAACAATGACCTTGAAACTGATGCACACACACACTTTCTTCAATAGACGACTCATCAAATCATATCACAGACGAATTACACCAATTCAACAGTATGTATCAGAAGTGACAAATTCATCACAGGGCTGGGCAGGATATTGATGCTACGAGATATACCAACATATTTTGCAAGGAGATGCAGGTGGGACACTACTGTAATACTGATATATTGTTGATGTATTACATTTGCTCTCTTCTTAAAGTCCATAGAAAGCAGGTTGGCTATTCTCTCACTGGCTCCACTTCGCCCCCTCCCTGCGTCTGCATGTAGAGCGTTTCCTCAAACAACCTTCCAGCAAAAACGATTTACTATTTACATTTTTAAGCAATTTTAAACTTTGTTACAAAACTGAAAACCAAAGATCTTTTTATTTATTTACATATTCCTTTTTAAATACCTCTCTTGGCCAAACTGTGGCACCTCTGTGGCCCGCCCCTGTTTTGGGAACCACTGCCCTAACCTTTATCCTAATCCAATATAGAGCAAACTCACAGGAGGCCTATGTGCTTTGGAGTTTGGACCACGCCTGATCACAACCTTACCCCTTCAACACTACTCTGCTGGCATGTAATCCACATTCAGGGCCAAACACATCTATGTCAACACAACATGTGTCATTCTGAGATGACCATTTTAGCCTTATTCTAAGGAGATTAGTTTTACATATGGTGGTGAAGTAATATTATGAGCAAATAGGACAGGCTTATATAAAAAAAAAAAGCTTGCTATAAATGAGAGATGAGTGTGGCTCCAGGCTGGGTGGTATGGCCTAAAATTCATATTATAGTATAATTTGAAGCATTGACAATATTGGTGTATACTGCAATATATTTTTTGGTGTATACTTTTTAATATATCCAACATAAGTCAAAATGTTGTATATGTGTGACACTTCAACAGCTTCAATCCAAGCTGCTTCTTAAGGCTTCTAATCATTTATTTAAAAACTTAAAAAAGGAAAAAACAGATTTTATACACGTCATCAATTCCACTGTTCACCAGAAAGACTCAGTGTGGATATGAAATGATGTGAAGGAGGCTACGTATGTTTGTGAAACTCTGTTTTATATGCATAAAGAGCTGTGAACTTCACACACATTGTGAGCATGATAAAGCAGGTGATCTCAAGATGCACAAGGTGTTTTCCAAATGTGTCTTTACGTGCCTCCATGTTGGAGATAAAAGTCAGAAAGCTTCTTTTATGCAGACATTTCTGTTCACAAAAGATGATTATAACCTGAGGCAATTTCTGCAGATCATTTTAGAAAAGGTAAATGGGACTGGGCATGGATGCACGGTCAATATGGCGCATTCAGATGTGGCAAAATACTGAGAATTTCTTGTAATAATTAACTCAACCCACCTCTCCAAACAAAGCCTGTTCTGGCTGAATAATTCATCCAATAAGGGCTTCATCAGTCATACTGCATGCATGACAAGGTTTTCATGGAGGAAGCAGATGAGGAAATATTTTGCAGGTTGCTCACTGACCATGATTCATGTTCAGCAGTAAGGTAAGAAGCCAGACCTGTTTTAACCTAAATGTTTTTGAATGAAGTGTATTATCTAAGTAATAATAAGAATATTAGTAGTAATTGTTAAATTGAACAGTCGTGTCAGTGATATTATGTTGATGGTCCGGCAGTTTTTGTGCTCACACTACACGGGGTTGCACTCCAGGCCACCTCTGCAAATCGTGTGAGACTTGTGACAGCCTGAGTTTGACTGGTGTGAGACTGTTTATCGTAAAACAAACTGGATTTGAGGGGTGTAACGCGCTTGGGCATGGTCCAGGGTATACCTAAGAGAAAGTAATCTACAAGGTTGCTAGGCAACTGAGACATAAGGTTTAGAGCTTCCATCAAACACCGGACACATGCCGTGCCCTTAAACATACAGCGGTCAGATTCAAGAGTGTTAAAAAAAATCTGCTTGTCCTGATTCACAAACATGAATACTCTCAAACTATTCCAAAAATCTCTTATGTTTTGCATGCAATATTTGTACGTTTTCATTTGCCCAAGTTTCCAAAAAGCCTTAAATTTCTTTAGCAGACAGGAAATGTTTTCATCACCATGTTTTAAAAAACAGTCACCCAGAGTGGAAATATTGTTAAGTGTGCAGAGATGTTTTGATTAACTTTACAATTGTGTGGATGGACTGGAGTAAATAGCACACATCATATTTGCACAGATCCTCAAAACAGAGTGACATCAATTCTTACATTTGCAGATTAACAGGCACAGGCCAAAAAAAATAAATGAAATAAAATAAAAAATAAACAAGGGAGATGTGAGCTTGGAACTAACTTTTCAAGACGTGTTCTCCTACCTGGGCATTGGTTACAGAGTTATATCCACCGGTACATCCTTACATTTTTAGTGCACTTTACACTCTGGATAATCCAGGCACAATTAGGAATAAGTTCCAGGAAGTTGAGATTTTCAAAATGCCACACATTTGCAAGAAGAACTGAAATAAACTTGCAGATTTTCAGAGCTGATTTTGATGTACAGGTACAGGTACATTGTGCTTTTTGAGGTCGAATCATGTGGATGCAGATTTTTAAATTATTTCTATCTCTTATTTTGTGTGGATGCAGTTTTTTCATTTGCCTAGAAGCATACGTTTGTGGGGATGCAGATTTTCAGGGTAAAAGTGCGCAGAACAGATCTGCAGCCTGCACAACAAAAACTTTCCAGTCTGGACTGTCACATGGCAATTATGTCACATCATAAGTCACAGTGTACTTCTTTATTTTGATACAGTTTGTTTTGAGTACAAGTACAAACCTTCACTAAAACCAAATTTTGAAGTGGCCCTGGCACAGTTTGTTGATCTGTGCTCGAGTATGGTACACAATGTTCACACTACAGGACTTTGGGGTCAAGCATACCCAGATCCAGGCCATGTCCTTCATGTGAAAGCCCCCAAAGATACAAACAAGGTAAAAGGGTTGGGAACCACTGATTTACAGCACACACACAGAGAATGATCACTGAAATCACTTGTTGAGGCAATTGCTTGGAGCGAACAATTGCCAGCTGTTTACAGCACATAGCTGATCTATGACATCCAGCATTCAATGTAAAAAGCCTGAAACAGAATAACCACCACAGACAGACACTTAAAGGTGAATCACAAATTTAAAGCTTTCAGACTCAAGTGAAATTTGAGCTGCAGGTTCATTTGTAGGGATGTGATAATAACTTACTTGTTGCATTTGCTGCGAAGAGTACGTACCAGGAGCGGAGGACAGCAAATAATGTTTATCGCAGTTCTACTGGATATTGTGGAATAAACATGAATTGTTGATGTAGAACACATCTTCCACCATGTTCTCTCATTTGATTTTTTTCAATTTGATGAAGAAGTTAAGATTTTCACTCCAAAATAGGCATCACCGAAGTCAATCTTCAGTTTCTCAAAGATTGTCATTTTATCTTCACCATGATGGAGATTATATATTTTGATGCATTCATGGAAAAAAAAAAATCACAACTTTTTATGGTTGAGCTGCAGAATGGTAGGCCAAGCAAAATGCATTGAGGAACCTGTCATCTGCCTTTTAAGGCCTCTGCATTATTATTTGACATACCATTATTCTCTTAAGGGTTAGCATTCATTTATTAAGCCATCATCCTACCTAAACATCAGCTTCTCTGTTCGTGATTTCATTCATTGTTCGCTATGGTGGTTAACTTATTATTAGTAGGGGGTGATGGCCAAGTGGTTAATGCGCTTGGTTTCAGTGCAGAAGGTTCCAGGTTCAAATCCCACCCCTGCCACATTTCTCCATGCAATGTGGAGTTGTGTCAGGAAGGGCATCCATCGTATAACCTGTGCCAATTCAACGTGGCCCCAAGTGCAAACAAGGGAGCAGCCGAAGGGACTTACCTACTTATTAGTGCAATATCTAAGTGCGCTTCTGGTCGGCAGCTATCGGTACAAACAAAGCCATGTGATGTACTGGGAAACATTTATTACGCTTACTTTTGATGAGAAACGCCATTTACCGCACACATTGGCGAGCTATGTTATGTTGATTACACGTCCGCCGTCAAGCACGTGCATTTGTTTGTCCCGATGCCTTCCCATCAGCCCCCGCGCGCCCCATATCTTCCTTGTTTCTTAACCAAATGTAACAAGCTTGGTGTCACTTTTTTTCGACCTCTACCCAAATGGAATAGGTGGGTGATTCTTTAACTACGGGCACTATTGGCCTTGTAAATGTAATTTCCACCACACCATTGCCTTACAATATAAAGCGCCTTGGGGCAACTGTTTGTTGTGATTTGGCGCTATATACATGTGCTCTGATGTCACTGTTTATCTCTAATTATGGAGTTCCACAAGGTTCTGTGCTAGGACCAATTTTATTCACTTTATACATGCTTCCCTTAGGCAGTATTATTAGACGGTATTGCTTAAGTTTTCATTGTTACGCAGATGATACCCAGCTTTATCTATCCATGAAGCCAGAGGACACACACCAATTAGCTAAACTGCAGGATTGTCTTACAGACATAAAGACATGGATGACCTCTAATTTCCTGCTTTTAAACTCAGATAAAACTGAAGTTATTGTACTTGGCCCCACAAATCTTAGAAACATGGTGTCTAACCAGATCCTTACTCTGGATGGCATTACCCTGACCTCTAGTAATACTGTGAGAAATCTTGGAGTCATTTTTGATCAGGATATGTCATTCAAAGCGCATATTAAACAAATATGTAGGACTGCCTTTTTGCATTTACGCAATATCTCTAAAATCAGAAAGGTCTTGTCTCAGAGTGATGCTGAAAAACTAATTCATGCATTTATTTCCTCTAGGCTGGACTATTGTAATTCATTATTATCAGGTTGTCCTAAAAGTTCCCTAAAAAGCCTTCAGTTAATTCAAAATGCTGCAGCTAGAGTACTGACGGGGACTAGCAGGAGAGAGCATATCTCACCCGTGTTGGCCTCTCTTCATTGGCTTCCTGTTAATTCTAGAATAGAATTTAAAATTCTTCTTCTTACTTATAAGGTTTTGAATAATCAGGTCCCATCTTATCTTAGGGACCTCATAGTACCATATTACCCCATTAGAGCGCTTCGCTCTCAGACTGCAGGCTTACTCATAGTTCCTAGGGTTTGCAAGAGTAGAATGGGAGGCAGAGCCTTCAGCTTTCAGGCTCCTCTCCTGTGGAACCAGCTCCCAATTCAGATCAGGGAGACAGATACCCTCTCTACTTTTAAGATTAGGCTTAAAACTTTCCTTTTTGCTAAGGCTTATAGTTAGGGCTGGATCAGGTGACCCTGGACCATCCCTTGGTTATGCTGCTTTAGACGTAGACTGTGGGGGGGTTCCCATGATGCACTGTTTCTTTCTCTTTTTGCTTTGTATGCACCACTCTGCATTTAATCATTAGTGATCGATCTCTGCCCCCCTCCACAGCATGTCTTTTTCCTGGTTCTCTCCCTCAGCCCCAACCAGTCTCAGCAGAAGACTGCCCCTCCCTGAGCCTGGTTCTGCTGGAGGTTTCTTCCTGTTAAAGGGGAGTTTTTCCTTCCCACTGTAGCCAAGTGCTTGCTCACAGGGGGTCGTTTTGACCGTTGGGGTTTTTCATAATTATTGTATGGCCTTGCCTTACAATATAGAGCGCCTTGGGGCAACTGTCTGTTGTGATCTGGCGCTATATAAAAAAAAAGTTGATTGAGTTGATTGATCTCCATAGAAACTACCCACACAATCTTTCATACAAACTTTTTAAAGGGACATTATTGTTGTGGTGGAAATTACGGCAATACTGTGGGACAACTACATTTAGTTAAAAAAAAATCACAACAGTTGTATGACATTGAATACCCCAATTATGTTTTGATTATTTTACTGATATTTTATTCAGAGATATTTTAAAACATTAGAAAAACGCTTTTTTACTATTCATTTTCATCATTGAAGATCATAAGTCTGGGTGTGGGACAAGCACAAAACGGCAATATTTGCATATAATGACGCTGGAAAAAGGTGAAAAAGTCATCATAGACTACTAGAACAAATTTCTTAAAACACTTTCATTGTAAAGATAACTATAAAAGTGTGAAATTTCTCCTTTTTTTCATAAAATATGATCAAGGGACATAAAAGTGCCCGTAGTCTAAGAATCACCCAGGTGTTGTGTTACATTAAGACATTTTTTGTCACATTTGCGTACAATCTACAGCCAAGCTCCAGACAACTCAAAGGTGTGTCAACAAAATCTTCTCGCGACTCGTTTGTCAATAAGCAACTTCACAACAGAAGCAAGTACTTATATCCACTGAAACGATCATTTATGTTGTTTTACCGCCGCTATCAGAAAGCTAAGCTAGCTTCCGTGTGAGCCTACCTTGTTAGCTGAAAAACAATCTCCTGCTGTTTACTACACACATTTGTTTTGTCGCCACGGATTTTATGTTGAACGCAGGAATCGCTCCGGCGTCCTAAACAAACGAAAGTGTTTTTACAGAGTGATTAATGAAGTGCTACAGAGGAAAAACTCCACTTGTTAGATAACAGACGACAACATCCTTCTTCTTTGGATTTTATTGGCGGTTTACAAACCAATACGGTGCATTACTGCCGCCAACTGTTTAGGGGTGGAGCATTACTGGATTCTGATGTACTGTGGAGATGAGGGAGGGGAGAAACAAAACAAACAAAAAAAAAAACCGGTAAGAACTCTACATCAGGGGTTCTCATAGCACAACAACCGGTGTAAGTTTATCTCCCCCCACCCTGGGTATCCCCCCAATATCTTGCCAAAAAGAAGTTTTGCAAGATATGTTTGTCAGTATGCATGTTTTTTTTTGTAATCATTGCATTTTTCACCTTTAACTCACTGTGCAGCACACAGTTTATATCACAGACTCTTGCAACTTCACATATAGCAGCCCTAGTAAGGTACTTTTCAGTACACAAAAGGATCAAGGTCAAGGGTCAATGTCACAGTAAGGTCAAACAATAAATTCAACTAAACAACTTTCCTGGTCGCAATTTTTTTTCCTTTCAGATTTGTCATGAAAGTCATAGGTCTTGTCCATAAGCCATTACCTGGGATAAGCGATTGACCTTGACCTTCAGGGTTTCACTTGAGGTCAAATGTCCTCTAAATTAGGTAAAATTTAGATTACAGTAAAACGTTGTGTAATACACCAAATTAAATGACCTGATGAGATGATCCAGAATATAGCAAAGGTTTTAAGTTATGGCCTCATTTGATGATGTCATCATGAAAAAAAAACGTGCACAATTTAGATTTTTTAAGGGTTTGACAAAGCGTGTAAATCATCATTTCAGACTCTTGTAAGTTCACATATAGCAGTCCTATCAAAATACCTTTCAGCACATAAAAGGATCAACATCAAAGGTCAAGGTCAAACACTAAATGTGACAAACAACTTTCCTGGTTGCAATTTTTGAAAGTTTGCCTCCAAATGTGCCAAGTGCTTGCTCACAGGGGGTCGTTTTGACCGTTGGGGTTTTACATAATTATTGTATGGCCTTGCCTTACAATATAAAGCGCCTTGGGGCAACTGTTTGTTGTGATTTGGCGCTATATAAAAAAAATTGATTGATTGATTGATTGAAATGTGACATGAAAAAAGTGAATGGCCTTACCCATAAGCCATTACCTGGGATAAGCGATCGATCTAAAGTCGGTAAAGTAGGTCAAATTTCATATTTGAGTAAAACATGCGCGTAACACACCAAATTAAAGTGCTTAATGAGAGCATCCAGAATTTATCAAAAGTTTTAAGTTATGATGTCATTTGATGACATTATCACAAAGAAAATGCAATATTTTGATTTTCTTTAAGGGTGTGACCAAGCATGTAAATCATCATTGCAGACTCTTTCAGCACACAAAAGGGTCAATGTTGAGGTCAAAGGTCAAGTTCACAGGAAGGTCAAACACTAAAATCTCCAAAAAACTATGTTGGTTGCAATTTCTGAATATAGTATGTTCCCTAGGAAACAGCACACCACGGCCTCAACTTTACCTAAATTCTGGGTCTTTTAGTGAAGCAGGGTTCTCCCCAGACAATGGAACAATGGCGTAGCGCCATTATACTGTTATCACAGTGCCGTTATAGTGTGCTGTGCTCTCAGATTTTTTTTTAATCCAGCCAGGCTGTTTGTGCTGTACGGACTGCTGCCTGCTCGCCCCTCTCCTGCCAGCAAAGCGCTGAGCCAAGCCGAGCCACAGCGCCACAGCTCAGAGAGTGAAAGAACAAAAAAACTCCATCAGTCTTCCAATAAAAAGAGCTCCTTCTGCCTGTGTAGCTAGTGACACATTAAGGCTTGAAAGCCTTCATGTTTCCAGAGTTTGCTCAAATCAGCCGCAAAGACGGTGTGAGAGTGATGAGTTTCTCATTTGCTCACAGATGAGCGAGAGAGAGAGAGGAGGAAAAAGTGTGAACTGCAGACGCTACACGCTGTAAAAAAGCAGCGAAGCAATTTTAATCAACCATCTTCTTCACCACACAGCTTCAGTGAAACAATAAAGTATGAAAAAGTGATTCAGAAAGTTTTTTTTATCCAAGATTTCATCTGTAAAAGAGCAGATTTACTTCTTGCAGAACAATTTTTCATTTTCTTTTTATTATTGTTGTTTATGCACAAATGACACCAGATCAAATTACCTGTATGTGAGAACTTTACAAAAAAATTTATTCTGATTTGACAATGAAATCAATTCAGATTTAGCTCTTGTTCAAACAAGACAATTAGGGGTTATATTGTTTTTAAAAAGTAAACATTGTGTTTTTAAACTTTTCAGTGTTTTTTTATTAACTTAGACAGAAACATGCAAAAAAGAACTTTGATATTATAACATAAGTGTCATTTTTTTGTCTATTATTCTTGCTTTCAATGCCTCTAAAACCAGTCAAAATGACTCACAACACGAGCCGTCTCGGGTGATAATTGCCAACAGCACCGCCATACTAAACATTTCTGGGGAGAACCCTAATATATATATATATATATATATATATATATATATATATATATATATATATATATATATATATATATATATATATATATATATATATATATATATATACGAGGTCTGTGAGAAAAGTAACGGTCCTTTTTATTTTTTTTTAACTATATGGATTTCATTCATATGTTTTTACGTCAGACATGCTTGAACCCTCGTGCGCATGCGTGAGTTTTTCCACGCCTGTTGGTGATGTCATTCGCCTGTGAGCACGCCTTGGGAAGGAGTGGTCCCGCCCCCTCGTTGGAATTTCATAGTCTGGAAATGGCGGAATGAAAAGGACTTTTTTTCCATCAGAATTTTTTCAGAAGCTGTTAGAAACTGGCACCTGGAAACCATTCGAAAAATTTAACTGGCTTTCGGTGAAAATTTTACGGGCTTCACAGAGAATAAGGACTGTTACTACAGCTTTAAGGAATGCTTTAAGGACAGTCAGCGCGCCGCGCTCTGAGCCGCGACGACAACGCACAAACCACTGGATAATTTCTAAGCTGATGGCTCTGTGGATACTAGACCGTCGTGTGCTCTTTCTCTGGTTACCACAAGAGCTGGACATCAGCCATTTTCCGGCAGATTTCACTTTTAACAAGAGATTTTGTCATGGAACGCCGCGCGGAGGCTTCGCGCGTAAAGACTGATTCGCTTTTGTAGCAAGACAAAGAAACACCTCCGTTTCGGCGTGTCAGAGGACAGGTTTGGTATCTTGGCTTTCAATGCTTACCAGTCCAGTAAGTATCAGAGAAATTGTGGAGAGCCAGGCATGTCCTGACTTTTCCTCTGACACGCCGAAACAGAGGTGTTTCTTTGTCACGGTCGAACAGCGAATCGGCCGTTACGCACAAAGCCTCTGCGCGACTTTCCATGACAAAATCTCTTGTTAAAAGTGAAATCTGCTGGAAACCAGAGAAAGAGCACACGACAGTCTCGTATCCACAGAGCCATCCGTTTAGAAATGGTCCGGTGGCTTGTGCGTCGTCGTCGCGGCTCGGAGCGCGGTGCGCTGACCGTCCTTAAAGCAGTCCTTAAAGCGACAGTAACAGTCCTTAATCTCTGTGAAGCCCGTAAAATTTTCACCGAAAGCCAGATAAATTTTTCGAATGGTTTCCAGCTGCCAGTTTAAAACAGCTTCTGAAAAAATTCTGATGGAAAAAAAGTCCTTTTCATTCCACCATTTCCAGACAATAAAATTCCGACGAGGGGGGTGGGACCACTCCTTCCCAAGGTGTGCTCACAGGTGAATGACGTCACCGACAGGCATGAAAAAACTCACGCATGCGCACAAGGGTTCAAGCATGTCTGACATAAAAACATATGAATGAAATCCATATAGTTAAAAAAAATAAAAAGGACTGTTACTTTTCTCACAGACCTCGTATATATATATATATATATATATATATATATATATATATATATATATATATATATACACACACACATACATACATCCGTCCATGGATGGATGTTCAGAATAATAGTAGTGCTATGTGACTAAAAAGATTAATCCAGGTTTTGAGTATATTTCTTATTGTTACATGGGAAACAAGGTACCAGTAGATTCAGTAGATTCTCACAAATCCAACAAGACCAAGCATTCATGATATGCACACTCTTAAGGCTATGAAATTGGGCTATTAGTAAAAAAAAAAAAGTAGAAAAGGGGGTGTTCACAGTAATAGTAGTGTGGCATTCAGTCAGTGGGTTCGTCAGTTTTGTGGAACAAACAGGTGTGACTCAGGTGTCCAATATTTAAGGATGAAGCCAGCACCTGTTGAACATGCTTTTCTCTTTGAAAGCCTGAGGAAAATGAGATGTTCAAGACATTGTTCAGAAGAACAGTGTAGTTTGATTAAAAAGTTGACTGAAGAGGGGAAAACTTATACACAGGTGCAAAAAAAATTATAGGCTGTTCATCTACAATGATCTACAATGCTTTAAAATAGACAAAAAAAAAAAAAAGAGGAGCATGGAAGAAAACGGAAAACAACCATCAAAATGGATAGAAGAATAACCAGAATGGCAAAGGCTCACCCAATTGGGTGTGAGGATCTTACTGCGCATAGCACCCTCTGGCAACCGTTGTCATCTTTTGTTGTTGTAACCCATCTGCTTTAAGGGTTGACGTGTTGTGCACTCACAGACCTAAGGTTCTGCATACCCTGGTGGGAACAAGTGGTTATTTGAGTAACTGGACCATTGTTGGACTGGACCAAACTGAACCATTCTTCTTTGATGTCCAATATTAAAACACCATTTTCACCCAAACACCATTTGCACCCAGAGTTTTGCAATTTTGTTTACAATTTTCATGGCGCGAACAAAGAAATGATCAAATCAAATCAAATCAAATCAATTGTATTTATATAGCGCCAAATCACAACAAACAGTTGCCCCAAGGCACTTTACATTGTAAGGCAAAAGCCATACAATAATTACAGAAAAACCCCAACGGTCAAAACGACCCCCTGTGAGCAAGCACTTGGCGACAGTGGGAAGGAAAAACTCCCTTTTAACAGGAAGAAACCTCCAGCAGAACCAGGCTCAGGGAGGGGCAGTCTTCTGCTGGGACTGGTTGGGGCTGAGGGAGAGAACCAGGAAAAAGACATGCTGTGGAGGGGAGCAGAGATCAATCACTAATGATTAAATGCAGAGTGGTGCATACAGAGCAAAAAGAGAAAGAAACACTCAGTGCATCATGGGAACCCCCCAGCAGTCTAAGTCTATAGCAGCATAACTAAGGGATGGTTCAGGGTCACCTGATCCAGCCCTAACTATAAGCTTTAGCAAAAAGGAAAGTTTTAAGCCTAATCTTAAAAGTAGAGAGGGTGTCTGTCTCCCTGATCTGAATTGGGAGCTGGTTCCACAGGAGAGGAGCCTGAAAGCTGAAGGCTCTGCCTCCCATTCTACTCTTACAAACCCTAGGAACTACAAGTAAGCCTGCAGTCTGAGAGCGAAGCGCTCTATTGGGGTGATATGGTACTTTGAGGTCCCTAAGATAAGATGGGACCTGATTATTCAAAACCTTATAAGTAAGAAGAAGAATTTTAAATTCTATTCTAGTCACTCTGAGACGAGTATTTGGTTAGACTCTTTCTCTCCGATTGTTCTGTCTGAGTTATTTTCATTAGTTACTTCCTCCAAACCATCAACATGTCTATTAGACCCCACTCCTACCAGGCTGCTCAAGGCTCCCCATTAAATATGATCAATCTATCTTTGTTAGTTGGTTATGTACCACAGTCTTTTAAGGTGGCAGTAATTAAACCATTACTTAAAAAGCCATCACTTGACCCAGCTATCTTAGCTAATTATAGGCCAATCTCCAACCTTCCTTTTCTCTCAAAAATTCTTGAAAGGGTAGTTGTAAAACAGCTAACTGATCATCTGCAGAGGAATGGTCTATTTGAAGAGTTTCAGTCAGGGTTTAGAATTCATCATAGTACAGAAACAGCATTAGTGAAGGTTACAAATGATCTTCTTATGGCCTCGGACAGTGGACTCATCTCTGTGCTTGTTCTGTTAGACCTCAGTGCTGCTTTTGATACTGTTGACCATAAAATTTTATTATAGAGATTAGAGCATGCCATAGGTATTAAAGCCACTGTGCTGTGGTGGTTTGAATCATGTTTATCTAATATATTACAGTTTGTTCATGTAAATGGGGAATCTTCTTCACAGACTAAGGTTAATTATGGAGTTCCACAAGGTTCTAGGACCAATTTTATTCACTTTATACATGCTTCCCTTAGGCAGTATTATTAGACGGCATTGCTTAAATTTTCATTGTTACGCAGATGATACCCAGCTTTATCTATCCATGAAGCCAGAGGACACACACCAATTATACTCAACAAAAATATAAACGCAACACTTTTGGTTTTGCTCCCATTTTGTATGAGATGAACTCAAAGATCTAAAACTTTTTCCACATACACAATATCACCATTTCCCTCAAATATTGTTCACAAACAGGTCTAAATCTGTGATAGTGAGCACTTCTCCTTTGCTGAGATAATCCATCCCACCTCACACGTGTGCCGTACCAAAATGCTGATTAGACACCATGATTAGTGCACAGGTGTGCCTTAGACTGCCCACAATAAAAGGCCACTCTGAAAGGTGCAGTTTTGTTTTATTGGGGGGGATACCAGTCAGTATCTGGTGTGACCACCATTTGCCTCATGCAGTGCAACACATCTCCTTCGCATCATCCATGAAGAGAACACCTCGCCAACGTGCCAAACGGCAGCGAATGTGAGCATTTGCCCACTCAAATCGGTTACGACGACGAACTGAAGTCAGGTTGAGACCCCGATGAGGACGACGAGCATGCAGATGAGCTTCCCTGAGATGGTTTCTGACAGTTTGTGCAGAAATTCTTTGGTTATGCAAACCGATTGTTCCAGCAGCTGTCCGAGTGGCTGGTCTCAGACGATCTTGGAGGTGAACATGCTGGATGTGGAGGTCCTGGGCTGGTGTGGTTACACGTGGTCTGCGGTTGTGAGGCTGGTTGGATGTAGTGCCAAATTCTCTGAAACGCCTTTGGAGACGGCTTATGGTAGAGAAATGAACATTCAATACATGAGCAACAGCTCTGGTTGACATTCCTGCTGTCAGCATGCCAATTGCACGCTCCCTCAAATCTTGCGACATCTGTGGCATTGTGCTGTGTGATAAAACTGCATCTTTCAGAGTGGCCTTTTATTGTGGGCAGTCTAAGGCACACTTGTGCACTAATCATGGTGTCTAATCAGCATCTTGATATGGCACACCTGTGAGGTGGGATGGATTATCTCAGCAAAGGAGAAGTGCTCACTATCACAGATTTAGACTGGTTTGTGAACAATATTTGAGAGGAATGGTGATATTGTATATGTGGAAAAAGTTTTAGATCTTTGAGTTCATCTCATACAAAATGGGAGCAAAACCAAAAGTGTTGCGTTTATATTTTTGTTGAGTGTAGTTAAACTGCAGGATTGTCTTACAGACATAAAGACATGGATGACCTCTAATTTCCTGCTTTTAAATTCAGATAAAACTGAAGTTATTGTACTTGGCCCCACAAATCTTAGAAAGCTTGTGTGGCGGGATGCTATTTTACTTTATAAGCATGCACTACTGGCCATGAAGCAGACCTATTACTCTGATTTGATCAGTAAAAACAAACAGATTTTAAGGTTTTGCTATTGACTTATATGGTTGTTCATGGACTGGCGCAATCTTATCTGGCTGATCTGGTGGAACTCTATGTGCCGACCCGAGCTTTGCGGTCGCAGGATGCGGGACTTCTCTGTGTTCCCAGGGTGAAGAAGAAGTCAGCAGGTCAAAGAGCCTTTTCGTATCATGCACCCACCCTGTGGAACAGTCTTCCTGTGACCGTGAGGCAGTCTGAGTCCGTGGACATTTTTAAGTCAAGGCTCAAAACCTATTTTTATTCTCTTTCTTATGGATAGTTTTTATTTTTATCTGTTTTATTCTTTTACTTCTGTTTTATTTATGTATTTGAATTTTTTTAAATCATTTTTAATTATTTATTCAATTTTATGTTGACTTGTTTTATGTAAGGCACCTTGAGATGGCTTTTGCTGTGATTTGGCACATTATAAGCTAATTAAATTAAATTAAATGAAATTAAATTAAACATGGTGTCTAATCAGATCCTTACTCTGGCTGGCATTACCCTGACCTCTAGTAATACTGTGAGAAATCTTGGAGTCATTTTTGATCAGGATATGTAATTCAATGCACATATTAAGCAAATATGTAGGACTGATTTTTTTGCATTTGCGCAATATCTCTAAAATTAGAAAGGTCTTGTCTCAGAGTTCTTCTTCTTCTTTGTCTTTCGGCTGTTCCCGTTAGGGGTCGCCACAGCAGATCGATCATTTCCATCTCACCCTGTCCTCTGTATCTTCCTCTGTCACACCAACCACCTGCATGTCCTCTCTCAGCACATCCATGAACCTCCTCTTTGGTCTCCCTCTTCTCCTCCTGCCTGGTGGCTCCATCCTCAGCATCCTTCTCCCTATATACACTGGGTCCCTCCTCTGCACATGTCCAAACCATCTCAATCTCGCCTCTCTGATGTTGTCTCCAAACCGTCCCACCTGAGCTGTCCCTCTGGTCTTGTCTCAGAGTGATGCTGAAAAACTAATTAATGCATTTATTTCCTCTAGGGTGGACTATTGTAATTCATTGTTATCAGGTTGTCCTTAAAGTTCCCTGAAAAGCCTTCAGTTAATTCAAAATGCTGCAGCTAGAGTACTGACGGGGACTAGAAGGAGAGAGCATATCTCACCCATATTGGCCTCTCTTCATTGGCTTCCTGTTAATTCCAGTATAGAATTTAAAATTCTTCTTCTTACTTATAAGGTTTTGAATAATCAGGTCCCATCTTATCTTAGGGACCTCGTAGTACCATATCACCCCAATAGAGCGCTTCGCTCTCAGACTGCAGGCTTACTTGTAGTTCCTAGGGTTTGTAAGAGTAGAATGGGAGGCAGAGCCTTCAGCTTACAGGCTCCTCTCCTGTGGAACCAGCTCCCAATTCGGATCAGGGAGACAGACACCCTCTGTACTTTTAAGATTAGGCTTAAAACTTTCCTTTTTGCTAAAGCTTATAGTTAGGGCTGGATCAGGTGACCCTGAACCATCCCTTAGTTATGCTGCTATAGACTTAGACTGCTGGGGGGTTCCCATGATGCACTGAGTGTTTCTTTCTCTTTTTGCTCTGTATGCACCACTCTGCATTTAATCATTAGTGATTGATCTCTGCTTCCTTCCACAGCATGTCTTTTTCCTGGTTCTCTCCCTCAGCCCCAACCAGTCCCAGCAGAAGACTGCTCCTCCCTGAGCCTGGTTCTGCTGGAGGTTTCTTCCTGTTAAAAGGGAGTTTTTCCTTCCCACTGTCGCCAAGTGCTTGCTCACAGGGGGTCGTTTTGACCGTTGGGTTTTTTCTGTAATTATTGTATGGCTTTGCTTTACAATATAAAGCACCTTGGGGCAAACTGTTTGTTGTGATTTGGCGCTATATAAATAAAATTGATTGAATTGATTGAACTGAAGGAATTATGAATTGTGAATTTTATTACACTGATGAGTTTGAATTGGAGGAATTAACAGCAAACAAGCTTGAAGTGGACATGCAAAATGAAGACCAACAAGATGAAAACAGCTCAGAAAAGCCATGTAATAAACAAATTATTAATCTCGCTGCACTCGTTCCGTACTGTCAAGACCTCAGTCTGACATTTTCCCATACAGACCTCGTGCTAAGTTAATATTCCTTTAATATGTTACAAATGAATTAAACAAGTTGCCTGTAAGGACAAGGGACACAACTGTAAGTTGATTTTGGCTGTCAGCCCATTTATGTTCACCAGAAGTTAGCTTTTCAAATGAATAAACAGTCAAGACCTTGTCACACATTTGAGCATCTTTTATTGCCATCTATCAGGTGATGTAAGCATTTCAGGGCTTCTGGCACTTTTCCTGCTTGAAATCCATAATTCAATATAAATGGATTTGTAAATGTCAGAAATGCATGATTTTTTTTTCTTTTTTTTTTTGGGCACACAAAGTATTGATGTATAAAAATTTTGATTTTGGCCACCAGACTGGCCAAATTTCTTCAGATATTGTTCCAGTAACGTGTCAAAGATTTCAAAGTGGGTTGCTGGCACGATTTTGGTGCTGTTTTAATTGTAAGGTGTAATTTTGTAAATCCCCATTTAACTGCCACGTCAACACTCATTCTTTTTGAAATCACTTTTTCCAAGTTTCTCACACAGGAACCAAAAGTGAGAGCTGCACACAATATGAAGACACTTGATTGTGAACAATGTTTATTATAACTAGAGTTGTAAAGCAGTGAACTCATCCTTTAAAGGGAGCCATAAAGTCTGATTTACATACAAGTAAAGAAATTGAAAACAAAACATCTCACAAAAAATGAATAGACCGTTGTTCCATTGTTTGGTGCATGCACATGAGTATTCTCCAAGTCACTCATGTAGAAGGCCGTGGAGAGCAGCGCCTTTCAATGTAGACGTGCAGGCTCCGTGTAAATACACGGACATGACTGAATCTATGGATAACTCTGTGACAAATGACAATAACTTGCCCAAAGGAAGGTAGACAAAGTCTCTTAACTGCATCCCAGATGTGCCAATCAGAACAATAAGACAGTATTTAGCAGATACATTGGTGCCATCAGCTGTAATTCTGTACACACTGTGTGCATATTTTGTCACAGCTTTATTTATGAAAATCGTTCAGTATCACTTATGTGATTGCTGAATACATCAAATCAAAGGGCACACACCCCTGAAGCGCTGCTGGACATCACTGTGTCATGGAGAAGAGGCTGTTCCAGCTCGGTGAACGAGCGCTGCACACGGATCTCAGACCCAAAAACAAAAGGATCACAGAAGCAGGGGATTATATATCCAGCAGGGACATCATTCTGCAAGTCCAAGAGTGCACTGTAGATTTACAAAAGATTAATAATAACAATAAAGTATTTTGTACTTGTGAACATCACAGTAGTTCGGATAAACTGTCTGAATCCAGTTTATTGTGGAAACAATGAGGTAAAAATGAAAACTGTCATTATTTCCTGTGAATGAAACATTTTCTTGACAGAGAAGCAGCTCCAAGAACTAAACTTTAACTGCAGATAACAAATTCTGTTTAGTATTTGAACTGTGCTGATTTATCCAGAGGGAAGAACATTTAAAATTAAAATATTTTCACCCTGAAGAACTTTAGACATAATGTCACTGCCGTAAAACTCATTAAGAATGTGGTTTATAATAATAAAAAAAAACTTGTCCATTGAGTTGATGTGATGTAACATTATCCATCAAACATTAAGATGCATAATTATTGACAAATTTCACAGTGGCTGTGGATCCATAGATCAGAAAACTGACCAGCACCTTATTGTGCTGTAATTAACCTAATAACCAAAATTTCAACTTTGCCTGTGCCCTTAACTTTTAAAGATTTTTCCTCAAAATCAAAACGCTGGCCATCAAACAGGACACCAAGTTGGGTCCAAGTCAGATTTTTTTTTTTTTCTCATTTATATTTTTATTTTTAGTGAGATTTCAGTCAGGTGACTGAAATTATTTGGGGTGCAACAAGCCCATGAAGCACTGCCTTACAGGATAGTTTTCATTTGATGTCTTCTTCTTTTGGCTGCTCCTGTTCGGGGTCACCACAGCAGATCATCGGTCTCCATCTCATCCTGTCCTCTGTATCTTCCTCTGTCTCACCAGCACACAGTTTTGTCCTAACTGTCCTTCAGGACAAATTCAGATGTTGATTTCAAACTTTAGCAGATGGACTGTCTGACTGTTTGTCTGAGACAGCTTTGGTTCCAAGGGGTGCAGGGTGCTTTAAGTCTTTAATATTGGTTTGAAAATCTATAAACACATTTTTCAGACTGGCTCTTCTTCTCATATTCAGTTTGTGCTGATTGGAGAAAGAACCAAGAGAGTCCTCAGTCTCTATCTAAGCCTAAGAACTAAATAAGTGACCTGTTTGCTCTCAGAAAAAGCCACAAAACAATGAATATATTTAAAACATTTATTGTACAAAGATTAAAAAATGTGGATTCCAACATATTTACATATTTACAGTTTTTTTTTTTTTTTTTTAAGGTCTGGCTTTTCGCCTGTGAAGGTCCAGGACGAGATCGAGAAACTCTCAGGACTTTTTTCGCTGTGAAAAAAGAAAGAAAGAAAGATTCAGATGTCAGGTGTTAAAAACAAAGGTCACGTGTGTGTGAGGGATGTGAACATACAACATGTGTGATCTGACTGCTTGCTCACCTTTTTGTTGTTGGGCACCCAGTCAGGATGCTCCTCTCTGTGCCGTTTGGCCTCCATCCTCGAGAGAACAAAGTACTTGTCCTTGTCCTCCTCAGTCATTGAATTCCACTGCAAACAGACGACAACACACCGTCAGTTAACACTCTCACTGACACAACTACAAGCCTGTGCATGTGCAGGAGCGTGCACACTCACCGCCTCTCCCAGGATCTTATTGACTTTGGCGCAGTCAGAGACACCGTGTTGCGCCACGACGCTGGGCCGCTGCTCCTTCATGAAAATCATGAAGGCGTTGGGTGGTTTTTTAACATAAGGCACTGTGGCCACTGCAGCGGGCTGAGGGATGGCAGGGACAGAGGTCCCTGAGGTCCCAGGGGTCACAGAGGGTCCCAGAGGTCAAAGTGGGGGCAGGAGGGGTGGAGTGGATGGGGATCAGGGACATGACAGGCCTGACATAAAACAAGACAGTGTGTGTATGAGTAGAACCACTCGCACACACGTACATACTCGTAGAGGCGGATTTGATTGGAGGGAGAGGAGGTAAAGGAGGAATTGGAGGGAAAAGAAGTGAAGGAGGTGCAGGTGGAGGAGAAACTGGAGGGAGAACAGGTGCAGCAGGTGGAGGAGCTGTGTGCTCTCGTCCCATCATCTCCTCAAAGTCAATGTCAGGGTAAGTGTCCTCCCCCCGAGAGATTCTGTCCATAGCTTGTTGAAGCTCCTTATCCAAATCCATCGTTCAAAAGTCAGTGATCCTGAAAGAACATTATTAATTATTATTATTTCATCCACACTTTAAGGTGAGAGAATTACACAGTGTTCTTCATCATAAAATCCTCAAATACAAAGATTCAAATTGAAACAAACAGATTAGAAACCAAAACAACCAATTAGACGTCACAGTTCTTCAGCCAGTTGAAAATGTGGCATCAAACCAAAACTAATTATCACAGTCATGATTACATCTACACAGAAACAAAAATATATGATAGAACTATGTAAAGAGCGTCTACAGCCAGGTGGAGTCAGTTAAAGGTCAGACTGAGGTCAAAATTTAAAAAATACTCCAATCATGTTCATGTATTTTGCTTCGTTATCATGTTATTGGTGAAATACATCATATGTTGAAGAATCCAGTGGACGTTGACCTTGTTTGCTCTTTGCAGACCAAACATTCAAAACTAGTCATTTTTTAAAATTGAATTTGCTCAACCAATTTACATCACTTTTTATCAAAAATTAGGAGATTAATCATTTTTGTCCCCATAGAAAAGAGAAACTTGTCTTTATCATGATATTTGACTGATTTTACACAATAAATATATAATTATCACGTGTATATATATATATATATATATATATATATATATATATATATATATATATAAAAACTTATGTTTTTGGAATTGTTATGATACAAATAATGTGATGTACAGCATGGTTTGTGCATTTTTCATTTATAACCACTGTGTAATTATTAATAGATCCAACAAACAGCAACAGAAATGTGCAATCTGCATCAAAAGTAAATAATGAAAATTATACAAAACAAACAATAATAAATAAATAAAATATAATATGCTAAGCTTGTCATCATCTTTATCAAAAGTAGTAAATCACAGTATTTCTAGCCACAGTTTATCTGTATATTATATTTAAAAACTGTACATGGTCTAATGGCTCACCTTGTGTTTACAAACATTACACAAAACCAAATGCACAATAAATAAATAAATAAAATATAAAACACCAAACACGGTCATCATCTTTATCAAAAGTAGTAAATCGTAGTATTTCTAGCCACAGTTTATCTGTATATTATATTTAAAGTCTGTTACAGGAGCTAACGGCTGACCTGGGTGAAGAGTTCACGAACACTTTCAAAGTTGTTTCTCTAACTGACTTGTTCTTTCAGGGTTTGCAGTAAGTTGTTTCTCCTCCAGACTTTTCCTTTCAGGGGTTGCAGTAAAGTGACTCCAAAGTGCTTTGTGATCATTTTAGCTGACGTTTGAGCAAAGAACGTCTCGTTTGGAATTCTGGTTTGAACCCTGTGTGATATCGCGGGATTTGACGCACGCCATACAAACCGCTGAAGCAAACTGGCGGCCATCTTACCACTCTCATGTTATGTGAACCGCACATCAATGGCTGATGGGTTGCCGTGGTGCTACGTCACTTCCGGCCGCCCGATGAAAACACGCTCGGGCTGCATTGATTGTCTATTGAAATCAGCTGGTTTTGTTTTGTCTCTAACTTGCTTCCAACAGTCAGCTGATAGCTCTCACTGCCTGAAACGATGAGATACACCAAGATGACATGAAATTAACCATTGTACATTAAACTGAATTGACCTCTTAGAAAAGTGACCACATTACATATATTTGTATTGAGCTCAGTAATGTTTTCAACAGCCAGAGATTGCCACCAGAGGGCGCTCGGTGTAAAGTCCGCGGCAATCCATTCGAACGGTAACAATTTGGAGTAATAACCGATCTGATTTTCATATTTTGTTCTCCATTTAATGTAACCTTCATCCCTCTTAATCCATGTCTGCCATGATTAGCTATTTGATTTCTTTCATTTCTTTCTTTTAGTACTTGATATATTCATCCCCTTCTATTCTCAATTGCCATATCTCACTATATATTATATATGTGTGTGCGTGTGTGTGTGTGTGTGGTGTTCATATCATGAACAAAAGTGAACAAGAACAAAAGTGGAAAAAGTTATGATGATGCAATAATGGATTTCTAATAGTTGCACTGAAAAGAATAAAACACCCAGTGGCAGCTGGCCCATAGGGGGCGCTCGGGGCACTGCCCTCCATAGATGTGGAGGGGAAAAGTCATAATATATATATATAATATATATATATATATATATATATATATATATATATATATATATAAGTATTATCAATGTCAGTTTTACTTAATAGTATGTGCCTACATGTAATATGAATGATTAAAACAACACTTCCTCCAACTGATTCATTCAACGTGCAGTTTCCACCGCAAAAAGCAGATCGTATCGTTCCTCGTCTTGGGCGGATCATTCAAAGCGCCCTTGAAGTGCGCACAATAACCAATTGTATGTAGTTTGCTAAGAAAAATT
Organism: Thalassophryne amazonica; assembly: GCF_902500255.1. NCBI lineage: Eukaryota > Metazoa > Chordata > Actinopteri > Batrachoidiformes > Batrachoididae > Thalassophryne > Thalassophryne amazonica. Next base: position 5,010,902 of record NC_047118.1, read on the forward strand.
AATAATAATTGGCAATCAACATTGCCACAATTAATGGCTTTGGGGTGCCAGAATTTTAGCCCTTGCTACAAAAATGCGGGAACGTTAGATTACAGTCAGTGATACACGTGACGCTGCAGCTGCTGCTGTCAGTCAGTCAGGCAGGAAGAGATGATGTGACGACGACGTTTGGGTTATATTTATTTATTTTTATTTTGTCTCCGTGTGTTTTGTGGAGTAAGTTGAAGAACTCTTCACTTAGCCTGGAAAAAGAGTCTGTTGCTCTATAAAAAAGCCCTCCGTAAAGCTAGGACATCTTACTACTCATCACTAACTGAAGAAAATAAGAACAACCCCAGGTTTCTTTTCAGCACTGTAGCCAGGCTGACAAAGAGTCAGAGCTCTATTGCGCCAAGTATTCCTTTAACTTTAACTAGTAATGACTTCATGACTTTCTTTGCTAATAAAACTTTAACTATTAGAGAAAAAAATTACTCATAACCATCCCAAAGACATATCGTTATCTTTGGCTGCTTTCAGTGATGCCGGTATTTGGTTAGACGCTTTCTCTCCGATTGTTCTGTCTGAGTTATTTCATTAGTTACTTCCTCCAAACCATCAACATGTCTGTTAGACCCCATTCCTACCAGGCTGCTCAAGGAAGCCCTACCATTAATTAATGCTTCGATCTTAAATATGATCAATCTATCTTATTAGTTGGCTATGGGGAAATGGGGACTCTTCTTCACAGACTAAGGTTAATTATGGAGTTCCACAAGGTTCTGTGCTAGGACCAATTTTATTCACTTTATACATGTTTCCCTTAGGCAGTATTATTACCCTTACCAAAAAGTAGTATATGCAAGTATGTTTCAAGTATACTTCTAGTTTACTTTTTATATACTTATCAGTACTATTTTTGGTAAGGGTAGACAGCATTGCTTAAATTTCATTGTTACGCAGATGATACCCAGCTTTATCTATCCATGAAGCCAGAAGACACACACCAATTAGCTAAACTGCAGGATTGTCTTACAGACATAAAGACATGGATGACCTCTAATTTCCTGCTTTTAAACTCAGATAAAACTGAAGTTATTGTACTTGGCCCCACAAATCTTAGAAACATGGTGTCTAACCAGATCCTTACTCTGGATGGCATTTCCCTGACCTCTAGTAATACTGTGAGAAATCTTGGAGTCATTTTTGATCAGGATATGTCAGTCAATGCGCATATTAAACAAATATGTAGGACTGTTTTTTTTTTTGCATTTGCACAATATCTCTAAAATTAGAAAGGTCTTGTCTCAGAGTCATGCTGAAAAACTAATTCATGCATTTATTTCCTCTAGGCTGGACTATTGTAATTCATTATTATCAGGTTGTCCTAAAGGTTCTCTGAAAAGCCTTCAGTTAATTCATAATGCTGCAGCTAGAGTACTGACAGGGACTAGAAGGAGAGAGCATATCTCACCCATATTGGCCTCTCTCCATTGGCTTCCTGTTAATTCTAGAATGGAATTTAAAATTCTTATTCTTACTTATAAGGTTTTGAATAATCAGGTCCCATCTTATCTTAGGGACCTCATAGTACCATATCACCCCAATAGAGTGCTTTGCTCTCAGAGTGCAGGCTTACTTGTAGTTCCTAGGGTTTGTAAGAGTAGAATGGGAGGCAGAGCCTTCAGCTTTCAGGCTCCTCTCCTGTGGAACCAGCTCCCAATTCGGATCAGGGAGACAGACACCCTCTCTACTTTTAAGATTAGGCTTAAAAACGTTCCTTTTTGCTAAAACTTATAGTTAGGGCTGGATCAGGTGACCCTGAACCATCCCTTAGTTATGCTGCTATAGACTTAGACTGCTGGGGGGTTCCCATGATGCACTGAGTGTTTCTTTCTCTTTTTGCTCTGTATGCACCACTCTGCATTTAGTCATTAGTGATTGATCTCTGCTCCCCTCCACAGCATGTCTTTTCCTGGTTCCTCCCTCAGCCCCAACCAGTCCCAGCAGAAGACTGTCCCTCCCTCAGCCTGGTTCTGCTGGAGGTTTTCTTCCTGTTAAAAGGGAGTTTTTTCCTTTCCACTGTTGCCAAGTGCTTGCTCACAGGGGGTCGTTTTGACCTTTGGGGTTTTTCCGTAGTTATTATATGGCGTTGCCTTACAATATAAGGCGCCTTGGGGCAACTGTTTGTTGTGATTTGGCGCTATATAAATAAAATTGATTTGATTTGATTTAATTCAAAATTTAATGAAAGACATCACATGGCTGATGCACTCTGCAAATTGTGACATCAATTTACATCCTGAATGATAACTTGTCAGTCGTACGTGTGTAACCCACTCAATGTTGATCCAGATGCTGCAGGAATTTGGCAGGTACTCATCAATCTGAATAATCCACCAGCTCACACCTTTAAAATAATGCACCTCGTCCACAAGCATGGATTACACATTTCCCAAAACTGACAAAGTGAAGTTTCAGTAAAACCCTCCAAATGCTGAATTTTGACAACTTCATCTTGCAAACCCTTCCTTCACATTGTCCAGTGAAACATCTGCCCAAACTATCCCTGATAGAAAAGCTGAAGAGTTTGGAGTGCTACTTGGAACTAAATCTGTTTTAAGATGGTGCTCTTTGGTAGAGGGCTAGTACAGATAAGTCTTGAAAAGATACCAAGGCACTCATCTAATAAAAAAAGCTAAAATGCCTTATTTTATGGGCAAATCATAATTAAATGCACTTCTTCAACACGTTTCGGCTAGAAGCCTTCATTAGGAAGTGAACACTCATTCTGAGACAAGTCTTAATTAAAAATCTCAAAATAGGTGGGTCAGCAGAAGTGAACAATTGGATCATCACTTAACCAATGAGAACAAAGTCAGATAAAGGGTATTCAAGCTGGAAGAAAAAAAAAAGTGGCCAACAATGGGCCTAGTGTCTGCCCAGCAATACAACAACAACTGCAAGTGTGTGTGTGTGTGTGTGTGTGTGTATATATATATATATATATATATATATATATATATATATATATATATATATATATAGACATAAATATATTTAAACATTTTTGTTTCTATATCTGTATGCATGTGAATGCAGCTTAATGAAAAGAATTTATGGCGTTAAGTTATAGTCTCAGTATATTGATATTAAATTGCGGCATAAACGACTTTAAAATAGACATTTGTTTTACATAATTACATTAAAGCTCTTGTACAGTTCATTTTAGTATTCAGAATTTGTTTTTGTAGTTGGTGTAGTTGATGGTGAAGCACTGGCTGCCTTTTTCCCTCATTTCGCTTCTGTTTAACTGGTGTCTTAACTGGCTCAAGGCCCTCTGTCCACCCTTAGTAATGGCCGCCATGCGGCACGCCACTAGTCACGTGACGTCCATTCCAGTCTCTAATTCCATGCACTGTCCCAGCTTTTTGAAACGTGTTGCAGGCATCCATTCAAAATGAGCAAATATTTGCACATAAACAATAAAGTTTATCAGTTTGAACATTAAATATCTTGTCTGTGTGGTGTATTCAACTGAATATAGGTTGAAGAGGATTTGCAAATGATTGTATTCTAATTTTGTTTACATTTTACACAACGCCCCAACTTCATTGAATGGGCGTTGGAAATGTGAATCTGATGACGTATGCAAAAAACACACTGAATTTGGTGAAATCACATTTTTGTTATTTATTTCTGTTGGGTTTGTTGATTATAAGGTTCAATTTGAATTGAATTTAAAATGTAAAACTTTGTTTTCATGTGTTTGATGTTGTGAGGTCAAGAAAAGCAACAAAAACAAAACAAATATCGATTTGCCAAACAACTTTATTGAAGAAGAACTCAGAGAATAAATGCATCAGGACTCATCAGTTTTTCATAAATCATGATTGAATTTAATGTATTTTGACTGATATGATGAGCTGAGGTTTGATTTTCAGTAATTACTTTGGACCAGCTGTCAGAGAATCAGTGTGATTTAAAGATCGTACGAGTTAAACGTGTGATGTTCTAATCACAGAGTGCAGCTGCATCACTGTGGAGCCTCACTGGTTATTATAACAAACATATTCGAGCACACCACGGTTGCCTTCGTTGAGATTTCTTTGGATGACTTGGACACCAGCTTGCAGATATGGTTTCAGGGCACAGCGGTTGACGACCACACTGATGTCCTTAACAGGACTGCCTCCCTGATCCTTCTTGTACCACAGGTACACCAGGTTTCCTTTGGTGCCTTCATTCAGGTTGACTGACACAACAGTGTAGCCTTGCTGCTGAAGACTGTCGTACTCCTCCTCACTGGTGGACACATTCAGCGTGGTGACAGCATTCTTAGGTGATTTGCTGTGGCGGAACCAGATGAACACATAAGCTCCTGCACCTGCACCGCGGTTGGTGTCTTCATCCACACGGGTGTAACCATCCTTGAAGTGGTTTTTATCAGAGCCAAATGATTTGGTGACGATGACATCATGGATGTACATTGACTTTTCCCTCTTCACCCAAAGGTGGATCGGGTTTCCTCTCATGTTGCGGTTCAGATCACAGGCTGATCTTTCAAAGCCAAGCGTGAACTTGTCAGGTTCGTCGTCTGCGGACTCAGTGATGTCAATTTCCACTATGGGCACATCATACTCACTGGATCCTCTGAAGTACCAAAGGTTTCCTTTAGGGTGGACTATTGTAATTCATTGTTATCAGGTTGTCCTTAAAGTTCCCTGAAAAGCCTTCAGTTAATTCAAAATGCTGCAGCTAGAGTACTGACGGGTAAAAATGAAAACTGTCATTATTTCCTGTGAATGAAACATTTTCTTGACAGAGAAGCAGCTCCAAGAACTAAACTTTACTGCAGATAACAAATTCTGTTTAGTATTGAAACTGTGCTGATTTATCCAGAGGGAAGAACATTTAAAATTAAAATATTTTCACCCTGAAGAACTTTAGACATAATGTCACTGCCGTAAACTCATTAAGAATGTGGTTTATAATAAAAAAAAAAACTTGTCCATTGAGTTGATGTGATGTAACATTATCCATCAAACATTAAGATGCATAATTATTGACAAATTCACAGTGGCTGTGGATCCATAGATCAGAAAACTGACCAGCACCTTATTGTGCTGTAATTAACCTAATAACCAAAATTTCAACTTTGCCTGTGCCCTTAACTTTTAAAGATTTTTCCTCAAAATCAAACGCTGGCCATCAAACAGGACACCAAGTTGGGTCCAAGTCAGATTTTTTTTTTTTTCTCATTTATATTTTATTTTTAGTGAGATTTCAGTCAGGTGACTGAAATTATTTGGGGTGCAACAAGCCCATGAAGCACTGCCTTACAGGATAGTTTTCATTTGATGTCTTCTTCTTTTGGCTGCTCCTGTTCGGGGTCACCACAGCAGATCATCGGTCTCCATCTCATCCTGTCCTCTGTATCTTCCTCTGTCTCACCAGCACACAGTTTTGTCCTAACTGTCCTTCAGGACAAATTCAGATGTTGATTTCAAACTTTAGCAGATGGACTGTCTGACTGTTTGTCTGAGGACAGCTTTGGTTCCAAGGGGTGCAGGGTGCTTTAAGTCTTTAATATTGGTTTGAAAATCTATAAACACATTTTTCAGACTGGCTCTTCTTCTCATATTCAGTTTGTGCTGATTAGAGAAAGAACCAAGAGAGTCCTCAGTCTCTATCTAAGCCTAAGAACTAAATAAGTGACCTGTTTGCTCTCAGAAAAAGCCACAAAACAATGAATATATTTAAAACATTTTATTGTACAAAGATTAAAAAATGTGGATTCCAACATATTTACATATTTACAGTTTTTTTTTTTTTTTTTTAAGGTCTGGCTTTTCGCCTGTGAAGGTCCAGGACGAGATCGAGAAACTCTCAGGACTTTTTTCGCTGTGAAAAAAGAAAGAAAGAAAGATTCAGATGTCAGGTGTTAAAAACAAAGGTCACGTGTGTGTGAGGGATGTGAACATACAACATGTGTGATCTGACTGCTTGCTCACCTTTTTGTTGTTGGGCACCCAGTCAGGATGCTCCTCTCTGTGCCGTTTGGCCTCCATCCTCGAGAGAACAAAGTACTTGTCCTTGTCCTCCTCAGTCATTGAATTCCACTGCAAACAGACGACAACACACCGTCAGTTAACACTCTCACTGACACAACTACAAGCCTGTGCATGTGCAGGAGCGTGCACACTCACCGCCTCTCCCAGGATCTTATTGACTTTGGCGCAGTCAGAGACACCGTGTTGCGCCACGACGCTGGGCCGCTGCTCCTTCATGAAAATCATGAAGGCGTTGGGTGGTTTTTTAACATAAGGCACTGTGGCCACTGCAGCGGGCTGAGGGATGGCAGGGACAGAGGTCCCTGAGGTCCCAGGGGTCACAGAGGTCCCAGAGGTCAAAGTGGGGGCAGGAGGGGTGGAGTGGATGGGGATCAGGGACATGACAGGCCTGACATAAAACAAGACAGTGTGTGTATGAGTAGAACCACTCGCACACACGTACATACTCGTAGAGGCGGATTTGATTGGAGGGAGAGGAGGTAAAGGAGGAATTGGAGGGAAAAGAAGTGAAGGAGGTGCAGGTGGAGGAGAAACTGGAGGGAGAACAGGTGCAGCAGGTGGAGGAGCTGTGTGCTCTCGTCCCATCATCTCCTCAAAGTCAATGTCAGGGTAAGTGTCCTCCCCCCGAGAGATTCTGTCCATAGCTTGTTGAAGCTCCTTATCCAAATCCATCGTTCAAAAGTCAGTGATCCTGAAAGAACATTATTAATTATTATTATTTCATCCACACTTTAAGGTGAGAGAATTACACAGTGTTCTTCATCATAAAATCCTCAAATACAAAGATTCAAATTGAAACAAACAGATTAGAAACCAAAACACCAATTAGACGTCACAGTTCTTCAGCCAGTTGAAAATGTGGCATCAAACCAAAACTAATTATCACAGTCATGATTACATCTACACAGAAACAAAAATATATGATAGAACTATGTAAAGAGCGTCTACAGCCAGGTTGGAGTCAGTTAAAGGTCAGACTGAGGTCAAAATTTAAAAATACTCCAATCATGTTCATGTATTTTGCTTCGTTATCATGTTATTTGGTGAAATACATCATATGTTGAAGAATCCAGTGGACGTTGACCTTGTTTGCTCTTTGCAGACCAAACATTCAAAACTAGTCATTTTTTAAAATTGAATTTGCTCAACCAATTTACATCACTTTTTATCAAAAATTAGGAGATTAATCATTTTTGTCCCCATAGAAAAGAGAAACTTGTCTTTATCATGATATTTGACTGATTTTACACAATAAATATATAATTATCACGTGTATATATATATATATATATATATATATATATATATATATATATAAAAACTTATGTTTTTGGAATTGTTATGATACAAATAATGTGATGTACAGCATGGTTTGTGCATTTTTCATTTATAACCACTGTGTAATTATTAATAGATCCAACAAACAGCAACAGAAATGTGCAATCTGCATCAAAAGTAAATAATGAAAATTATACAAAACAAACAATAAATAAATAAATAAAATATAATATGCTAAGCTTGTCATCATCTTTATCAAAAGTAGTAAATCACAGTATTTCTAGCCACAGTTTATCTGTATATTATATTTAAAAACTGTACATGGTCTAATGGCTCACCTTGTGTTTACAAACATTACACAAAACAAATGCACAATAAATAAATAAATAAATATAAAACACCAAACACGGTCATCATCTTTATCAAAAGTAGTAAATCGTAGTATTTCTAGCCACAGTTTATCTGTATATTATATTTAAAGTCTGTTACAGGAGCTAACGGCTGACCTGGGTGAAGAGTTCACGAACACTTTCAAAGTTGTTTCTCTAACTGACTTGTTCTTTCAGGGTTTGCAGTAAGTTGTTTCTCCTCCAGACTTTTCCTTTCAGGGGTTGCAGTAAAGTGACTCCAAAGTGCTTTGTGATCATTTTAGCTGACGTTTGAGCAAAGAACGTCTCGTTTGGAATTCTGGTTTGAACCCTGTGTGATATCGCGGGATTTGACGCACGCCATACAAACCGCTGAAGCAAACTGGCGGCCATCTTACCACTCTCATGTTATGTGAACCGCACATCAATGGCTGATGGGTTGCCGTGGTGCTACGTCACTTCCGGCCGCCCGATGAAAACACGCTCGGGCTGCATTGATTGTCTATTGAAATCAGCTGGTTTTGTTTTGTCTCTAACTTGCTTCCACAGTCAGCTGATAGCTCTCACTGCCTGAAACGATGAGATACACCAAGATGACATGAAATTAACCATTGTACATTAAACTGAATTGACCTCTTAGAAAAGTGACCACATTACATATATTTGTATTGAGCTCAGTAATGTTTTCAACAGCCAGAGATTGCCACCAGAGGGCGCTCGGTGTAAAGTCCGCGGCAATCCATTAGAACGTTAACAATTTGGAGTAATAACCGATCTGATTTTCATATTTTTGTTCTCCATTTAATGTAACCTTCATCCCTCTTAATCCATGTCTGCCATGATTAGCTATTTGATTTCTTTCATTTCTTTCTTTTAGTACTTGATATATTCTCCCCTTCTATTCTCAATTGCTCATATCTCACTATATATATATATATGTGTGTGCGTGTGTGTGTGTGTGTGTTTCATATCATGAACAAAAGTGAACAAGAACAAAAGTGGAAAAAGTTATGATGGATGCAATAATGGATTTTCTAATAGTTGCACTGAAAGAATAAAACACCCAGTGGCAGCTGGCCCATAGGGGGCGCTCGGGCACTGCCCTCCTAGATGTGGAGGGGAAAAGTCATAAAAATATATATATATATATATATATATATATATATATATATATATATATAATAAGTATTATCAATGTCAGTTTTACTTAATAGTATGTGCCTACATGTAATATGAATGATTAAAACAACACTTCCTCCAACTGATTCATTCAACAGTGCATTTCCACCGACAAAAGCAGATCGTATCGTTCCTCGTCTTGGCGGTCATTCAAAGCGCCCTTGAAGTGCAGCAAAATAACCAATTGTATGTAGTTGCTAAGAAAAATTAATAAATAATTGGCAAATCAACATTGCCACAATTAATGGCTTTGGGGTGCCAGAATTTTAGCCCTTGCTACAAAATGCGGGAACGTTAGATTACAGTCAGTGATACACGTGACGCTGCAGCTGCTGCTGTCAGTCAGTCAGGCAGGAAGAGATGATGGTGACGACGACGTTTGGGTTATATTTATTTATTTTTATTTTGTCTCCGTGTGTTTTGTGGAGTAAGTTGAAGAACTCTTCACTTAGCCTGGAAAAAGAGTCTGTTGCTCTATAAAAAAGCCCTCCGTAAAGCTAGGACATCTTACTACTCATCACTAACTGAAGAAAATAAGAACAACCCCAGGTTTCTTTTCAGCACTGTAGCCAGGCTGACAAAGAGTCAGAGCTCTATTGCGCCAAGTATTCCTTTAACTTTAACTAGTAATGACTTCATGACTTTCTTTGCTAATAAAACTTTAACTATTAGAGAAAAAAATTACTCATAACCATCCCAAAGACATATCGTTATCTTTGGCTGCTTTCAGTGATGCCGGTATTTGGTTAGACTCTTTCTCTCCGATTGTTCTGTCTGAGTTATTTTCATTAGTTACTTCCTCCAAACCATCAACATGTCTGTTAGACCCCATTCCTACCAGGCTGCTCAAGGAAGCCCTACCATTAATTAATGCTTCGATCTTAAATATGATCAATCTATCTTTATTAGTTGGCTATGGGGAAATGGGGACTCTTCTTCACAGACTAAGGTTAATTATGGAGTTCCACAAGGTTCTGTGCTAGGACCAATTTTATTCACTTTATACATGTTTCCCTTAGGCAGTATTATTACCCTTACCAAAAAGTAGTATATGCAAGTATGTTTCAAGTATACTTCTAGTTTACTTTTTATATACTTATCAGTACTATTTTGGTAAGGGTAGACAGCATTGCTTAAATTTTCATTGTTACGCAGATGATACCCAGCTTTATCTATCCATGAAGCCAGAAGACACACACCAATTAGCTAAACTGCAGGATTGTCTTACAGACATAAAGACATGGATGACCTCTAATTTCCTGCTTTTAAACTCAGATAAAACTGAAGTTATTGTACTTGGCCCCACAAATCTTAGAAACATGGTGTCTAACCAGATCCTTACTCTGGATGGCATTTCCCTGACCTCTAGTATACTGTGAGAAATCTTGGAGTCATTTTTGATCAGGATATGTCAGTCAATGCGCATATTAAACAAATATGTAGGACTGTTTTTTTTTTTGCATTTGCACAATATCTCTAAAATTAGAAAGGTCTTGTCTCAGAGTCATGCTGAAAAACTAATTCATGCATTTATTTCCTCTAGGCTGGACTATTGTAATTCATTATTATCAGGTTGTCCTAAAGGTTCTCTGAAAAGCCTTCAGTTAATTCATAATGCTGCAGCTAGAGTACTGACAGGGACTAGAAGGAGAGAGCATATCTCACCCATATTGGCCTCTCTCCATTGGCTTCCTGTTAATTCTAGAATGGAATTTAAAATTCTTATTCTTACTTATAAGGTTTTGAATAATCAGGTCCCATCTTATCTTAGGGACCTCATAGTACCATATCACCCCAATAGAGTGCTTTGCTCTCAGAGTGCAGGCTTACTTGTAGTTCCTAGGGTTTGTAAGAGTAGAATGGGAGGCAGAGCCTTCAGCTTTCAGGCTCCTCTCCTGTGGAACCAGCTCCCAATTCGGATCAGGGAGACAGACACCCTCTCTACTTTTAAGATTAGGCTTAAAACGTTCCTTTTTGCTAAAACTTATAGTTAGGGCTGGATCAGGTGACCCTGAACCATCCCTTAGTTATGCTGCTATAGACTTAGACTGCTGGGGGGTTCCCATGATGCACTGAGTGTTTCTTTCTCTTTTTGCTCTGTATGCACCACTCTGCATTTAGTCATTAGTGATTGATCTCTGCTCCCCTCCACAGCATGTCTTTTTCCTGGTTCCTCCCTCAGCCCCAACCAGTCCCAGCAGAAGACTGTCCCTCCCTCAGCCTGGTTCTGCTGGAGGTTTCTTCCTGTTAAAAGGGAGTTTTTCCTTTCCACTGTTGCCAAGTGCTTGCTCACAGGGGGTCGTTTTGACCTTTGGGGTTTTTCCGTAGTTATTATATGGCGTTGCCTTACAATATAAGGCGCCTTGGGGCAACTGTTTGTTGTGATTTGGCGCTATATAAATAAAATTGATTTGATTTGATTTAATTCAAAATTTAATGAAAGACATCACATGGCTGATGCACTCTGCAAATTGTGACATCAATTTACATCCTGAATGATAACTTGTCAGTCGTACGTGTGTAACCCACTCAATGTTGATCCAGATGCTGCAGGAATTTGGCAGGTACTCATCAATCTGAATAATCCACCAGCTCACACCTTTAAAATAATGCACCTCGTCCACAAGCATGGATTTACACATTTCCCAAAACTGACAAAGTGAAGTTTCAGTAAAACCCTCCAAATGCTGAATTTTGACAACTTCATCTTGCAAACCCTTCCTTCACATTGTCCAGTGAAACATCTGCCCAAACTATCCCTGATAGAAAAGCTGAAGAGTTGGAGTGCTACTTGGAACTAAATCTGTTTTAAGATGGTGCTCTTTGGTAGAGGGCTAGTACAGATAAAGTCTTGAAAAGATACCAAGGCACTCATCTAATAAAAAAAGCTAAAATGCCTTTATTTTATGGGCAAATCATAATTAAATGCACTTCTTCAACACGTTTCGGCTAGAAGCCTTCATTAGGAAGTGAACACTCATTCTGAGACAAGTCTTAATTAAAAATCTCAAAATAGGTGGGTCAGCAGAAGTGAACAATTGGATCATCACTTAACCAATGAGAACAAAGTCAGATAAAGGGTATTCAAAGCTGGAAGAAAAAAAAGTGGCCAACAATGGGCCTAGTGTCTGCCCAGCAATACAACAACAACTGCAAGTGTGTGTGTGTGTGTGTGTGTGTGTATATATATATATATATATATATATATATATATATATATATATATATAGACATAAATATATTTAAACATTTTTGTTTCTATATCTGTATGCATGTGAATGCAGCTTAATGAAAAGAATTTATGGCGTTAAGTTATAGTCTCAGTATATTGATATTAAATTGCGGCATAACGACTTTAAAATAGACATTTGTTTTACATAATTACATTAAAGCTCTTGTACAGTTCATTTTAGTATTTCAGAATTTGTTTTTGTAGTTGGTGTAGTTGATGGTGAAGCACTGGCTGCCTTTTCCCTCATTTCGCTTCTGTTTAACTGGTGTCTTAACTGGCTCAAGGCCCTCTGTCCACCCTTAGTAATGGCCGCCATGCGGCACGCCACTAGTCACGTGACGTCCATTCCAGTCTCTAATTCCATGCACTGTCCCAGCTTTTTTGAAACGTGTTGCAGGCATCCATTTCAAAATGAGCAAATATTTGCACATAAACAATAAAGTTTATCAGTTTGAACATTAAATATCTTGTCTGTGTGGTGTATTCAACTGAATATAGGTTGAAGAGGATTTGCAAATGATTGTATTCTAATTTTGTTTACATTTTACACAACGCCCCAACTTCATTGGAATGGGCGTTGGAAATGTGAATCTGATGACGTATGCAAAAAACACACTGAATTTGGTGAAATCACATTTTGTTATTTTATTTCTGTTGGGTTTTGTTGATTATAAGGTTCAATTTGAATTGAATTTAAAATGTAAAACTTTGTTTTCATGTGTTTGATGTTTGTGAGGTCAAGAAAAGCAACAAAAACAAAACAAATATCGATTTGCCAAACAACTTTATTGAAGAAGAACTCAGAGAATAAATGCATCAGGACTCATCAGTTTTTCATAAATCATGATTGAATTTAATGTATTTGACTGATATGATGAGCTGAGGTTTGATTTTCAGTAATTACTTTGGACCAGCTGTCAGAGAATCAGTGTGATTTAAAGATCGTACGAGTTAAACGTGTGATGTTCTAATCACAGAGTGCAGCTGCATCACTGTGGAGCCTCACTGGTTATTATAACAAACATATTCGAGCACACCACGGTTGCCTTCGTTGAGATTTCTTTGGATGACTTGGACACCAGCTTGCAGATATGGTTTCAGGGCACAGCGGTTGACGACCACACTGATGTCCTTAACAGGACTGCCTCCCTGATCCTTCTTGTACCACAGGTACACCAGGTTTCCTTTGGTGCCTTCATTCAGGTTGACTGACACAACAGTGTAGCCTTGCTGCTGAAGACTGTCGTACTCCTCCTCACTGGTGGACACATTCAGCGTGGTGACAGCATTCTTAGGTGATTTGCTGTGGCGGAACCAGATGAACACATAAGCTCCTGCACCTGCACCGCGGTTGGTGTCTTCATCCACACGGGTGTAACCATCCTTGAAGTGGTTTTTATCAGAGCCAAATGATTTGGTGACGATGACATCATGGATGTACATTGACTTTTCCCTCTTCACCCAAAGGTGGATCGGGTTTCCTCTCATGTTGCGGTTCAGATCACAGGCTGATCTTTCAAAGCCAAGCGTGAACTTGTCAGGTTCGTCGTCTGCGGACTCAGTGATGTCAATTTCCACTATGGGCACATCATACTCACTGGATCCTCTGAAGTACCAAAGGTTTCCTTTAGGGTGGACTATTGTAATTCATTGTTATCAGGTTGTCCTTAAAGTTCCCTGAAAAGCCTTCAGTTAATTCAAAATGCTGCAGCTAGAGTACTGACGGGGACTAGAAGGAGAGAGCATATTTCACCCATATTGGCCTCTCTTCATTGGCTTCCTGTTAATTCCAGTATATAATTTAAAATTCTTCTTCTTACTTATAAGGTTTTGAATAATCAGGTCCCATCTTATCTTAGGGACCTCGTAGTACCATATCACCCCAATAGAGCGCTTCGCTCTCAGACTGCAGGCTTACTTGTAGTTCCTAGGGTTTGTAAGAGTAGAATGGGAGGCAGAGCCTTCAGCTTACAGGCTCCTCTCCTGTGGAACCAGCTCCCAATTCGGATCAGGGAGACAGACACCCTCTGTACTTTTAAGATTAGGCTTAAAACTTTCCTTTTTGCTAAAGCTTATAGTTAGGGCTGGATCAGGTGACCCTGAACCATCCCTTAGTTATGCTGCTATAGACTTAGACTGCTGGGGGGTTCCCATGATGCACTGAGTGTTTCTTTCTCTTTTTGCTCTGTATGCACCACTCTGCATTTAATCATTAGTGATTGATCTCTGCTTCCTTCCACAGCATGTCTTTTTCCTGGTTCTCTCCCTCAGCCCCAACCAGTCCCAGCAGAAGACTGCTCCTCCCTGAGCCTGGTTCTGCTGGAGGTTTCTTCCTGTTAAAAGGGAGTTTTTCCTTCCCACTGTCGCCAAGTGCTTGCTCACAGGGGGTCGTTTTGACCGTTGGGTTTTTCTGTAATTATTGTATGGCTTTGCTTTACAATATAAAGCACCTTGGGGCAACTGTTTGTTGTGATTTGGCGCTATATAAATAAAATTGATTGAATTGATTGAACTGAAGGAATTATGAATTGTGAATTTTATTACACTGATGAGTTTGAATTGGAGGAATTAACAGCAAACAAGCTTGAAGTGGACATGCAAAATGAAGACCAACAAGATGAAAACAGCTCAGAAAAGCCATGTAATAAACAAATTATTAATCTCGCTGCACTCGTTCCGTACTGTCAAGACCTCAGTCTGACATTTTCCCATACAGACCTCGTGCTAAGTTAATATTCCTTTAATATGTTACAAATGAATTAAACAAGTTGCCTGTAAGGACAAGGGACACAACTGTAAGTTGATTTTTGGCTGTCAGCCCATTTTATGTTCACCAGAAGTTAGCTTTTCAAATGAATAAACAGTCAAGACCTTGTCACACATTTGAGCATCTTTTATTGCCATCTATCAGGTGATGTAAGCATTTCAGGGCTTCTGGCACTTTTCCTGCTTGAAATCCATAATTCAATATAAATGGATTTGTAAATGTCAGAAATGCATGATTTTTTTTTCTTTTTTTTTTTGGGCACACAAAGTATTGATGTATAAAAATTTTGATTTTGGCCACCAGACTGGCCAAATTTCTTCAGATATTGTTCCAGTAACGTGTCAAAGATTTCAAAGTGGGTTGCTGGCACGATTTTGGTGCTGTTTTAATTGTAAGGTGTAATTTTGTAAATCCCCATTTAACTGCCACGTCAACACTCATTCTTTTTGAAATCACTTTTTCCAAGTTTCTCACACAGGAACCAAAAGTGAGAGCTGCACACAATATGAAGACACTTGATTGTGAACAATGTTTTATTATAACTAGAGTTGTAAAGCAGTGAACTCATCCTTTAAAGGGAGCCATAAAGTCTGATTTACATACAAGTAAAGAAATTGAAAACAAAACATCTCACAAAAAATGAATAGACCGTTGTTCCATTGTTTGGTGCATGCACATGAGTATTCTCCAAGTCACTCATGTAGAAGGCCGTGGAGAGCAGCGCCTTTCAATGTAGACGTGCAGGCTCCGTGTAAATACACGGACATGACTGAATCTATGGATAACTCTGTGACAAATGACAATAACTTGCCCAAAGGAAGGTAGACAAAGTCTCTTAACTGCATCCCAGATGTGCCAATCAGAACAATAAGACAGTATTTAGCAGATAACATTGGTGCCATCAGCTGTAATTCTGTACACACTGTGTGCATAGTTTTGTCACAGCTTTATTTATGAAAATCGTTCAGTATCACTTATGTGATTGCTGAATACATCAAATCAAAGGGCACACACCCCTGAAGCGCTGCTGGACATCACTGTGTCATGGAGAAGAGGCTGTTCCAGCTCGTGAACGAGCGCTGCACACGGATCTCAGACCCAAAAACAAAAGGATCACAGAAGCAGGGATTATATATCCAGCAGGGACATCATTCTGCAAGTCCAAGAGTGCACTGTAGATTTACAAAAGATTAATAATAACAATAAAGTATTTTGTACTTGTGAACATCACAGTAGTTCGGAGTAAACTGTCTGAATCCAGTTATTGTGGAAACAATGAGGTAAAAAATGAAAACTGTCCATTATTTCCTGTGAATGACACATTTTCTTGACAGAGAAGCAGCTCCAAGAACTAAACTTTAACTGCAGATAACAAATTCTGTTTAGTATTTGAACTTGCTGATTTATCCAGAGGGAAGAACATTTAAAATTAAATATTTTCACCCTGAAGAACTTTAGACATAATGTCACTGCCGTAAAACTCATTAAGAATGTGTTTATAATAAAAAAAAAAAACGTGTCCATTGAGTTGATGTGATGTACATTTATCCATCAAACATTAAGATGCATAATTATTGACAAATTTCACAGTGGCTGTGGATCCATAGATCAGAAAACTGACCAGCACCTTATTGTGCTGTAATTAACCTAATAACCAAAATTTCAACTTTGCCTGTGCCCTTAACTTTTAAAGATTTTTCCTCAAAATCAAAACGCTGGCCATCAAACAGGACACCAAGTTGGGTCCAAGTCAGATTTTTTTTTTTTTTCTCATTGATATTTTATTTTTTAGTGAGATTTCAGTTCAGGTGACTGAAATTATTTTGGGGTGGCAAACAAGCCCATGAAGCACTGCCTTACAGGATAGTTTTCATTTGATGTCTTCTTCTTTTGGCTGCTCCTGTTCGGGGTCACCACAGCAGATCATCGGTCTCCATCTCATCCTGTCCTCTGTATCTTCCTCTGTCTCACCAGCACACAGTTTTGTCCTAACTGTCCTTCAGGACAAATTCAGATGTTGATTTCAAACTTTAGCAGATGGACTGTCTGACTGTTTGTCTGAGGACAGCTTTGGTTCCAAGGGGTGCAGGGTGCTTTAAGTCTTTAATATTGGTTTGAAATCTATAAACACATTTTTCAGACTGGCTCTTCTTCTCATATTCAGTTTGTGCTGATTAGAGAAAGAACCAAGAGAGTCCTCAGTCTCTATCTAAGCCTAAGAACTAAATAAGTGACCTGTTTGCTCTCAGAAAAGCCACAAAACAATGAATATATTTAAAACATTTTATTGTACAAAGATTAAAAATGTGGATTCCAACATATTTACATATTTACAGTTTTTTTTTTTTTTTTTAAGGTCTGGCTTTTCGCCTGTGAAGGTCCAGGACGAGATCGAGAAACTCTCAGGACTTTTTTTCGCTGTGAAAAAAGAAGAAAGAAAGATTCAGATGTCGGTGTTAAAAACAAGGTCACGTGTGTGTGAGGGATGTGAACATACAACATGTGTGATCTGACTGCTTGCTCACCTTTTTGTTGTTGGGCACCCAGTCAGGATGCTCCTCTCTGTGCCGTTTGGCCTCCATCCTCGAGAGAACAAAGTACTTGTCCTTGTCCTCCTCAGTCATTGAATCCACTGCAAACAGACGACAACACACCGTCAGTTAACACTCTCACTGACACAACTACAAGCCTGTGCATGTGCAGGAGCGTGCACACTCACCGCTCTCCCAGGATCTTATTGACTTTGGCGCAGTCAGAGACACCGTGTTGCGCCACGACGCTGGGCCCGCTGCTCCTTCATGAAAATCATGAAGGCGTTGGGTGGTTTTTTAACATAAGGCACTGTGGCCACTGCAGCGGGCTGAGGGATGGCAGGGACAGAGGTCCCTGAGGTCCCAGGGGTCACAGAGGTCCAGAAGGTCAAAGTGGGGCAGGAGGGGTGGAGTGGATGGGGATCAGGGACATGACAGGCCTGACATAAAACAAGACAGTGTGTGTATGAGTAGAACCACTCGCACACACGTACATACTCGTAGAGGCGGATTTGATTGGAGGGAGAGGAGGTAAAGGAGGAATTGGAGGGAAAAGAAGTGAAGGAGGTGCAGGTGGAGGAGAAACTGGAGGGAGAACAGGTGCAGCAGGTGGAGGAGCTGTGTGCTCTCGTCCCATCATCTCCTCAAAGTCAATGTCAGGGTAAGTGTCCTCCCCCCGAGAGATTCTGTCCATAGCTTGTTGAAGCTCCTTATCCAAATCCATCGTTCAAAAGTCAGTGATCCTGAAAGAACATTATTAATTATTATTATTTCATCCACACTTTAAGGTGAGAGAATTACACAGTGTTCTTCATCATAAAATCCTCAAATACAAAGATTCAAATTGAAACAAACAGATTAGAAACCAAAACACCAATTAGACGTCACAGTTCTTCAGCCAGTTGAAAATGTGGCATCAAACCAAAACTAATTATCACAGTCATGATTACATCTACACAGAAACAAAAATATATGATAGAACTATGTAAAGAGCGTCTACAGCCAGGTTGGAGTCAGTTAAAGGTCAGACTGAGGTCAAAATTTAAAAATACTCCAATCATGTTCATGTATTTTGCTTCGTTATCATGTTATTTGGTGAAATACATCATATGTTGAAGAATCCAGTGGACGTTGACCTTGTTTGCTCTTTGCAGACCAAACATTCAAAACTAGTCATTTTTTAAAATTGAATTTGCTCAACCAATTTACATCACTTTTTATCAAAAATTAGGAGATTAATCATTTTTGTCCCCATAGAAAAGAGAAACTTGTCTTTATCATGATATTTGACTGATTTTACACAATAAATATATAATTATCACGTGTATATATATATATATATATATATATATAAAAACTTATGTTTTTGGAATTGTTATGATACAAATAATGTGATGTACAGCATGGTTTGTGCATTTTTCATTTATAACCACTGTGTAATTATTAATAGATCCAACAAACAGCAACAGAAATGTGCAATCTGCATCAAAAGTAAATAATGAAAATTATACAAAACAAACAATAAATAAATAAATAAAATATAATATGCTAAGCTTGTCATCATCTTTATCAAAAGTAGTAAATCACAGTATTTCTAGCCACAGTTTATCTGTATATTATATTTAAAAACTGTACATGGTCTAATGGCTCACCTTGTGTTTACAAACATTACACAAAACAAATGCACAATAAATAAATAAATAAAATATAAAACACCAAACACGGTCATCATCTTTATCAAAAGTAGTAAATCGTAGTATTTCTAGCCACAGTTTATCTGTATATTATATTTAAAGTCTGTTACAGGAGCTAACGGCTGACCTGGGTGAAGAGTTCACGAACACTTTCAAAGTTGTTTCTCTAACTGACTTGTTCTTTCAGGGTTTGCAGTAAGTTGTTTCTCCTCCAGACTTTTCCTTTCAGGGGTTGCAGTAAAGTGACTCCAAAGTGCTTTGTGATCATTTTAGCTGACGTTTGAGCAAAGAACGTCTCGTTTGGAATTCTGGTTTGAACCCTGTGTGATATCGCGGGATTTGACGCACGCCATACAAACCGCTGAAGCAAACTGGCGGCCATCTTACCACTCTCATGTTATGTGAACCGCACATCAATGGCTGATGGGTTGCCGTGGTGCTACGTCACTTCCGGCCGCCCGATGAAAACACGCTCGGGCTGCATTGATTGTCTATTGAAATCAGCTGGTTTTGTTTTGTCTCTAACTTGCTTCCAACAGTCAGCTGATAGCTCTCACTGCCTGAAACGATGAGATACACCAAGATGACATGAAATTAACCATTGTACATTAAACTGAATTGACCTCTTAGAAAAGTGACCACATTACATATATTTGTATTGAGCTCAGTAATGTTTTCAACAGCCAGAGATTGCCACCAGAGGGCGCTCGGTGTAAAGTCCGCGGCAATCCATTAGAACGTTAACAATTTGGAGTAATAACCGATCTGATTTTCATATTTTTGTTCTCCATTTAATGTAACCTTCATCCCTCTTAATCCATGTCTGCCATGATTAGCTATTTGATTTCTTTCATTTCTTTCTTTAGTACTTGATATATTCTCCCCTTCTATTCTCAATTGCTCATATCTCACTATATATATATATATGTGTGTGCGTGTGTGTGTGTGTGTGTTTCATATCATGAACAAAAGTGAACAAGAACAAAAGTGGAAAAAGTTATGATGGATGCAATAATGGATTTTCTAATAGTTGCACTGAAAGAATAAAACACCCAGTGGCAGCTGGCCCATAGGGGGCGCTCGGGCACTGCCCTCCTAGATGTGGAGGGGAAAAGTCATAATATATATATATATATATATATATATATATATATATATATATATATATATATATATATATATATATATATATATATATATAATAAGTATTATCAATGTCAGTTTTACTTAATAGTATGTGCCTACATGTAATATGAATGATTAAAACAACACTTCCTCCAACTGATTCATTCAACAGTGCATTTCCACCGACAAAAGCAGATCGTATCGTTCCTCGTCTTGGGCGGTCATTCAAAGCGCCCTTGAAGTGCAGCAAAATAACCAATTGTATGTAGTTGCTAAGAAAAATTAATAAATAATTGGCAAATCAACATTGCCACAATTAATGGCTTTGGGGTGCCAGAATTTAGCCCTTGCTACAAAAATGCGGGAACGTTAGATTACAGTCAGTGATACACGTGACGCTGCAGCTGCTGCTGTCAGTCAGTCAGGCAGGAAGAGATGATGGTGACGACGACGTTTGGGTTATATTTATTTATTTTTATTTTGTCTCCGTGTGTTTTGTGGAGTAAGTTGAAGAACTCTTCACTTAGCCTGGAAAAAGAGTCTGTTGCTCTATAAAAAAGCCCTCCGTAAAGCTAGGACATCTTACTACTCATCACTAACTGAAGAAAATAAGAACAACCCCAGGTTTCTTTTCAGCACTGTAGCCAGGCTGACAAAGAGTCAGAGCTCTATTGCGCCAAGTATTCCTTTAACTTTAACTAGTAATGACTTCATGACTTTCTTTGCTAATAAAACTTTAACTATTAGAGAAAAAAATTACTCATAACCATCCCAAAGACATATCGTTATCTTTGGCTGCTTTCAGTGATGCCGGTATTTGGTTAGACTCTTTCTCTCCGATTGTTCTGTCTGAGTTATTTTCATTAGTTACTTCCTCCAAACCATCAACATGTCTGTTAGACCCCATTCCTACCAGGCTGCTCAAGGAAGCCCTACCATTAATTAATGCTTCGATCTTAAATATGATCAATCTATCTTTATTAGTTGGCTATGGGGAAATGGGGACTCTTCTTCACAGACTAAGGTTAATTATGGAGTTCCACAAGGTTCTGTGCTAGGACCAATTTTATTCACTTTATACATGTTTCCCTTAGGCAGTATTATTACCCTTACCAAAAAGTAGTATATGCAAGTATGTTTCAAGTATACTTCTAGTTTACTTTTTATATACTTATCAGTACTATTTTTTGGTAAGGGTAGACAGCATTGCTTAAATTTTCATTGTTACGCAGATGATACCCAGCTTTATCTATCCATGAAGCCAGAAGGACACACACCAATTAGCTAAACTGCAGGATTGTCTTACAGACATAAAGACATGGATGACCTCTAATTTCCTGCTTTTAAACTCAGATAAAACTGAAGTTATTGTACTTGGCCCCACAAATCTTAGAAACATGGTGTCTAACCAGATCCTTACTCTGGATGGCATTTCCCTGACCTCTAGTAATACTGTGAGAAATCTTGGAGTCATTTTTGATCAGGATATGTCAGTCAATGCGCATATTAAACAAATATGTAGGACTGTTTTTTTTTTTTGCATTTGCACAATATCTCTAAAATTAGAAAGGTCTTGTCTCAGAGTCATGCTGAAAAACTAATTCATGCATTTATTTCCTCTAGGCTGGACTATTGTAATTCATTATTATCAGGTTGTCCTAAAGGTTCTCTGAAAAGCCTTCAGTTAATTCATAATGCTGCAGCTAGAGTACTGACAGGGACTAGAAGGAGAGAGCATATCTCACCCATATTGGCCTCTCTCCATTGGCTTCCTGTTAATTCTAGAATGGAATTTAAAATTCTTATTCTTACTTATAAGGTTTTGAATAATCAGGTCCCATCTTATCTTAGGGACCTCATAGTACCATATCACCCCAATAGAGTGCTTTGCTCTCAGAGTGCAGGCTTACTTGTAGTTCCTAGGGTTTGTAAGAGTAGAATGGGAGGCAGAGCCTTCAGCTTTCAGGCTCCTCTCCTGTGGAACCAGCTCCCAATTCGGATCAGGGAGACAGACACCCTCTCTACTTTTAAGATTAGGCTTAAAACGTTCCTTTTTGCTAAAACTTATAGTTAGGGCTGGATCAGGTGACCCTGAACCATCCCTTAGTTATGCTGCTATAGACTTAGACTGCTGGGGGGTTCCCATGATGCACTGAGTGTTTCTTTCTCTTTTTGCTCTGTATGCACCACTCTGCATTTAGTCATTAGTGATTGATCTCTGCTCCCCTCCACAGCATGTCTTTTTCCTGGTTCCTCCCTCAGCCCCAACCAGTCCCAGCAGAAGACTGTCCCTCCCTCAGCCTGGTTCTGCTGGAGGTTTCTTCCTGTTAAAAGGGAGTTTTTCCTTTCCACTGTTGCCAAGTGCTTGCTCACAGGGGGTCGTTTTGACCTTTGGGGTTTTTTCCGTAGTTATTATATGGCGTTGCCTTACAATATAAGGCGCCTTGGGGCAACTGTTTGTTGTGATTTGGCGCTATATAAATAAAATTGATTTGATTTGATTTAATTCAAAATTTAATGAAAGACATCACATGGCTGATGCACTCTGCAAATTGTGACATCAATTTACATCCTGAATGATAACTTGTCAGTCGTACGTGTGTAACCCACTCAATGTTGATCCAGATGCTGCAGGAATTTGGCAGGTACTCATCAATCTGAATAATCCACCAGCTCACACCTTTAAAATAATGCACCTCGTCCACAAGCATGGATTTACACATTTCCCAAAACTGACAAAGTGAAGTTTCAGTAAAACCCTCCAAATGCTGAATTTTGACAACTTCATCTTGCAAACCCTTCCTTCACATTGTCCAGTGAAACATCTGCCCAAACTATCCCTGATAGAAAAGCTGAAGAGTTGGAGTGCTACTTGGAACTAAATCTGTTTTAAGATGGTGCTCTTTGGTAGAGGGCTAGTACAGATAAAGTCTTGAAAAGATACCAAGGCACTCATCTAATAAAAAAAAGCTAAAATGCCTTTATTTTATGGGCAAATCATAATTAAATGCACTTCTTCAACACGTTTCGGCTAGAAGCCTTCATTAGGAAGTGAACACTCATTCTGAGACAAGTCTTAATTAAAATCTCAAAATAGGTGGGTCAGCAGAAGTGAACAATTGGATCATCACTTAACCAATGAGAACAAAGTCAGATAAAGGGTATTCAAAGCTGGAAGAAAAAAAAAGTGGCCAACAATGGGCCTAGTGTCTGCCCAGCATACAACAACAACTGCAAGTGTGGTGTGTGTGTGTGTGTGTGTATATATATATATATATATATATATATATATATATATATATATATAGACATAAATATATTTAAACATTTTGTTTCTATATCTGTATGCATGTGAATGCAGCTTAATGAAAAGAATTTATGGCGTTAAGTTATAGTCTCAGTATATTGATATTAAATTGCGGCATAACGACTTTAAAATAGACATTTGTTTTACATAATTACATTAAAGCTCTTGTACAGTTCATTTAGTATTTCAGAATTTGTTTTTGTAGTTGGTGTAGTTGATGGTGAAGCACTGGCTGCCTTTTTCCCTCATTTCGCTTCTGTTTAACTGGTGTCTTAACTGGCTCAAGGCCCTCTGTCCACCCTTAGTAATGGCCGCCATGCGGCACGCCACTAGTCACGTGACGTCCATTCCAGTCTCTAATTCCATGCACTGTCCCAGCTTTTTGAAACGTGTTGCAGGCATCCATTTCAAAATGAGCAAATATTTGCACATAAACAATAAAGTTTATCAGTTTGAACATTAAATATCTTGTCTGTGTGGTGTATTCAACTGAATATAGGTTGAAGAGGATTTGCAAATGATTGTATTCTAATTTTGTTTACATTTTACACAACGCCCCAACTTCATTGGAATGGGCGTTGGAAATGTGAATCTGATGACGTATGCAAAAAACACACTGAATTTGGTGAAATCACATTTTTGTTATTTTATTTCTGTTGGGTTTTGTTGATTATAAGGTTCAATTTGAATTGAATTTAAAATGTAAAACTTTGTTTTCATGTGTTTGATGTTTGTGAGGTCAAGAAAAGCAACAAAAACAAAACAAATATCGATTTGCCAAACAACTTTATTGAAGAAGAACTCAGAGAATAAATGCATCAGGACTCATCAGTTTTTCATAAATCATGATTGAATTTAATGTATTTTGACTGATATGATGAGCTGAGGTTTGATTTTCAGTAATTACTTTGGACCAGCTGTCAGAGAATCAGTGTGATTTAAAGATCGTACGAGTTAAACGTGTGATGTTCTAATCACAGAGTGCAGCTGCATCACTGTGGAGCCTCACTGGTTATTATAACAAACATATTCGAGCACACCACGGTTGCCTTCGTTGAGATTTCTTTGGATGACTTGGACACCAGCTTGCAGATATGGTTTCAGGGCACAGCGGTTGACGACCACACTGATGTCCTTAACAGGACTGCCTCCCTGATCCTTCTTGTACCACAGGTACACCAGGTTTCCTTTGGTGCCTTCATTCAGGTTGACTGACACAACAGTGTAGCCTTGCTGCTGAAGACTGTCGTACTCCTCCTCACTGGTGGACACATTCAGCGTGGTGACAGCATTCTTAGGTGATTTGCTGTGGCGGAACCAGATGAACACATAAGCTCCTGCACCTGCACCGCGGTTGGTGTCTTCATCCACGGGTGTAACCATCCTTGAAGTGGTTTTTATCAGAGCCAAATGATTTGGTGACGATGACATCATGGATGTACATTGACTTTTCCCTCTTCACCCAAAGGTGGATCGGGTTTCCTCTCATGTTGCGGTTCAGATCACAGGCTGATCTTTCAAAGCCAAGCGTGAACTTGTCAGGTTCGTCGTCTGCGGACTCAGTGATGTCAATTTCCACTATGGGCACATCATACTCACTGGATCCTCTGAAGTACCAAAGGTTTCCTTTAGGGTGGACTATTGTAATTCATTGTTATCAGGTTGTCCTTAAAGTTCCCTGAAAAGCCTTCAGTTAATTCAAAATGCTGCAGCTAGAGTACTGACGGGTAAAAATGAAAACTGTCATTATTTCCTGTGAATGAAACATTTTCTTGACAGAGAAGCAGCTCCAAGAACTAAACTTTAACTGCAGATAACAAATTCTGTTTAGTATTTGAACTGTGCTGATTTATCCAGAGGGAAGAACATTTAAAATTAAAATATTTTCACCCTGAAGAACTTTAGACATAATGTCACTGCCGTAAAACTCATTAAGAATGTGGTTTATAATAAAAAAAAAAAACTTGTCCATTGAGTTGATGTGATGTAACATTTATCCATCAAACATTAAGATGCATAATTATTGACAAATTTCACAGTGGCTGTGGATCCATAGATCAGAAAACTGACCAGCACCTTATTGTGCTGTAATTAACCTAATAACCAAAATTTCAACTTTGCCTGTGCCCTTAACTTTTAAAGATTTTTCCTCAAAATCAAAACGCTGGCCATCAAACAGGACACCAAGTTGGGTCCAAGTCAGATTTTTTTTTTTTTCTCATTTATATTTTTATTTTTAGTGAGATTTCAGTCAGGTGACTGAAATTATTTGGGGTGCAACAAGCCCATGAAGCACTGCCTTACAGGATAGTTTTCATTTGATGTCTTCTTCTTTTGGCTGCTCCTGTTCGGGGTCACCACAGCAGATCATCGGTCTCCATCTCATCCTGTCCTCTGTATCTTCCTCTGTCTCACCAGCACACAGTTTTGTCCTAACTGTCCTTCAGGACAAATTCAGATGTTGATTTCAAACTTTAGCAGATGGACTGTCTGACTGTTTGTCTGAGACAGCTTTGGTTCCAAGGGGTGCAGGGTGCTTTAAGTCTTTAATATTGGTTTGAAAATCTATAAACACATTTTTCAGACTGGCTCTTCTTCTCATATTCAGTTTGTGCTGATTAGAGAAAGAACCAAGAGAGTCCTCAGTCTCTATCTAAGCCTAAGAACTAAATAAGTGACCTGTTTGCTCTCAGAAAAAGCCACAAAACAATGAATATATTTAAAACATTTTATTGTACAAAGATTAAAAAATGTGGATTCCAACATATTTACATATTTACAGTTTTTTTTTTTTTTTTTAAGGTCTGGCTTTTTCGCCTGTGAAGGTCCAGGACGAGATCGAGAAACTCTCAGGACTTTTTCGCTGTGAAAAAAGAAAGAAAGAAAGATTCAGATGTCAGGTGTTAAAACAAAGGTCACGTGTGTGTGAGGGATGTGAACATACAACATGTGTGATCTGACTGCTTGCTCACCTTTTTGTTGTTGGGCACCCAGTCAGGATGCTCCTCTCTGTGCCGTTTGGCCTCCATCCTCGAGAGAACAAAGTACTTTGTCCTTGTCCTCCTCAGTCATTGAATTCCACCTGCAAACAGACGACAACACACCGTCAGTTAACACTCTCACTGACAACAACTACAAGCCTGTGCATGTGCAGGAGCGTGCACACTCACCGCCTCTCCCATGATCTTATTGACTTTGGCGCAGTCAGAGACACCGTGTTGCGCCCACGACGCTGGGCCGCTGCTCCTTCATGAAATCATGAAGGGCGTTGGGTGGTTTTTTAACATAAGGCACTGTGGCCACTGCAGCGGGCTGAGGGATGGCAGGGACAGAGGTCCCTGAGGTCCCAGGGGTCACAGAGGTCCCAGAGGTCAAAGTGGGGGCAGGAGGGGTGGAGTGGATGGGGATCAGGGACATGACAGGCCTGACATAAAACAAGACAGTGTGTGTATGAGTAGAACCACTCGCACACACGTACATACTCGTAGAGGCGGATTTGATTGGAGGGAGAGGAGGTAAGGAGGAATTGGAGGGAAAAGAAGTGAAGGAGGTGCAGGTGGAGGAGAAACTGGAGGGAGAACAGGTGCAGCAGGTGAGGAGCTGTGTGCTCTCGTCCCATCATCTCCTCAAAGTCATGTCAGGGTAAGTGTCCTCCCCCCGAGAGATTCTGTCCATAGCTTGTTGAAGCTCCTTATCCAAATCCATCGTTCAAAAGTCAGTGATCCTGAAAGAACATTATTAATTATTATTATTTCATCCACACTTTAAGGTGAGAGAATTACACAGTGTTCTTCATCATAAAATCCTCAAATACAAAGATTCAAATTGAAACAAACAGATTAGAAACCAAAACACCAATTAGACGTCACAGTTCTTCAGCCAGTTGAAAATGTGGCATCAAAACCAAAACTAATTATCACAGTCATGATTACATCTACACAGAAACAAAAATATATGATAGAACTATGTAAAGAGCGTCTACAGCCAGGTTGGAGTCAGTTAAAGGTCAGACTGAGGTCAAAATTTAAAAATACTCCAATCATGTTCATGTATTTTGCTTCGTTAATCATGTTATTTGGTGAAATACATCATATGTTGAAGAATCCAGTGGACGTTGACCTTGTTTGCTCTTTGCAGACCAAACATTCAAAACTAGTCATTTTTAAAATTGAATTTGCTCAACCAATTTACATCACTTTTTATCAAAAATTAGGAGATTAATCATTTTTGTCCCCATAGAAAAGAGAAACTTGTCTTTATCATGATATTTGACTGATTTTACACAATAAATATATAATTATCACGTGTATATATATATATATATATATATATATATATATATATATATATAAAAACTTATGTTTTTGGAATTGTTATGATACAAATAATGTGATGTACAGCATGGTTTGTGCATTTTTCATTTATAACCACTGTGTAATTATTAATAGATCCAACAAACAGCAACAGAAATGTGCAATCTGCATCAAAAGTAAATAATGAAAATTATACAAAACAAACAATAAATAAATAAATAAAATATAATATGCTAAGCTGTCATCATCTTTATCAAAAGTAGTAAATCACAGTATTTCTAGCCACAGTTTATCTGTATATTATATTTAAAAACTGTACATGGTCTAATGGCTCACCTTGTGTTTACAAACATTACACAAAACAAATGCACAATAAATAAATAAATAAAATATAAAACACCAAACACGGTCATCATCTTTATCAAAAGTAGTAAATCACAGTATTTCTAGCCACAGTTTATCTGTATATTATATTTAAAGTCTGTTACAGGAGCTAACGGCTGACCTGGGTGAAGAGTTCACGAACACTTTCAAAGTTGTTTCTCTAACTGACTTGTTCTTTCAGGGTTTGCAGTAAGTTGTTTCTCCTCCAGACTTTTCCTTTCAGGGGTTGCAGTAAAGTGACTCCAAAGTGCTTTGTGATCATTTTAGCTGACGTTTGAGCAAAGAACGTCTCGTTTGGAATTCTGGTTTGAACCCTGTGTGATATCGCGGGATTTGACGCACGCCATACAAACCGCTGAAGCAAACTGGCGGCCATCTTACCACTCTCATGTTATGTGAACCGCACATCAATGGCTGATGGGTTGCCGTGGTGCTACGTCACTTCCGGCCGCCCGATGAAAACACGCTCGGGCTGCATTGATTGTCTATTGAAATCAGCTGGTTTTGTTTTGTCTCTAACTTGCTTCCAACAGTCAGCTGATAGCTCTCACTGCCTGAAACGATGAGATACACCAAGATGACATGAAATTAACCATTGTACATTAAACTGAATTGACCTCTTAGAAAAGTGACCACATTACATATATTTGTATTGAGCTCAGTAATGTTTTCAACAGCCAGAGATTGCCACCAGAGGGCGCTCGGTGTAAAGTCCGCGGCAATCCATTAGAACGTTAACAATTTGGAGTAATAACCGATCTGATTTTCATATTTTTGTTCTCCATTTAATGTAACCTTCATCCCTCTTAATCCATGTCTGCCATGATTAGCTATTGATTTCTTTCATTCTTTCTTTTAGTACTTGATATATTCTCCCCTTCTATTCTCAATGCTCATATCTCACTATATATATATATATGTGTGTGCGTGTGTGTGTGTGTGTGTTTCATATCATGAACAAAAGTGAACAAGAACAAAAGTGGAAAAAGTTATGATGGATGCAATAATGGATTTTCTAATAGTTGCACTGAAAGAATAAAACACCCAGTGGCAGCTGGCCCATAGGGGGCGCTCGGGCACTGCCCTCCTAGATGTGGAGGGGAAAAGTCATAATATATATATATATATATATATATATATATATATATATATATATATATATATATATATATATATATATATAATAAGTATTATCAATGTCAGTTTTACTTAATAGTATGTGCCTACATGTAATATGAATGATTAAAACAACACTTCCTCCAACTGATTCATTCACAGTGCATTTCCACCGACAAAAGCAGATCGTATCGTTCCTCGTCTTGGGCGTCATTCAAAGCGCCCTTGAAGTGCAGCAAAATAACCAATTGTATGTAGTTGCTAAGAAAAATTAATAAATAATTGGCAAATCAACATTGCCACAATTAATGGCTTTGGGGTGCCAGAATTTTAGCCCTTGCTACAAAAATGCGGGAACGTTAGATTACAGTCAGTGATACACGTGACGCTGCAGCTGCTGCTGTCAGTCAGTCAGGCAGGAAGAGATGATGGTGACGACGACGTTTGGGTTATATTTATTTATTTTTATTTTGTCTCCGTGTGTTTTGTGGAGTAAGTTGAAGAACTCTTCACTTAGCCTGGAAAAAGAGTCTGTTGCTCTATAAAAAAGCCCTCCGTAAAGCTAGGACATCTTACTACTCATCACTAACTGAAGAAAATAAGAACAACCCCAGGTTTCTTTTCAGCACTGTAGCCAGGCTGACAAAGAGTCAGAGCTCTATTGCGCCAAGTATTCCTTTAACTTTAACTAGTAATGACTTCATGACTTTCTTTGCTAATAAAACTTTAACTATTAGAGAAAAAATTACTCATAACCATCCCAAAGACATATCGTTATCTTTGGCTGCTTTCAGTGATGCCGGTATTTGGTTAGACTCTTTCTCTCCGATTGTTCTGTCTGAGTTATTTTCATTAGTTACTTCCTCCAAACCATCAACATGTCTGTTAGACCCCATTCCTACCAGGCTGCTCAAGGAAGCCCTACCATTAATTAATGCTTCGATCTTAAATATGATCAATCTATCTTTATTAGTTGGCTATGGGGAAATGGGGACTCTTCTTCACAGACTAAGGTTAATTATGGAGTTCCACAAGGTTCTGTGCTAGGACCAATTTTATTCACTTTATACATGTTTCCCTTAGGCAGTATTATTACCCTTACCAAAAAGTAGTATATGCAAGTATGTTTCAAGTATACTTCTAGTTTACTTTTTATATACTTATCAGTACTATTTTTTGGTAAGGGTAGACAGCATTGCTTAAATTTTCATTGTTACGCAGATGATACCCAGCTTTATCTATCCATGAAGCCAGAAGACACACACCAATTAGCTAAACTGCAGGATTGTCTTACAGACATAAAGACATGGATGACCTCTAATTTCCTGCTTTTAAACTCAGATAAAACTGAAGTTATTGTACTTGGCCCCACAAATCTTAGAAACATGGTGTCTAACCAGATCCTTACTCTGGATGGCATTTCCCTGACCTCTAGTAATACTGTGAGAAATCTTGGAGTCATTTTTGATCAGGATATGTCAGTCAATGCGCATATTAAACAAATATGTAGGACTGTTTTTTTTTTGCATTTGCACAATATCTCTAAAATTAGAAAGGTCTTGTCTCAGAGTCATGCTGAAAAACTAATTCATGCATTTATTTCCTCTAGGCTGGACTATTGTAATTCATTATTATCAGGTTGTCCTAAAGGTTCTCTGAAAAGCCTTCAGTTAATTCATAATGCTGCAGCTAGAGTACTGACAGGGACTAGAAGGAGAGAGCATATCTCACCCATATTGGCCTCTCTCCATTGGCTTCCTGTTAATTCTAGAATGGAATTTAAAATTCTTATTCTTACTTATAAGGTTTTGAATAATCAGGTCCCATCTTATCTTAGGGACCTCATAGTACCATATCACCCCAATAGAGTGCTTTGCTCTCAGAGTGCAGGCTTACTTGTAGTTCCTAGGGTTTGTAAGAGTAGAATGGGAGGCAGAGCCTTCAGCTTTCAGGCTCCTCTCCTGTGGAACCAGCTCCCAATTCGGATCAGGGAGACAGACACCCTCTCTACTTTTAAGATTAGGCTTAAAACGTTCCTTTTTGCTAAAACTTATAGTTAGGGCTGGATCAGGTGACCCTGAACCATCCCTTAGTTATGCTGCTATAGACTTAGACTGCTGGGGGGTTCCCATGATGCACTGAGTGTTTCTTTCTCTTTTTGCTCTGTATGCACCACTCTGCATTTAGTCATTAGTGATTGATCTCTGCTCCCCTCCACAGCATGTCTTTTTCCTGGTTCCTCCCTCAGCCCCAACCAGTCCCAGCAGAAGACTGTCCCTCCCTCAGCCTGGTTCTGCTGGAGGTTTCTTCCTGTTAAAAGGGAGTTTTTCCTTTCCACTGTTGCCAAGTGCTTGCTCACAGGGGGTCGTTTTGACCTTTGGGGTTTTTCCGTAGTTATTATATGGCGTTGCCTTACAATATAAGGCGCCTTGGGGCAACTGTTTGTTGTGATTTGGCGCTATATAAATAAAATTGATTTGATTTGATTTAATTCAAAATTTAATGAAAGACATCACATGGCTGATGCACTCTGCAAATTGTGACATCAATTTACATCCTGAATGATAACTTGTCAGTCGTACGTGTGTAACCCACTCAATGTTGATCCAGATGCTGCAGGAATTTGGCAGGTACTCATCAATCTGAATAATCCACCAGCTCACACCTTTAAAATAATGCACCTCGTCCACAAGCATGGATTTACACATTTCCCAAAACTGACAAAGTGAAGTTTCAGTAAAACCCTCCAAATGCTGAATTTTGACAACTTCATCTTGCAAACCCTTCCTTCACATTGTCCAGTGAAACATCTGCCCAAACTATCCCTGATAGAAAAGCTGAAGAGTTGGAGTGCTACTTGGAACTAAATCTGTTTTAAGATGGTGCTCTTTGGTAGAGGGCTAGTACAGATAAAGTCTTGAAAAGATACCAAGGCACTCATCTAATAAAAAAAGCTAAAATGCCTTTATTTTATGGGCAAATCATAATTAAATGCACTTCTTCAACACGTTTCGGCTAGAAGCCTTCATTAGGAAGTGAACACTCATTCTGAGACAAGTCTTAATTAAAAATCTCAAAATAGGTGGGTCAGCAGAAGTGAACAATTGGATCATCACTTAACCAATGAGAACAAAGTCAGATAAAGGGTATTCAAAGCTGGAAGAAAAAAAAAGTGGCCAACAATGGGCCTAGTGTCTGCCCAGCAATACAACAACAACTGCAAGTGTGTGTGTGTGTGTGTGTGTGTGTATATATATATATATATATATATATATATATATATATATATATATATATATATATAGACATAAATATATTTAAACATTTTTGTTTCTATATCTGTATGCATGTGAATGCAGCTTAATGAAAAGAATTTATGGCGTTAAGTTATAGTCTCAGTATATTGATATTAAATTGCGGCATAACGACTTTAAAATAGACATTTGTTTTACATAATTACATTAAAGCTCTTGTACAGTTCATTTTAGTATTTCAGAATTTGTTTTGTAGTTGGTGTAGTTGATGGTGAAGCACTGGCTGCCTTTTTCCCTCATTTCGCTTCTGTTTAACTGGTGTCTTAACTGGCTCAAGGCCCTCTGTCCACCCTTAGTAATGGCCGCCATGCGGCACGCCACTAGTCACGTGACGTCCATTCCAGTCTCTAATTCCATGCACTGTCCCAGCTTTTTGAAACGTGTTGCAGGCATCCATTTCAAAATGAGCAAATATTTGCACATAAACAATAAAGTTTATCAGTTTGAACATTAAATATCTTGTCTGTGTGGTGTATTCAACTGAATATAGGTTGAAGAGGATTTGCAAATGATTGTATTCTAATTTTGTTTACATTTACACAACGCCCCAACTTCATTGGAATGGGCGTTGGAAATGTGAATCTGATGACGTATGCAAAAAACACACTGAATTTGGTGAAATCACATTTTTGTTATTTTATTTCTGTTGGGTTTTGTTGATTATAAGGTTCAATTTGAATTGAATTTAAAATGTAAAACTTTGTTTTCATGTGTTTGATGTTTGTGAGGTCAAGAAAAGCAACAAAAACAAAACAAATATCGATTTGCCAAACAACTTTATTGAAGAAGAACTCAGAGAATAAATGCATCAGGACTCATCAGTTTTTCATAAATCATGATTGAATTTAATGTATTTTGACTGATATGATGAGCTGAGGTTTGATTTTCAGTAATTACTTTGGACCAGCTGTCAGAGAATCAGTGTGATTTAAAGATCGTACGAGTTAAACGTGTGATGTTCTAATCACAGAGTGCAGCTGCATCACTGTGGAGCCTCACTGGTTATTATAACAAACATATTCGAGCACACCACGGTTGCCTTCGTTGAGATTTCTTTGGATGACTTGGACACCAGCTTGCAGATATGGTTTCAGGGCACAGCGGTTGACGACCACACTGATGTCCTTAACAGGACTGCCTCCCTGATCCTTCTTGTACCACAGGTACACCAGGTTTCCTTTGGTGCCTTCATTCAGGTTGACTGACACAACAGTGTAGCCTTGCTGCTGAAGACTGTCGTACTCCTCCTCACTGGTGGACACATTCAGCGTGGTGACAGCATTCTTAGGTGATTTGCTGTGGCGGAACCAGATGAACACATAAGCTCCTGCACCTGCACCGCGGTTGGTGTCTTCATCCACACGGGTGTAACCATCCTTGAAGTGGTTTTTATCAGAGCCAAATGATTTGGTGACGATGACATCATGGATGTACATTGACTTTTCCCTCTTCACCCAAAGGTGGATCGGGTTTCCTCTCATGTTGCGGTTCAGATCACAGGCTGATCTTTCAAAGCCAAGCGTGAACTTGTCAGGTTCGTCGTCTGCGGACTCAGTGATGTCAATTTCCACTATGGGCACATCATACTCACTGGATCCTCTGAAGTACCAAAGGTTTCCTTTAGGGTGGACTATTGTAATTCATTGTTATCAGGTTGTCCTTAAAGTTCCCTGAAAAGCCTTCAGTTAATTCAAAATGCTGCAGCTAGAGTACTAACGGGGACTAGAAGGAGAGAGCATATTTCACCCATATTGGCCTCTCTTCATTGGCTTCCTGTTAATTCCAGTATATAATTTAAAATTCTTCTTCTTACTTATAAGGTTTTGAATAATCAGGTCCCATCTTATCTTAGGGACCTCGTAGTACCATATCACCCCAATAGAGCGCTTCGCTCTCAGACTGCAGGCTTACTTGTAGTTCCTAGGGTTTGTAAGAGTAGAATGGGAGGCAGAGCCTTCAGCTTACAGGCTCCTCTCCTGTGGAACCAGCTCCCAATTCGGATCAGGGAGACAGACACCCTCTGTACTTTTAAGATTAGGCTTAAAACTTTCCTTTTTGCTAAAGCTTATAGTTAGGGCTGGATCAGGTGACCCTGAACCATCCCTTAGTTATGCTGCTATAGACGTAGACTGCTGGGGGGTTCCCATGATGCACTGAGTGTTTCTTTCTCTTTTTGCTCTGTATGCACCACTCTGCATTTAATCATTAGTGATTGATCTCTGCTTCCTTCCACAGCATGTCTTTTTCCTGGTTCTCTCCCTCAGCCCCAACCAGTCCCAGCAGAAGACTGCTCCTCCCTGAGCCTGGTTCTGCTGGAGGTTTCTTCCTGTTAAAAGGGAGTTTTTCCTTCCCACTGTCGCCAAGTGCTTGCTCACAGGGGGTCGTTTTGACCGTTGGGTTTTTCTGTAATTATTGTATGGCTTTGCTTTACAATATAAAGCACCTTGGGGCAACTGTTTGTTGTGATTTGGCGCTATATAAATAAAATTGATTGAATTGATTGAACTGAAGGAATTATGAATTGTGAATTTTATTACACTGATGAGTTTGAATTGGAGGAATTAACAGCAAACAAGCTTGAAGTGGACATGCAAAATGAAGACCAACAAGATGAAAACAGCTCAGAAAAGCCATGTAATAAACAAATTATTAATCTCGCTGCACTCGTTCCGTACTGTCAAGACCTCAGTCTGACATTTTCCCATACAGACCTCGTGCTAAGTTAATATTCCTTTAATATGTTACAAATGAATTAAACAAGTTGCCTGTAAGGACAAGGGACACAACTGTAAGTTGATTTTTGGCTGTCAGCCCATTTTATGTTCACCAGAAGTTAGCTTTTCAAATGAATAAACAGTCAAGACCTTGT
The DNA here is from genome assembly GCF_902500255.1 of Thalassophryne amazonica. Lineage (NCBI taxonomy): Eukaryota > Metazoa > Chordata > Actinopteri > Batrachoidiformes > Batrachoididae > Thalassophryne > Thalassophryne amazonica. The sequence continues at coordinate 5,046,432 of NC_047118.1, forward strand.
CACACATTTGAGCATCTTTTATTGCCATCTATCAGGTGATGTAAGCATTTCAGGGCTTCTGGCACTTTTCCTGCTTGAAATCCATAATTCAATATAAATGGATTTGTAAATGTCAGAAATGCATGATTTTTTTTTCTTTTTTTTTTTGGGCACACAAAGTATTGATGTATAAAAATTTTGATTTTGGCCACCAGACTGGCCAAATTTCTTCAGATATTGTTCCAGTAACGTGTCAAAGATTTCAAAGTGGGTTGCTGGCACGATTTTGGTGCTGTTTTAATTGTAAGGTGTAATTTTGTAAATCCCCATTTAACTGCCACGTCAACACTCATTCTTTTTGAAATCACTTTTTCCAAGTTTCTCACACAGGAACCAAAAGTGAGAGCTGCACACAATATGAAGACACTTGATTGTGAACAATGTTTTATTATAACTAGAGTTGTAAAGCAGTGAACTCATCCTTTAAAGGGAGCCATAAAGTCTGATTTACATACAAGTAAAGAAATTGAAAACAAAACATCTCACAAAAAATGAATAGACCGTTGTTCCATTGTTTGGTGCATGCACATGAGTATTCTCCAAGTCACTCATGTAGAAGGCCGTGGAGAGCAGCGCCTTTCAATGTAGACGTGCAGGCTCCGTGTAAATACACGGACATGACTGAATCTATGGATAACTCTGTGACAAATGACAATAACTTGCCCAAAGGAAGGTAGACAAAGTCTCTTAACTGCATCCCAGATGTGCCAATCAGAACAATAAGACAGTATTTAGCAGATAACATTGGTGCCATCAGCTGTAATTCTGTACACACTGTGTGCATAGTTTTGTCACAGCTTTATTTATGAAAATCGTTCAGTATCACTTATGTGATTGCTGAATACATCAAATCAAAGGGCACACACCCCTGAAGCGCTGCTGGACATCACTGTGTCATGGAGAAGAGGCTGTTCCAGCTCGTGAACGAGCGCTGCACACGGATCTCAGACCCAAAAACAAAAGGATCACAGAAGCAGGGGATTATATATCCAGCAGGGACATCATTCTGCAAGTCCAAGAGTGCACTGTAGATTTACAAAAGATTAATAATAACAATAAAGTATTTTGTACTTGTGAACATCACAGTAGTTCGGATAAACTGTCTGAATCCAGTTTATTGTGGAAACAATGAGGTAAAAATGAAAACTGTCATTATTTCCTGTGAATGAAACATTTTCTTGACAGAGAAGCAGCTCCAAGAACTAAACTTTAACTGCAGATAACAAATTCTGTTTAGTATTTGAACTGTGCTGATTTATCCAGAGGGAAGAACATTTAAAATTAAAATATTTTCACCCTGAAGAACTTTAGACATAATGTCACTGCCGTAAAACTCATTAAGAATGTGGTTTATAATAAAAAAAAAAAACTTGTCCATTGAGTTGATGTGATGTAACATTTATCCATCAAACATTAAGATGCATAATTATTGACAAATTTCACAGTGGCTGTGGATCCATAGATCAGAAAACTGACCAGCACCTTATTGTGCTGTAATTAACCTAATAACCAAAATTTCAACTTTGCCTGTGCCCTTAACTTTTAAAGATTTTTCCTCAAAATCAAAACGCTGGCCATCAAACAGGACACCAAGTTGGGTCCAAGTCAGATTTTTTTTTTTTTCTCATTTATATTTTTATTTTTAGTGAGATTTCAGTCAGGTGACTGAAATTATTTGGGGTGCAACAAGCCCATGAAGCACTGCCTTACAGGATAGTTTTCATTTGATGTCTTCTTCTTTTGGCTGCTCCTGTTCGGGGTCACCACAGCAGATCATCGGTCTCCATCTCATCCTGTCCTCTGTATCTTCCTCTGTCTCACCAGCACACAGTTTTGTCCTAACTGTCCTTCAGGACAAATTCAGATGTTGATTTCAAACTTTAGCAGATGGACTGTCTGACTGTTTGTCTGAGACAGCTTTGGTTCCAAGGGGTGCAGGGTGCTTTAAGTCTTTAATATTGGTTTGAAAATCTATAAACACATTTTTCAGACTGGCTCTTCTTCTCATATTCAGTTTGTGCTGATTAGAGAAAGAACCAAGAGAGTCCTCAGTCTCTATCTAAGCCTAAGAACTAAATAAGTGACCTGTTTGCTCTCAGAAAAAGCCACAAAACAATGAATATATTTAAAACATTTTATTGTACAAAGATTAAAAAATGTGGATTCCAACATATTTACATATTTACAGTTTTTTTTTTTTTTTTTAAGGTCTGGCTTTTCGCCTGTGAAGGTCCAGGACGAGATCGAGAAACTCTCAGGACTTTTTTCGCTGTGAAAAAAGAAAGAAAGAAAGATTCAGATGTCAGGTGTTAAAAACAAAGGTCACGTGTGTGTGAGGGATGTGAACATACAACATGTGTGATCTGACTGCTTGCTCACCTTTTTGTTGTTGGGCACCCAGTCAGGATGCTCCTCTCTGTGCCGTTTGGCCTCCATCCTCGAGAGAACAAAGTACTTGTCCTTGTCCTCCTCAGTCATTGAATTCCACTGCAAACAGACGACAACACACCGTCAGTTAACACTCTCACTGACACAACTACAAGCCTGTGCATGTGCAGGAGCGTGCACACTCACCGCCTCTCCCAGGATCTTATTGACTTTGGCGCAGTCAGAGACACCGTGTTGCGCCACGACGCTGGGCCGCTGCTCCTTCATGAAAATCATGAAGGCGTTGGGTGGTTTTTTAACATAAGGCACTGTGGCCACTGCAGCGGGCTGAGGGATGGCAGGGACAGAGGTCCCTGAGGTCCCAGGGGTCACAGAGGTCCCAGAGGTCAAAGTGGGGGCAGGAGGGGTGGAGTGGATGGGGATCAGGGACATGACAGGCCTGACATAAAACAAGACAGTGTGTGTATGAGTAGAACCACTCGCACACACGTACATACTCGTAGAGGCGGATTTGATTGGAGGGAGAGGAGGTAAAGGAGGAATTGGAGGGAAAAGAAGTGAAGGAGGTGCAGGTGGAGGAGAAACTGGAGGGAGAACAGGTGCAGCAGGTGGAGGAGCTGTGTGCTCTCGTCCCATCATCTCCTCAAAGTCAATGTCAGGGTAAGTGTCCTCCCCCCGAGAGATTCTGTCCATAGCTTGTTGAAGCTCCTTATCCAAATCCATCGTTCAAAAGTCAGTGATCCTGAAAGAACATTATTAATTATTATTATTTCATCCACACTTTAAGGTGAGAGAATTACACAGTGTTCTTCATCATAAAATCCTCAAATACAAAGATTCAAATTGAAACAAACAGATTAGAAACCAAAACACCAATTAGACGTCACAGTTCTTCAGCCAGTTGAAAATGTGGCATCAAACCAAAACTAATTATCACAGTCATGATTACATCTACACAGAAACAAAAATATATGATAGAACTATGTAAAGAGCGTCTACAGCCAGGTTGGAGTCAGTTAAAGGTCAGACTGAGGTCAAAATTTAAAAATACTCCAATCATGTTCATGTATTTTGCTTCGTTATCATGTTATTTGGTGAAATACATCATATGTTGAAGAATCCAGTGGACGTTGACCTTGTTTGCTCTTTGCAGACCAAACATTCAAAACTAGTCATTTTTTAAAATTGAATTTGCTCAACCAATTTACATCACTTTTTATCAAAAATTAGGAGATTAATCATTTTTGTCCCCATAGAAAAGAGAAACTTGTCTTTATCATATTTGACTGATTTTACACAATAAATATATAATTATCACGTGTATATATATATATATATATATATATATATATATATATATATATATATATATAAACTTATGTTTTTGGAATTGTTATGATACAAATAATGTGATGTACAGCATGGTTTGTGCATTTTTCATTTATAACCACTGTGTAATTATTAATAGATCCAACAAACAGCAACAGAAATGTGCAATCTGCATCAAAAGTAAATAATGAAAATTATACAAAACAAACAATAAATAAATAAATAAAATATAATATGCTAAGCTTGTCATCATCTTTATCAAAAGTAGTAAATCACAGTATTTCTAGCCACAGTTTATCTGTATATTATATTTAAAAACTGTACATGGTCTAATGGCTCACCTTGTGTTTACAAACATTACACAAAACAAATGCACAATAAATAAATAAATAAAATATAAAACACCAAACACGGTCATCATCTTTATCAAAAGTAGTAAATCGTAGTATTTCTAGCCACAGTTTATCTGTATATTATATTTAAAGTCTGTTACAGGAGCTAACGGCTGACCTGGGTGAAGAGTTCACGAACACTTTCAAAGTTGTTTCTCTAACTGACTTGTTCTTTCAGGGTTTGCAGTAAGTTGTTTCTCCTCCAGACTTTTCCTTTCAGGGGTTGCAGTAAAGTGACTCCAAAGTGCTTTGTGATCATTTTAGCTGACGTTTGAGCAAAGAACGTCTCGTTTGGAATTCTGGTTTGAACCCTGTGTGATATCGCGGGATTTGACGCACGCCATACAAACCGCTGAAGCAAACTGGCGGCCATCTTACCACTCTCATGTTATGTGAACCGCACATCAATGGCTGATGGGTTGCCGTGGTGCTACGTCACTTCCGGCCGCCCGATGAAAACACGCTCGGGCTGCATTGATTGTCTATTGAAATCAGCTGGTTTTGTTTTGTCTCTAACTTGCTTCCAACAGTCAGCTGATAGCTCTCACTGCCTGAAACGATGAGATACATCAAGATGACATGAAATTAACCATTGTACATTAAACTGAATTGACCTCTTAGAAAAGTGACCACATTACATATATTTGTATTGAGCTCAGTAATGTTTTCAACAGCCAGAGATTGCCACCAGAGGGCGCTCGGTGTAAAGTCCGCGGCAATCCATTAGAACGTTAACAATTTGGAGTAATAACCGATCTGATTTTCATATTTTTGTTCTCCATTTAATGTAACCTTCATCCCTCTTAATCCATGTCTGCCATGATTAGCTATTTGATTTCTTTCATTTCTTTCTTTTAGTACTTGATATATTCTCCCCTTCTATTCTCAATTGCTCATATCTCACTATATATATATATGTGTGTGCGTGTGTGTGTGTGTGTGTGTGTTTCATATCATGAACAAAAGTGAACAAGAACAAAAGTGGAAAAAGTTATGATGGATGCAATAATGGATTTTCTAATAGTTGCACTGAAAGAATAAAACACCCAGTGGCAGCTGGCCCATAGGGGGCGCTCGGGCACTGCCCTCCTAGATGTGGAGGGGAAAAGTCATAATATATATATATATATATATATATATATATATATATATATATATATATATATATATATATATATATATATATATATATATGTATATATATATATATATATATATGTATATATATATATATATATATATATATATATATATATATATAATAAGTATTATCAATGTCAGTTTTACTTAATAGTATGTGCCTACATGTAATATGAATGATTAAAACAACACTTCCTCCAACTGATTCATTCAACAGTGCATTTCCACCGACAAAAGCAGATCGTATCGTTCCTCGTCTTGGGCGGTCATTCAAAGCGCCCTTGAAGTGCAGCAAAATAACCAATTGTATGTAGTTGCTAAGAAAAATTAATAAATAATTGGCAAATCAACATTGCCACAATTAATGGCTTTGGGGTGCCAGAATTTTAGCCCTTGCTACAAAAATGCGGGAACGTTAGATTACAGTCAGTGATACACGTGACGCTGCAGCTGCTGCTGTCAGTCAGTCAGGCAGGAAGAGATGATGGTGACGACGACGTTTGGGTTATATTTATTTATTTTTATTTTGTCTCCGTGTGTTTTGTGGAGTAAGTTGAAGAACTCTTCACTTAGCCTGGAAAAAGAGTCTGTTGCTCTATAAAAAAGCCCTCCGTAAAGCTAGGACATCTTACTACTCATCACTAACTGAAGAAAATAAGAACAACCCCAGGTTTCTTTTCAGCACTGTAGCCAGGCTGACAAAGAGTCAGAGCTCTATTGCGCCAAGTATTCCTTTAACTTTAACTAGTAATGACTTCATGACTTTCTTTGCTAATAAAACTTTAACTATTAGAGAAAAAAATTACTCATAACCATCCCAAAGACATATCGTTATCTTTGGCTGCTTTCAGTGATGCCGGTATTTGGTTAGACTCTTTCTCTCCGATTGTTCTGTCTGAGTTATTTTCATTAGTTACTTCCTCCAAACCATCAACATGTCTGTTAGACCCCATTCCTACCAGGCTGCTCAAGGAAGCCCTACCATTAATTAATGCTTCGATCTTAAATATGATCAATCTATCTTTATTAGTTGGCTATGGGGAAATGGGGACTCTTCTTCACAGACTAAGGTTAATTATGGAGTTCCACAAGGTTCTGTGCTAGGACCAATTTTATTCACTTTATACATGTTTCCCTTAGGCAGTATTATTACCCTTACCAAAAAGTAGTATATGCAAGTATGTTTCAAGTATACTTCTAGTTTACTTTTTATATACTTATCAGTACTATTTTTTGGTAAGGGTAGACAGCATTGCTTAAATTTTCATTGTTACGCAGATGATACCCAGCTTTATCTATCCATGAAGCCAGAAGACACACACCAATTAGCTAAACTGCAGGATTGTCTTACAGACATAAAGACATGGATGACCTCTAATTTCCTGCTTTTAAACTCAGATAAAACTGAAGTTATTGTACTTGGCCCCACAAATCTTAGAAACATGGTGTCTAACCAGATCCTTACTCTGGATGGCATTTCCCTGACCTCTAGTAATACTGTGAGAAATCTTGGAGTCATTTTTGATCAGGATATGTCAGTCAATGCGCATATTAAACAAATATGTAGGACTGTTTTTTTTTTTGCATTTGCACAATATCTCTAAAATTAGAAAGGTCTTGTCTCAGAGTCATGCTGAAAAACTAATTCATGCATTTATTTCCTCTAGGCTGGACTATTGTAATTCATTATTATCAGGTTGTCCTAAAGGTTCTCTGAAAAGCCTTCAGTTAATTCATAATGCTGCAGCTAGAGTACTGACGGGGACTAGAAGGAGAGAGCATATCTCACCCATATTGGCCTCTCTCCATTGGCTTCCTGTTAATTCTAGAATGGAATTTAAAATTCTTATTCTTACTTATAAGGTTTTGAATAATCAGGTCCCATCTTATCTTAGGGACCTCATAGTACCATATCACCCCAATAGAGTGCTTTGCTCTCAGAGTGCAGGCTTACTTGTAGTTCCTAGGGTTTGTAAGAGTAGAATGGGAGGCAGAGCCTTCAGCTTTCAGGCTCCTCTCCTGTGGAACCAGCTCCCAATTCGGATCAGGGAGACAGACACCCTCTCTACTTTTAAGATTAGGCTTAAAACGTTCCTTTTTGCTAAAACTTATAGTTAGGGCTGGATCAGGTGACCCTGAACCATCCCTTAGTTATGCTGCTATAGACTTAGACTGCTGGGGGGTTCCCATGATGCACTGAGTGTTTCTTTCTCTTTTTGCTCTGTATGCACCACTCTGCATTTAGTCATTAGTGATTGATCTCTGCTCCCCTCCACAGCATGTCTTTTTCCTGGTTCCTCCCTCAGCCCCAACCAGTCCCAGCAGAAGACTGTCCCTCCCTCAGCCTGGTTCTGCTGGAGGTTTCTTCCTGTTAAAAGGGAGTTTTTCCTTTCCACTGTTGCCAAGTGCTTGCTCACAGGGGGTCGTTTTGACCTTTGGGGTTTTTCCGTAGTTATTATATGGCGTTGCCTTACAATATAAGGCGCCTTGGGGCAACTGTTTGTTGTGATTTGGCGCTATATAAATAAAATTTATTTGATTTGATTTAATTCAAAATTTAATGAAAGACATCACATGGCTGATGCACTCTGCAAATTGTGACATCAATTTACATCCTGAATGATAACTTGTCAGTCGTACGTGTGTAACCCACTCAATGTTGATCCAGATGCTGCAGGAATTTGGCAGGTACTCATCAATCTGAATAATCCACCAGCTCACACCTTTAAAATAATGCACCTCGTCCACAAGCATGGATTTACACATTTCCCAAAACTGACAAAGTGAAGTTTCAGTAAAACCCTCCAAATGCTGAATTTTGACAACTTCATCTTGCAAACCCTTCCTTCACATTGTCCAGTGAAACATCTGCCCAAACTATCCCTGATAGAAAAGCTGAAGAGTTGGAGTGCTACTTGGAACTAAATCTGTTTTAAGATGGTGCTCTTTGGTAGAGGGCTAGTACAGATAAAGTCTTGAAAAGATACCAAGGCACTCATCTAATAAAAAAAGCTAAAATGCCTTTATTTTATGGGCAAATCATAATTAAATGCACTTCTTCAACATGTTTCGGCTAGAAGCCTTCATTAGGAAGTGAACACTCATTCTGAGACAAGTCTTAATTAAAAATCTCAAAATAGGTGGGTCAGCAGAAGTGAACAATTGGATCATCACTTAACCAATGAGAACAAAGTCAGATAAAGGGTATTCAAAGCTGGAAGAAAAAAAAAGTGGCCAACAATGGGCCTAGTGTCTGCCCAGCAATACAACAACAACTGCAAGTGTGTGTGTGTGTGTGTGTGTGTGTGTATATATATATATATATATATATATATATATATATATATATATATATATATATATATAGACATAAATATATTTAAACATTTTTGTTTCTATATCTGTATGCATGTGAATGCAGCTTAATGAAAAGAATTTATGGCGTTAAGTTATAGTCTCAGTATATTGATATTAAATTGCGGCATAACGACTTTAAAATAGACATTTGTTTTACATAATTACATTAAAGCTCTTGTACAGTTCATTTTAGTATTTCAGAATTTGTTTTTGTAGTTGGTGTAGTTGATGGTGAAGCACTGGCTGCCTTTTTCCCTCATTTCGCTTCTGTTTAACTGGTGTCTTAACTGGCTCAAGGCCCTCTGTCCACCCTTAGTAATGGCCGCCATGCGGCACGCCACTAGTCACGTGACGTCCATTCCAGTCTCTAATTCCATGCACTGTCCCAGCTTTTTTGAAACGTGTTGCAGGCATCCATTTCAAAATGAGCAAATATTTGCACATAAACAATAAAGTTTATCAGTTTGAACATTAAATATCTTGTCTGTGTGGTGTATTCAACTGAATATAGGTTGAAGAGGATTTGCAAATGATTGTATTCTAATTTTGTTTACATTTTACACAACGCCCCAACTTCATTGGAATGGGCGTTGGAAATGTGAATCTGATGACATATGCAAAAAACACACTGAATTTGGTGAAATCACATTTTTGTTATTTTATTTCTGTTGGGTTTTGTTGATTATAAGGTTCAATTTGAATTGAATTTAAAATGTAAAACTTTGTTTTCATGTGTTTGATGTTTGTGAGGTCAAGAAAAGCAACAAAAACAAAACAAATATCGATTTGCCAAACAACTTTATTGAAGAAGAACTCAGAGAATAAATGCATCAGGACTCATCAGTTTTTCATAAATCATGATTGAATTTAATGTATTTTGACTGATATGATGAGCTGAGGTTTGATTTTCAGTAATTACTTTGGACCAGCTGTCAGAGAATCAGTGTGATTTAAAGATCGTACGAGTTAAACGTGTGATGTTCTAATCACAGAGTGCAGCTGCATCACTGTGGAGCCTCACTGGTTATTATAACAAACATATTCGAGCACACCACGGTTGCCTTCGTTGAGATTTCTTTGGATGACTTGGACACCAGCTTGCAGATATGGTTTCAGGGCACAGCGGTTGACGACCACACTGATGTCCTTAACAGGACTGCCTCCCTGATCCTTCTTGTACCACAGGTACACCAGGTTTCCTTTGGTGCCTTCATTCAGGTTGACTGACACAACAGTGTAGCCTTGCTGCTGAAGACTGTCGTACTCCTCCTCACTGGTGGACACATTCAGCGTGGTGACAGCATTCTTAGGTGATTTGCTGTGGCGGAACCAGATGAACACATAAGCTCCTGCACCTGCACCGCGGTTGGTGTCTTCATCCACACGGGTGTAACCATCCTTGAAGTGGTTTTTATCAGAGCCAAATGATTTGGTGACGATGACATCATGGATGTACATTGACTTTTCCCTCTTCACCCAAAGGTGGATCGGGTTTCCTCTCATGTTGCGGTTCAGATCACAGGCTGATCTTTCAAAGCCAAGCGTGAACTTGTCAGGTTCGTCGTCTGCGGACTCAGTGATGTCAATTTCCACTATGGGCACATCATACTCACTGGATCCTCTGAAGTACCAAAGGTAGATGTGGTCACCATCTGCTCCAGCATTCAGATTGTTATTGATCTGCACATATCCAGCATCTCTCAGACCAGAAATCATGTGAGCATAAAAGCTAAACTGGATCCTGGTGATTGCTTGAGTGGAGCCTGTTTTGTACCAGAGGAAGATTTCATTCCCACCAGCGCCTTGGTTCAGATTGACCAGGATTTGTTTGAACCCTTGAGCAATGAGGTTTTCTTCCTCTGATTTGGAAGTAGACACAGCAAGATCTTTGATGTACTCGGCCATCTTTGATACCTGAAGCAAAGCAAGAAGAGGATTCATGAATCAACTGAAGCATAAAAATTAGTTTTGATAAACAAATCTTTCAAATCAATTTCCACTGAAAGCTTCATCAACTCATCCAAAATAAAAACACAATGGATTATGAAAACTGAAAAGATGTACATTAATGTGCAAATGTCTGTTTCTGTTTCTGTTTCCATACAAATATGGTTTCTGGTGTTGTTTCTGCTTTAGTGTGAGGACCATTTTTTAATAGTACAAACATTCACAGAAATAAATGAGAATTTCATCTGGTTTATTCAAGAAAGAAAAAGACCATATGAAATTAATTAAAAAACATTATATGTAGATTTACAACCCCAATTCCAATGAAGTTGGGACGTTGTGTAAAATATAAATAAAAGCATCACGATCCAACAATGGAGTAGTGTTACACAAATGTGAGATTGGCCCCCATAATACCAATCGACTCCTACTGTTCTTGGAGGAAGTACAACCCCAATTCCAATGTAGCTGGGATGTTCTGTGAAATGTAATTAAAAACAATACAGTGATTTGCAAATCCTCTTCAACCTATATTCAATTGAATACGCCACAAAGACAAGATATTTAATGTTCAAACTGATAAACTTTATTGTTTTTGTGCAAATATTTGCTCATTTTGAAATGGATGCCTGTAACATGTAAAAGCTGGGACAGTTATATATATAACTTGCCAACAGATAATTCGCTGCTAATCTTTCAATCTGTGTTTTTCCTGATGCTGTTTAGATAATTATAAAGTTCGTTCATGTCTGACTTGGTTTTTCTCATCGTGTTTTAGCTTCCTGGTTTGTAAAAAAAAAAATATGCATTGTGGACTGATTGTCATAGTAACAGGTCCAGATATGGGAAAATATCCGACCACTAATCAGCCAATCAGAGCAGGCGTAGTGTCGCAGCCATATAATAATATGTAATATCCAGTGTTGCCACAGTTACTTTGAAAAAGTAATCCAATTACTGATTACTGATTACTCCTTGAAAAAGTAACTTAGTTACTTTACTGTTTGCTCAGTTGTAAAAGTAACTAAGTAGATTAGTAGTTACTTTTTTAGTTACTTTCCCCAGTTGCCAACAACAACCCTCTGCCACCTCAACATGACAATGATACCTGTTTTGCCAAAACTCACTTTATAGTCACCCTTTCTTGACTTCAATGAAAATAAATACTTGTTTTATAAAAAGTAAAATAAAGACGTCTTTCTTGACCTCATATTTAACTGTTGACAGCACTGTAACAGTAAAACTTGCAATTTCTAACCTACATTGTTTATAAATGTAACTATTGAATTCTTTCTAACATTTAAATTCTCTCTAAACATTTTACTTGTCCATATTATTATTATAAGTAGTATTATTAGTTGTAGTAAACAAAAAAGGCTTCAAAACTGGACCTTTAATCTAGGGGTGTTGGGGGGGGGGGCACATCCCTGCCCCACGCCCCCATTCAATCTGGATTTGCCCTGAGCACAAAGAATGGATACCATATTTATGCAGAAAACATGACCAGATTTCCAGGTAAGAAAGTTACATAGCGTTTTCACATCATGTGCAGGTGTGCTGTTGTCACTGTGCTTTAAGAGGTGAGGACGAGTTTTAAAGCTCGCTTAAAGTGGGCAGTTCAGTCGAACGCCGATCCCCTGCCCACGGACCAAGTTTAATGCTGCTATCGACCCACAATGCAAAAGTAATAGTAACGCACAGTGACTTGGAGAAGTAACTTTAATCTGATTACTGATTTGGAAAGACTTGTTACTAAAAAAAGTGGTCAGATTAGAGTAACGCGTTACTAAGTAATGCGTTACTGGCATCACTGTTAATATCAGACTGCATTCATATAATATATTTGCAGATATCGTCATCACAGATATAAATATACAGACTGTGTGTGTGTGTGTGTGTGTGTGTGTGTGTGTGTGTGTGTGTGTGTGTGTGTGTGTGTGTGTGTGTGTGTGTGTGTGTTGTTTTCTTCTTCCCAGCACCCTCAGCGCCATGCATGAAGATCAGATGGATCTAGACTCAAATCCATCTTTTAGAATTTGAACTTGTACACTTGGGTGACAAGGTCACTTTGAATTTATGACAGTTCAACTGCTCTCAGTATTTTTGATTTTCACGATTTGTTTATTTATTGATTCATTTATTTATTGGTAGTTCATTGGTCAGTCATGTATTGTTGAATTCTCTTTGTTTCTTGGAAAGTATTTCTTGTATATAATTATTAACCAATAAGATTTTGAATGACGACTCACCGGACCAGAAGCTCAGCAGTACTTTATTCTTTGGGAATCTGTTGTCAGAGTTCCAGTGATCTGTGAAAATGAATGAAAATCAATGAAAAGTTACTATTTGAATAAAATTTAAAATCTGCAGACAAACGTCAACACAGTCATTCTGATCCTGTTGTAATTGTCCCCGATGGAAAGAAAATGGTGAAGTGCTGAAAACGTACATGTTGTGTTGAGAATCAATGTTCAGTCGCACAAGTGGTGGATGGTGATTTGATGCTGCAAGTCAGCAGCTTTTATACACTGGAGTCAAGATGTGAACGATGACATCATCAATTCCAGTGAAGTCTCTGCCCTGATGTTACAGCAAATAAAGATTTTTTTTTTTTTAACAGCAGGTGTTGAACACAAACGCAACATGTTTTTTCTTGTATGAAAAAAGTGTGGCTGTTCAGTGGAACTGACATGGTGAATCAGTAATCCATTAGTGTGGGCAAACATTTTTTTTTTTATCAGACAAACAGAGGGGCAGATTTAATGTGAACATTCTCATGAAAAAGGTGCAGCGCTGAACAAGAAGTGATAACAAATGCAGGATTGTTGATGCAAAATTCAGTGAGCATTGAGACTGATTTTGGAATCATACAAAATCAGTGAATGACCAGAGATGCTGTCACCAAAATATGTGAAATTTCTTGACAACAAATGAGCAGACTGATGGAAGGCTGCATCAACCCACACTGACATAAAGGAAACAGAACTTAAATATTTACTTAAATACTTAAATAATGAGCCTCCCAGCGATGCAAAATTAATTTCAGTTTTAAACATAAAGTATCTATCTATCTATCTATCTATCTATCTATCTATCTATCTATCTATCTATCTATCTATCTATCTATCTATCTATCTATCTATCTATCTATCTATCTATCTATCTATCTATCTATCTATCTATCTATCTATCTATCTATCTATCTATCTATCTATCTATTTTCATTGGTTGCACATGACCAGAATGTGTCCACATGACAAGAGGGACAACAAAATGAGACCACATCACTCCAGTACTCCCATCCCTCCACTGTCAGTTTAGGATAAATTTTAAGGTCTCCCTGTTGACCTTCAAAGATTTTAAAGGACTTGTACCACACTGTAGTGACCTTAGTGACCAAATTAATAAGTAAGGTCACACAGGTCTGCTAATCTGTATCTGATCGCTGTCCAACAGTCCAGGATGTCCTGGTCTTTTGTCTCTCAGTTGTTTGAAATCATATTTTTGTATTATAATTATACTCTTTGCCCTCTTGTATTTTATAGCACTTTGGTTCAACACCTGCTGTTTTTGAAAGAAAGAAAGAAAGAAAAGAAAAGAAAAGAAAAGAAAAGAAAAGAAAAGAAAAGAAAAGAAAAGAAAAGAAAAATCTTTATCTGAAGATTTGAGAGCAGATACTTTACTGGAATACATGGTCTTAAAATGTAATTTAATTTGAGATCATTGGAGCTCTGACAGATTATCAAAGAAGAAAGTGCTGCTGAGCTTCTGGTATTCTTGAATTTACATTCAAATTCTTGAATTTGATGTCCATGATTGCACGGAGTCTACTATTGCACTAAGTCAGTTGTTGCACAGAGTCCATTATTGCACTAAGTCGGTTGTTGCCCAGAGTCCATTATTGCACAAAGTCAACTGCTGCACAGAGTCCATTATTGCACTAAGTCAGATGTTGCACAGTCGATTATTGCACTAAGTCAGTTGTTGCACAGAGTCCATTATTGCACTAAGTCAGTTGTTGCACAGAGTCCACTATTGCACTAAGTCGGTTAGTGCATAGAGTCCACTAATGCACTAAGTCATTTGTTGCACAGTCATTATTGCACTGTCAGTTGTTGTACAGAGTCATTATTGCACTGTCAGGTGTTGCTCAGAGAACATTATTGTATAAAAGCAGTTGTTGCATAGCATACAAATAATGAATGTTTACGGGTTCAGTGGTATGAATAGTTCATGACGTGAAAGAATGAATTTACCATTCACCGAGGTGAAGCTGTAGCGACAGACTCGTCCTCGGGGATGTCATTGGGTGCACGGACGGCCTGCTCCTCTGTGGCATTGTCAGGAGCTGGAATTATTGACACTTCGGTCGTGATGTAGGGATGGACAGTGCAGCACGTGCCATCGCACTGGTGCCTGAGACATAGAGGGACCCGTGAATTTGTTTGGACAAATTTACATTTTGCCAGTGAATCGCACTTTCATTGCACACAGTGCATGTTACACAGCTGACTCATTGCCTTACCTAGAACAACTTCAAAGTCACAAACACAGAGGAGCACAAAGACCCAGATCCTGGATGGATGACGAGACCAACAAACAAAGACAGTGACAGACACGGATGACAGATCACAGACAGAACACAAGGGCAGGGGGAGTGACCACGGACCACCATGGCACACACACACCCAATCAGTCAATCAATCAAGTTTATTTCTAGAGCCCTTTACAACACTCAAAGTGACCAAAGTGCTTTACAACAAAATTTAAAAACAAAACATGGTAAAAACAAATATCCAACAGTAAAACCATTATAAAAACAATTAAATAAAATATGCATAAAAACATTTAATAGCTTAAAATAAAGCGCCATCATGCTACTGAGTGTTAAAAGCCAGCCTGAACAAATACGTCTTGAGCCTGGACTTAAAAAGCTCTAAGTCAGAGATGATTCTCATTTCAGGGGGCAATTTATTCCAAAGTTTGGGCCCAGCAACAGAGAAGGCCCGATCACCCCAGCGTTTAGACCTGGACCTGGGCAATTCCAGTAAAAGCTGATTTACAGACCTCAAAGACCTGTTTGAGACACGAGGATGCAAAAGCTCAGTCAAATAATGAGGGGGCAGGCCATTAAGGGCTTTAAAGACAAACATCAAAATTTTAAAATCAACTCTAAAAGAGACTGGAAGCCAGTGCAAATTAAAAAGAACTGGGGTGATGTGTTGACGTCTTGATATGTTTGTTAAAAATCGGGCTGCAGTGTTTTGCACCAGCTGGAGAGGACTCAGAGATGTCTGAGGAACTCCAACATAAAGGGCATTACAATAGTCAATTCTAGAGCTGATAAAAGCATGGATAGTTTTTTCAAGGTCAGTGTGGTTTAAAAATGGTTTAACCTTAGATAAAAGACGCAACTGATAAAAACTTGTTCTTACCATGCTGTCAATTTGTTTGTCAAATCTAAAAGAATTGTCAAATACCACCCCAAGATTTCTTACTATAGGTTTCAAAGACGCAGACAACAAACCAGAACCTAGAAGAGCAGGGTCACCAAACAAAATGTAATCAGTTTTGTCCTCGTTCAAATGAAGAAAATTTTGCTGTAGCCACAGCTTTATATCAGCCATACGACCCACACACACACCCACACACACACCTGACAGACACAGCCTACGGGTGTGCACTCATGTAGAGAACCAAAAAGGGGCCACAAAACAAACCTCATAAAGATGAGGACAGGACTGGAACACAAATTCACAAAAAAATGAGCATGTGGCTGATGGTCATAGACCCTCCATCTCCACGCTGAAAAGAACTCAATGGGGTTGAGGAAGGGGGAGTAAGGGGAAAGAAACAGACACACCATCCTGGGATGGGCATCAAATCATGCTGCCAGGTCACGAGACTGGTGGAATGCCACATTGTCGCAGACCACTACATAAGTTGGAAGACCATCCAGTCCCCTGTCTGCTTCCTGCAGCAGTCTTTCATGTCGTTCCTCTAAGAACAGTAGGAGCTGATTGGTGTTGTAGGGGCCAATCTCACATTTGTGTCACACTACTGCATTGTTGGATACAGCAGCACAAATTGTGATGTTGGCCCCTCTCTGGCCCGGCACGGTGATTGTGGCCCATTTCTCTATCATGTATCTGCCTTGCCGACGCTTTTTGACTTACGGTGAAAGTTGTTGGTCTCCATGTTGTAGTTATTTTCTAACACGTCTACATGGTGCCATTTCACTACTTTCTGTAGTGACTTACTGGTTTAGAGTTTACATGCTGTGTGCACACCAATGAGTAGCTGCACCATATTTGTTTATAATAATTGAGAACTGAAATGTTCGGAACTAACTAACATTATTTGTGTTGTTTCAGACTCACTTCTTCACTCCCTCACTCTCCCTATCTGTACATATTTGGAAATTTGTTCATGAATATCAGCTGGAGTAAAGCCTGCTGAAGGACATACTGGAGTCTGGCGTCTTCATTGCTGTGTTCTGACTGACACACCATCATGTCTACAGTTAACCTCTAAATGAACTAGCACCCTGCTATCACACCCTCAGTAACAAGGACAGTTATATAAATAATTACGACACATGCAATTTCATAACAAACAATAATGAAAATGAATTACTACATAACACAGAGTGACACGTTGGTCTGTGTGCTGAATGGAGAGACAGGGGGTTAGATCTCTGTTCCTGGACATGCCAGCTGGAGGACATGTTCCGTGTTTGGAAGGACATGAACTTACAACATTCCTCCTTGAGGTGCATGTCTCTGCCTGCTGTCCTCACGTGGAAATATATAAAACATCTTTCACCTTTTTGCCGGGCTGCAGCTGCTGCACACAGTGCACTTCCTCTGTGTCCTTGTTGATTTCAGGAATTTTTCCGTACTGATTTCAGACCAGTGACAATAGTGCTGTGGAAAAGTTTCTGTCTGGTAATCAGAGATTATAGGTTTAAATCCCATGAGTGACATTTTTTTTTTAAGACAGGTTTATTTATCCGTGTGGTTCTGTATTGAGTCCCCTTTTATGTATTATTTATATCAAAGCAGTGATATTCACTAATTACACGGCTGGCTTTTATTTTCTTGTTCTCCACATCAGCAGCATGATATGGTGCACCTGCTCGCACCATGTTCCTGCTCGAAAGACACCGTCGCGTGCATGAACTGTCGCAGCGGCATCATGCACACCTGCCCGTTGGCTCGATGTTTTCCTGGTTCGCTCATGCGAGCTGTTTCACCGTGAGTCGCCTTGAGTTGTACTTATTCGTACTATGTGTGAAGGGGCCCTAAAATATGTACATGCAAACCCACACAACCCACAACAGAGAAAAGAGTATAAAAATAAGAATTTCAGAAGATTAAATGAGACAGAAACATTAGAGAGACAAAAGACCAGGCCATCCTGGACTGTATTTGTGAATGACTGAAGTCACAAAACAGGGGTCACCAACCATGTTTTTAGAGCCCCTGCCCAGTATGTTTTCCACTTCAGCCTACACAAGTCACACCTGACTGGCTGAACACACCTGATGGAGTTAATTGCCTGTGAAAGGAACAGGGAGAGTTGGAATACATGCAGGGCAGGTGCCCTCCAGGAACAAAGTTGGTGACCCCTGCTGTACACAATGATATCATCAATTCCAGTAAGAATCCACCCTGATGTTAGATCAGATAAAGTTTTTTTTTTTTTTTTTTTTCATGGAGCACTTTTAAAAGAGCAGGTGTTGAACCCAAAGTGTGATTAAACACAACAGGGAAGAGAGTGTAAAAAGATGATATAAAAGTAAGAATTTTAAAAGAGTAAATGAAACAGAAACATTTGAGAAACAAAAGGCCAGGACATCCTGGACTGTTGTGGACAGTGATCAGATCCAGATCAGCAGAGCTGCGTGACTTTACTGGAGTGTTTGGAGTCTACACTCACTGAATGTTGCACAAGCTGTTCACAAAAGACCTGCACCTTTTTAAAAGAAGTTTCACAATAATCCTGTCTTCTTACAAAAAGTGTTCACACCCTCGTGAATTTTATTTCTTAATCGTGTCAGTCAAACGCTCCTTTTTCATATGAAGTCAGTTGTTGCACAGGGTCATTATTGCACTGTCAGTTGTTGCTCAGAGAACATTATTGTATAAAAGCAGTTGTTGCATAGCTGTTGGGAAAGTGTAGTGACACGGACCCACAACAGGGGGCGTAAATGAACGGACAATGGATGAGTCAAAAAGAACAACACTTTACTGTTGTGAAACGTGCACAATGGAATACAGACAAATGCAGAATTTGGATTACGGTCAAATATACAAGGGTGACGTGTGGGCAGGCTCGAGGGTAGGAGACCACCGTCCAGAGAAGAGCCGGGCCCCACACGAGTTCCACTGCCACCGGATCTGGAGCACTCCGGAGCCGCCAAGTCCCGAATCCCCAGGTGGCCACTGTCTCCAGCTGTCAGATCAGGTACTGCTGGCAGGGCAGAAAACAGTTAATAGTGGGTGTGTGAAAACACGCCCAGTAAACAGTCAGCAAGTTCGTTCTTTCAGTAGTCGGGTGGGAAAAACACCTCCACCTTAACACCAGATCACTGTGCAGAATGAATCTCCTATTTTACATGGTTCAGAGTGAGGAGGACAGCGGTGGCGGAGGACACTTGACTGTTATGCGCATACTCAATCCAGGCCACATGTTCACTCCAGGCCATCGGGTGCGCAGATGTTACACAATGTAAGGCCTGTTCCAGTTCCTGGTTGGCTCGTTCTGCCTGTCCATTCGTCTGGGGGTGATACCCGGATGAGAGGCTCACGGTGGCCCCCAGTTCCCGGCAGAAACTCCTCCAGACTTGAAAGGAGAACTGGGGTCCACGATCTGAGACAATGTCTGTTGGTATCCCATGCAGACGTACGACGTGGTGGACCAGGAGGTCTGCTGTCTCCTGGGCCGTTGGGAGCTTCGGGAGGGCCACGAAGTGGGCCGCCTTGGAGAATCGGTCCACTATCGTGAAGATGCTTGTCTTGCCCTGGGACGGCGGGAGGCCCGTGACAAAATCCAGGCCGATGTGGGACCAGGGGCGATGAGGTACCGGAAGCGGTTGAAGGAGTCCTTGGGTCCTCTTGTGGTCTCCCTTACCCCTGGCAGAGATGGTACAGGCCTGGACATATTCCCGGACTTCGGCCTCCATGGATGCCCACCAGAAGCGCTGCCGGACCACTGCCACGGTTCTTCGCACCCCTGGGTGACAGGAGAGCTTGGAACCGTGACAGAAGTCCAGGACGGCAGCCCTGGCTTCCAGTGGGACGTAAAGCCGGTTCTTTGGGCCATTCCCCGGGTCTGGGTTCCGTGCCAGAGCCTCCCGGACGGTCTTCTCAACGTCCCAGGTGAGGGTGGCCACAATAGTGGACTCGGGTAGGATGGATTCCGGCGGATCCGACAGCTCGGTCTTGACTTCCTCTTCGTGAACCTGGGACAAGGCGTCAGATTGTTGATTCTTGGTCCTGGGGTGGTAAGTGATCCAGAAGTCAAAACACCTGAAGAACAGTGACCAGCGGACTTGCCTGGGGTTCAGTCGCTTGGTGGTCCTGATATACTCCAGATTCCGATGGTCCGTGAAAACCGTAAATGGTACCACAGCTCCCTCCAACAGATGTCTCCACTCCTCAAGAGCCTCTTTCACCGCGAGGAGTTCCCGATTGCCCACGTCATAGTTCCATTCTGCCGGGGTCAACCTGCGTGAAAAATAGGCACATGGGTGGAGAACCTTGTCGGACTCTCTGCTCTGGGACAACACGGCTCCTATCCCTGAGTCAGAGGCGTCCACTTGAACCACGAACTGGCGGTAGGATCAGGCTGCACCAGAACTGGTGCAGTCGAGAACCAGCGTTTCAACTCCCTAAACACGGCCTCGCACCAGTCCGACCAGGTGAAGGGGACTTTAGAGGAGGTCAGGGCTGTCAGGGGACCAACCACCTGACTGTAACCCTTAATGAACCTCTGGTAGAAATTAGCAAAGCCGAGGAACTGTTGCAGCTTCCTACAGCTTGTCGGTTGGGGCCAGTCTCTCACCGCCGCAACCTTAGCCGGATCAGGGGCGACAGAGTTGGAGGAGATGATAAACCCCAGGAAGGACAAAGAAGCGCGGTGGAACTCGCACTTCTCGCCCTTCACAAACAGCCGGTTCTCCAACAACCGCTGCAGGACCTGTCGTACATGCTGAACATGGGTCTCAGGATCCGGCAAAAAGATAAGTATATCGTCCAGATATACGAAGACGAATCAGTGCATGAAGTCCCGCAAGACGTCATTTACTAAGGCTTGGAACGTTGCGGGGGTGTTAGTGAGGCCGAACGGCATGACCAGGTACTCAAAGTGACCTAACAGGGTGTTAAATGCCGTCTTCCATTCGTCTCCCTTCCGGATCCGAACCAGGTGGTACGCATTCCTAAGATCCAGCTTTGTGAAAATCTTGGCTCCATGCAGGGGCGTGAACACTAAATCTAACAGGGGCAACGGGTATTGATTGCGAACCGTGATCTCGTTTAGCCCTCTCTAATCAATGCATGGACGGAGTCCGCCGTCTTTCTTGCCACACAAAAAAGAAACCAGCACCCATCGGGGAGGTGGAGTTTTGGATCAACCCGGCAGCCAACGAGTCCCAGATGTAGGTCTCCATTGATTTGCGCTCAGGATGTGAGAGTTGTACAGCCTGCTGGATGGGTACTCAACGCCCGGGATCAAATCAATGGCGCAATCATACGGACGGTGCGGGGGAAGAGTGAGGGCCAGATCTTTGCTGAAGACGTCAGCAAGATCATGGTACACCTCAGGCACCGCTGTCAGATTGGGGGGGGCTTCAACCTCCTCGTTAGCAGTCAAACCGGGGGGAACCGAGGATCCTAAACACTCCTGGTGGCAGGTTTCGCTCGACTGAGCCACAACCCCAATCAACCCGGGGATTGTGTTTTACCATCCACGGGAAGCCCAAGATTACACGGGAGGTAGACGGAGTCACGTAAAACTCGATCTCCTCCCGATGATTTCCAGACACTACCAGAGTTACAGGTAGTGTCTTGTGTGTAATTAAAGGGAGAAGGGTGCCATCTAGTGCCCGCACCTTCAGTGGTGAAGGGAGCGCCACCAGAGGGAGCCCTACTTCCCTTGCCCATCTGCTGTCCAGCAGATTCCCTTCTGACCCCGTGTCCACCAGTGCTGGGGCTTGAAGGGTTAAATCCCCACTCAGGATTGTAACTGGGAGGCGTGTAGAAATGCGCGTATGTCCCACGTGAATCTCTTGGCCCACCCTCAGCCCAGTTTCTAAGGGCGGGCATTGGTGTTTAACCACTTGGAGGCAGTCTCTCTGCTGATGCTCGCCTGAGCCGCAGACAAAGCACTCCCTGCGGGCCAGTCTCCTCTGTCTGTTAGAAAGTCTTAATTTGGCCCTGCTCATGTCCATAGCATCGTCAGCAGGGGGAGCTGTTACCACATGGAGCGCTGAGGCTGTGGAGCGTCGGCGACAACAGGGAAAATTGGGTAAAGAATCTCTCCAACAGGGTTCTTACACAGACAGAAAAGGATGTGCTCACTAAAGGACTAAATTTCTCAGTGACCCCTAAACATATACCGACAGTAGATTACATCACTGCAGTAGAGTCAGCCATTAAACATAACAGTTTGTCAGAGTCAGAAGCTGGGGACCTCCGACTAAGAGTCACAGCAGTGCTGAACAGTGCTAAACCTCCTCCGTCCAACATCACAGGAGAAAAACGGAAAGCTTTGTCAGCACTGCAAAAGGACCAAAGCATCCTTATCCTGCCAGTGGATAAAGGCAGATGCACGGTGGTCCTGAACACATCGGACTACGAGGCCAAGATCAACAACTTGCTCAGTGACTCCAATACATACGAATGTCTGAAGAGAGACCCCACGAGTGGCTATAAGAAGAAAATCATTAGCTACCTCCAAAACCTGGAGAAAGAGGGACTCATCGACAGGCAGACATACTACAAACTGTACCCTGGGGATGCCACTCCGTGCATCTATGGACTGCCCAAAATCCACAAACAGGACGTGCCACTCAGGCCTATTGTATGTAGCACAGATTCCATCACGTACAATTTGGCCAAGCACCTCAAGTGGATTTTGGCTCCTCTAGTGGGTAACTCAGACCACCATGTGGAGAACACACAAGATTTTGTGAACAAGATCAAGGACCTGCAGCTGGAGGCAGATGAAACAATCGTGTCATTTGATGTGACTTCGTTGTTCACCTGCATCCCACCGCTGAGGGCGTCTCAGCTGTGAGGCAGAGGCTGCTGGAGGATTTGGTCCTTTTACTTGAAAGGACCAAACTCACACCAGACCACATCTGCCAACTCTTGGAGATCTGTCTTAACACCATGTATTTCCTGTTTATGGGGAATTACTACAGGCAGATTCATGGTTGTGCGATGGGGTCTCCGGTATCCCCCATTGGGGCCAATCTGTACATGGAGCGAGTGGAGAAGACAGCCTTGACGTCTTTCACGGGCATCTCTCCCAGTCACTGGTTCAGATATGTTGATGACACATGGGTTAAAATCAAGCAACAAGAAGTTGAGGACTTTACAGAACACATCAACTCGGTGGACGCCAATATCAAGTTCACACGTGAGGATGCCAGAAACAACCATTTAGCCTTCTTGGACTGTGATGTTACGATTGGAGAGAACTGGCAGCTCCAGACAGGGGTTTACAGAAAACCAACTCACACTGACCAATATCTGCTCTTTGGCTCAAACCACCCCCTTGAAAACAAGTTCGGGGTGATCAGGACACTTCAACACAGAGCCCTACAGGTGCCCACAACTGCAGAGGCAAGGGCTAAAGAACAACAACTTGTTCGGAAAGCCCTCACAATATGTGGGTACCCATGATGGTCCCTGGACAAAGTGCAGAAGTCCCAGAGAACAAAGAGACCAGATAGACAGGAGACGGAGACAAGAAGAAGAGGAGTGTCTCTCCCTTATTTAGCCGGAGTAGGGGAAAAACTACAGAGGATCTTCAGACAGCACAAAATCCTAGTTTACTTTAAACCAGGTAACACCTTGAGACAGAAATTAGTTCACCCTAAGGACAGGATCCCTAGTTACAAACAGAGCAATGTAGTGTATTCTATCAGATGTCAGGAAAACTGTAACGAACACTACATAGGTGAGACTAAGCAACCTTTACACAAAAGGCTATACCAGCACCGCAGAGAGGGCACCAGTGGACCTCAGTCTGCAGTTCATCTCCACCTCAAAGACACTAACCACACGTTTGAGGACAAGGAAGTTAAAATATTAGCCAGAGAGAAGAATTGGTTTGAGAGAGGGGTCAAGGAAGCACTCTTTGTGAAACATCTGAAACCCAGCCTTAACCGGGGAGGGGGTCTGAGACACGTTTTATCCCCTGTTTACAATAGGGTACTAACGTCAAAGCAATGTTTCTCTCTAGGCTCTCAGTTGTCCAGGTGGTTTCCATAGTAGAGAAGCTTGAATCTTCCACTGGACTGGGTTGCTTGACGCGAGGACGTTTCGCTTCAAATCGCAGAAGCTTCCTCAACTAATATTCTTGCTCTGGTGGTCTGACTTCTGTCTTGACTCTTGTAGATTTGAAGCGAAACTTCCTCGCGTCAAGCAACCCAGTCCAGTCGAAGATTCAAGCTTCTCTACTCAGGTCAAAGCAGTTTCAGTCTTTTGTTCATGGTAATGAGTCATTCACGTCATCAGCAGCGTCGTCAAGGGAGCCATCAGGAGAGGGTCCGTCCCATCATTAGGAGGGACAGCTGCCCTGTCATTAGGAGGGTGCTAACTAGAGCACAATAGGTGCTAATTAGAGCAATTGTTTAGTCACTAGCCTATAGCAGTCTGCCTCTCGGTAGGAGGGGTCTGGTTAGGTTTAAAACTCCAGCTTTTGTGACTTCTTGATTATTCTTCTCTACAAGAGTCAAGACAGAAGTCAGACCACCAGAGCAAGAATTTTAGCTGAGGAAGCTTGTGCAATTTGAAGCGAAACGTCCTCGCGTCAAGCAACCCAGTCTAGTCGAAGATTCAAGATTCTCTACTATGGAAACCACCTGGACAACTGAGAGCCTCCACAGAAATATTTAATACCTATGATACATTTTTTTGGACAATCCCAAATCAGGAAGAGTTTGGATTGTGTGGAAAATGAAACAAATACACAAACAAATAAACAACCAAACAGGAAGCCTAGTGTTGTTTTGACTTCTTTGCGATTTCAGACACTATTAACGAAAGATATTTCAGGTTTTTCCTGGTCAACTTCATTATTCTGCACGTCAGTCAAGTGGGCTGCAGGATAATGTTTTCACTGGCATGTGTCTGTCGAAATATTACTTGGATCGTTATCTGGAGCTGAACTTAACACTTAAGATCAGACTTAAGATGCAGTTATTTTCAATTTCGTGTGGCAAGCATACTGGCAAAGAATGTTACTGTGCTTTATACCCTTTTAAATTCTTTTTTTTTTTTTATTAAAGAGAGTGGGCCTTGGCCTCAACTTTATCTAAAGTCTGGGTCTTTTAGTGAAGCTTTGGGCTAGTGGCTGGCGATCAGCTTAGTGTTTCTTCTGTTTTTCTTGTTGCTTAATGCTGACAAATTATACTGTATTTGTTGTCTTTCTGCCACCTGATTCTGGTTTTTTTCTCTCTGTTTTGAGGTGCGGCTGCATCCAGAGATGGTGGTGGGTGTCTTCTTCTGTGTGTTTAGGCTCAAGGAATGGTTTTATCAGATGTGCTGCAAGGCTGAAGGAATGTCTTATCAGAAGCCTTTCACACTGAGCATGTCTTAGACCCCCTTCACACATCGTACGAATGTGACCGAATTGTGCATGAAGCAGGAATCATATGCAATACGTTTAAAGTTGGAGCTACCTTTAATGCCTTGTACACCTGTTGCTACAACTATTTGTGTACACCAGCGGCTGAAACACAGAGTGCGCCTTCTGAGAGCCCATTTGACCCCTCTCACGGCAGATGTTTGCCAAATTCCAGGTGACACACACAAACATCTAACACCGCTCGTTTGGAACTTAGAAAACGTGTGGCCATTTGCCGTTATTAAGGTGTGTTTACACATAAGCAAGACACGTTACAAATGTCATTTTTCTGTCATTCGTGATACATTCCTGACATTCTTAACGTGACAACGCATCTGAATAGGTTTCTTAATAGTGCGTGTTGGTGCGTGATATTCTTGATATTCGTGGAGCATGTTTTTGCCTGTCAAAAAATCTTCCACGAATGTCACACACCACCCTCATTTGGTCTCACATCGTGGAGGTCGCAAATGAGCGTGTTGATCCATCTTGATGAGTAGTGATCCTTAATAGAACGTGACAACATTCGTAGTGGTTCCTGTGATGGTTCTTGGAGCCCAAACTGTCACGCGTTATTATGAAGTGACGCGGAAACTGTCAAGTTTTGACACGATTTGTAACGCGGCATCACATTTCACTGCGCGCCACGACGAATCAGTTTTCTGTCATATGCGCACAATTAAACTCGGCTCCACAGCGTTCAGTTTGATGCAGTATGCCGAAGAGGAACAGTGATGCGAAGTCAGCCAAGTGTCGTTCCACAGTTCCTCGCTGAAGCTCCTCAGGACGCTCCTGCAGGTGTTCCACCTGCTGTTGTAACCGATGAGCGGGAGAACGAGTCTGAACCAGAGGAGCGAGAGGAGACTCATGTGCAGCCAGACATCTCTGCACCAGTGGCGGATGCTGGTCTTTCAAGGAGGGGAAGCTCAATTTCGGCCTACATCATAAAATGTGTCGGTTTATTTATACGTAAATTCTACCCTCCGTTCTTTTTCAAGAAAATGATCTGTGACCCTGTCGTACCAACAAGGCGTCTTTTCCAGGGACTTGACTAGTGTCCTCTCAATGGCCAGCAGAGCTAGGCTGCTTAAACGGCCTTGGCCCATGGTGTTTCGGGTGTAAGACTTGAGCTGCTTTAAACAGAAGAAGCCCCTCTTTACACCTGCAGATGTAGTTCCAATCGTTGCCACTAATGACAGTAGTTTGTACACCTGAGGCATTGCACTGTCCATCTCCATGTCTTTCAGAAACAGCAAGAAATCACATAGCTTTCCCCTGTTGCCCTGCAAGTCCTGGTTTGAATATAGGACTTGAAGTTCAGACCTAAGTCTCCCTGAATCAAAGAACTGGCCAAAACCTTTCAGGACACTCTGAAATGCCTCCTCTGGAAACACTTGTCTCATCTCATCAAATTTTCCTTGAGTGACCAATTCCAAGAAGTGCAGACTTTTGCAAATTTGCAAAATGCCGAGGTAACTCCTCTGTGACATTGTCTGGGATGGCCATGTACAGATTTCTGTAGCACTCCTTGGGATCCTGTAGTTGTGACAGATGACGTTTTCTCATGAGCTCAGTTTGTGGGTCTGATGTGAGATCTGCTGCTTTAGCATAAACAGCTTGGAAAGCCCCCTCTGACCTCTTCTCTTTGACAAAAGCAAGAAGAGACTCAATTCTTTTCTTGCAGTACAGAACATCCATAGCTCTCTGCTGGACAATGTCAAACACCACATCAGTCTCAGAGAAGATTTGTTCATATGTGTACAACATGAACACAAACTCAAAATCCTCCAGTTTCATCAGAAGGCCTTTGGCACAGTCTAATGTGTCATCATCCATGGACTTATCTGCAATGATCATCTCAAAAGTTTGTAGGAGGGCATCATAATTGTTTGCCCCAGTGCTCACTATCCGTGATGTGAAATTCCATCGAGTAGGAGCATTTCTGGGCAACCTTGAGCAGCCTGCAGACTCAAGAAAAGACATCCTCTTTGTGGATTTTGAGAAAAATTGTTATGTGTCGGATGCGGTCGGAGCACCGACCCAGCGTTTGACAGGACCCAGCATAAAGGAAGCAGAGCACGGTTCAAAAGATAACAGAATTTAATAAACATAATGAGTGCAGTGATAAACAACAAATAAGTCCGCGGTCTGGTGAGGTGGAAAAACGGCGCGCTCTCAGCAGCGCAAACAGTCCGGAGCCACAGCAGTTCGGACCTAGGGACCCCGCCGACACCCCAGGTGGCCGCGACAAACCGAGTCTGTGAAGGAAGAAACCATTAGGTGAGTCCAACACTCTCCACACAGAGAGACACAGCTCAAAGGTGCACACAATCAGCAAACACTTCTTGGCTTAAATATAAATCAGCTTCTCACCCTGCAGGCACAGAACAACTCAGTTCAAATCTCCACTGCAGCAGAAGCTGATTAGACGATTAGCATAGCGTAACAGCTCAGTACAACAAGGTGTGAGGGACACCAAATCCACTGTCATTACTTCATGAAAGTCACCAAAACCAAATTACCTCAGGAAGTGTGCTGAAGAGCGTGAAACCTCACCCAATCCTCCTTCACAGACTGTGGCGTCAAACCTGGATTGGTCTCTGCGTCCATAATGGTGAGATTGTTCTCCCGACGTCGATCTCACACGTCTGCTCACAAGGTCGAGTCTCTGGCAAACACACACTGTGCATTCAAGGCTTAAGTGCAGCATGCTCTGATCAAGACAAATGCACCACAGCTGTGAGTCCTGATGACCTGCACGTGATAACAAGCCACAGGTGTTCAGGGTGAGGTCCTAATACTCAGCCACACGTCAGCCACTCAGTCCTGAACCCATACCACCTGGTGGGAGAAATAGAAAACAAAAACAAAGCCAGCCAAACACCCCAGCCCATAACAAAAATGTGGCAAACCCAGAGAGTGATGCAAAAAATATTCTGCACTCAGATAAGCATTTAGCCCCCTGAGACAGAACCAGATTCAGTCTGTGTGCATAGCAATGCACAAACATTGCACTGGGGGCTATTGCTTTAACTTTGGCCTGCAAACCATTGAGAGCTGAAGCCATGACAGCAGCCCCATCATAGGTTTGCGTCACAAGTTTCTCCCTGAAATTGTAGCCCTGCATGTTCTCATTCAAGACTTCAAAAACAGACTGAGCATCTCTTCCCCCAGAAACATCAAAAAATCCAATAAAGCGCTCCTGAATTTTACCTGCCCTATCCACATAGGAACAATGACAGAGTTGAGTATGGCAAGCTATATCAGTTGTTTCATCCACCTGCCATGCAAACAAGGGAGCAGCCTGGATTTCATCCTTGATCTCATCAGAAACAGTGGCTGAAAGAGCAGAGATCAAGTCATTCTGGATTGCATGGGACATACCAGAAACACAGCTGATGTCTGGAATTGTGTGGCCAGGACAGAGTCATATTTAGCTAATGTTTCATTAAACTCCCTGTAATTCCCCTTGTTGGATGATTCAACACTCTCATCATGCCCCCTAAATGACAGCTCCTGACGGCCAACCAAGGAAGTCACCTCAATAAGGCGGTTTAGGACAGCTCTGTTTTGTTTAACTGCTTCATTATGTTTTGCCACTTGAATGTGAGCGCCTTCATTGATTACATGCTCAACACTGACTCTGCCCAGGCAACTTAACCTTGCACATGCACTCACATGTTCATTGCTTTTTTTCATGTCTTTTGTATGCCCTGTCAACGTTGGACAGATCCCCAAAATCCACTTTTGACCAGACAACACATCCCTGAGATGGTTTCATCAAGAGGCATGGCCAACAGTACATTTTATTTGTTACAGCACTTCCAGTCAGCCAGCTCACTTTGTCATACCAGGACAGCTGAAAAGACTTGTTACTTTTCCCCACCTTTTGCACCAAATTAATCTGAGGAGTTGATCTGCCCTGCTGTTTAACTCTAAGTTTTTCTTCGTAAGGAAGACTATCAAATGGCTTCGCCAAAATCCGGTCCACAACATTCAAATTGTCTGCCATTATGTGCAGCTTGCTACACTTGATACTTATGATACACATGATACTTATGTCTAAGTATCATAAAGAAGCAAATATAATTTGATTTATATGGAATGTTCAATTTATAAGTGGGACTTATTGTATATTTGAATGTGTGGGTATGTATATGCGTATGTAGATATATAGATATGGGTAGGTGTATGTGTATATGTATATGTATATAAGTGACTGTGTATATGTATGTATGTATTTATGTTTGTAAAGTATATACGTATGTATATAGGTAGATATGGCACAGCCCAAGCAGAGGGTTACCCCCAAGAGCCTGGTCTGCTTGAGGTTTCTTCCTTATAGGGAGTTTTTCCTCACCACAGTTGCCTAGTGCTCGCTCTGGGGGTTGGTAAGGTTAGTCCTTTGACTTTCTTGTGATGTGGTACTATATAAATATAATTATAAGTGAATAGTATATTGATGTGTATGTCTGTGTGTAGACATGTAGTAGTGAATTTATATTTATGTAAATATGACTGATTAGAATTGTTGGACTTGTACTAGCAGGGGTGGGCGCTAATAAGCTTTGCTTCAGCCCACACCCTTTCGGACTCACTAGTTTTGTCTGTGTTTGTTTGTGGAATTGTTCATTTTTTTTCTATTTGAATATTTTGTGTGCCGAATAAAACTTTGTCAAACTTGTCAAAACCTAGCTAGTTCGCTAGCTGGGACTGGCGCGAGGCTAGCGTGAAGTGTGTCCGCCTGTGAGCGCTTTGTGACGGTGGAGGAGCTCAGCAGCACCCGCTACTCAGTGGGGACAGAAACTGCGATAGAAGTCAGAAAGAGTGATAGAAGTCAGTCTCCAAACACAAGCAGCTACAAAAAAACAAAAACAAAAAAAACACCAGAAATAGAAGCTCGATTTGTCGCTAGTTGTTTTTAACAAAGAAATTGCCGCTAAGAGGATTAGGAAAGTCTCCGGTTCCAAAAGATCGCTGATTCGCTCATTTCGCTGTCAATCAAAAAGGGATTCAGCCTCAGACAGATCATCCAATCATCAAGCAGAAGCTGAGCGTCTGGGCCGGCCGAAGCCAGCCGACTGTCCCACAGACCCTCTGAGACGCTGAGCGTCCGATGGGCGGGACAAAGCTCAGCATTTATCCAATGACTCGTCTCGTTTCGCTGCACTCTTTGCTTCGCTATCGAAGTCTGTGGACGCTCACAGTCGTCCACACTGTTTAAAGCACTGTGAAGCTGCGGGAATGAGTGAGAGGAAAGCCGCATCGTTACCACTGATAAGAAGCTGATTCTGAACAAAAGTTGAGCGCGTTGTAGCGCATATTTAGTCAATGACATGTACATAAAACAGTATATATTTGATCACTTATTTTTTGACATTTTAGGGAAGCTGAGCTTCCCTTGCAGTCTTAGAGCAATCGCCTCTGCTCTGCACCTCCTCCAGTTCGGCGGAGTAAGAAGCTGTGCGCACAATTATACCCTGCTGCACTGCATTCAGTTTGATTGCTGACACCAAGTCGGCTAAAAGTCTAATTTCAGTGCTCTTCAGCGTGCTCCTGCAGGTGTTCCACCTGATGCATGTGCCTGATGTTTGGGAAAACGCACGAGATGAGAGCCGAATGAAGCCAAACATCTGGCTCTATCCATCTCTCCATGGCACAGAGCCCAACTACGCATGCAGTCACAAACTTCTTCTGAAAAACTGGAGCGATCTGAATTCGGTGGATGAATATGTTCAAGTAGTTTTATGTCATTTCAACCATATATACAGTGAAATGAAACAACGTTCCTCCAGGACATTAAAAGATGAGATTGTGTGTGTGTGTGTGTGTTCAGTTCAGTCACTGGAATATGTGTGACTGTTCAGACCAGACTCTGATTGTTGAGGAGTCTGATTATTTGGGGGAAGAAGCTGTTGCACAGTCTGGACGTGAGGGCCCGGATGCTTTGGTACCTTTTTCCAGATGGTAGGAGGGTGAAGAGTGTGAGGGGTGTGTGCGATCATCCACAATACTGGTTGCTTTGTGGATGCAGCGTGTGGTGTAAATGTCTGTGATGGTAGGAAGTGAGACACCGATGATCTACTCAGCCGTCCTCACTACTCGCTGCAGGGACTTGCGATCCAATACGGTGCAGCTCCCAAACCAGGCAGTGATACAGCTGCTCAGGATGCTCTCGATGGTTCCTCTGTAGAATGTGGTGAGGATGGGACGTGGGAGATGTGCCTTCTTCAGCCTTCACAGGAAATAGAGATGCTGCTGGGCTTTCTTGGTTATGGTGCTGGTGTTGAGGGACCAGGTGAGATCCTCTGCCAGGTGAACTCCAAGAAACTTGGTGCCCTTGACGATCTCCACAGCAAAGCCGTCGATGTGCAGTGGAGAGTGATCACGCCTTGTCCTTCTGAAGTCAACAACCATCTCTTTGGTCTTGCCTACGTTCAGAGACAGGTTGTTGGTTCTGCACCAGTCCATTAACCATAGCACTTCCTCTCTGTATGCTGACTCGTCATTCTTGCTGATGAGACCCACCACAGTCATATCATCTGCAAACTTGATGAAGTGGTTCGAGCTGTGCATTGCTGCACAGTCGTGAGTCAGCGGATTTGAAATGTTTCTGAAGTACTTGACTTTCATTTTGCAAATTCTGCACACTGCATAAGTCATGTCAATGCATCCAAACATTTGCCTTCAGCAAAGACGATGCTGGCTGAATTAGCTCTTCGTCCACCATGCTAAGCTACCGCCACTGATCTCTGCAGCTCATGAGTGTTTGAAGCATGCCGAACCCCCCCCCCCCTCGCAGGGACGCTGTAGTACGGAAGCCGTTGCCTGACAACAGTACACACAGCGAGTAATCAAGATTATGTTTAAAAAATGCTTTTAAAAAATCGATTCTTGGACATTTGGATCGATTCAGAATTATCGATTTTTGTCCAACACCCCTAATATATACTCAACAAAATATAAACGCAACACTTTTGGTTTTGCTCCCATTTTGTATGAGATGAACTCAAAGATCTAAAACTTTTTTCCACATACACAATATCACCATTTCCCTCACATATTATTCACAAACCAGTCTAAATCTGTGATAGTGAGCACTTCTCCTTTGCTGAGATAATCCATCCCACCTCACAGGTGTGTCATATCAAGATGCTGATTAGACACCATGATTAAAGGCCACTCTGAAAGGTGCAGTTTTGTTTTATTGGGGGGGGGGGATACCAGTCAGTATCTGGTGTGACCACCATTTGTCTCATGCAGTGCAACACATCTCCTTCGCATAGAGTTGATCAGGTTGTCAATTGTGGCCTGTGGAATGTTGGTCCACTCCTCTTCAATGGCTGTGCGAAGTTGCTGGATATTGGCAGGAACTGGTACACGCTGTCTTATACGCCGGTCCAGAGCATCCCAAACATGCTCAATGGGTGACATGTCCGGGTGAGTATGCCGACCATGCAAGAACTGGGTCATTTTCAGCTTCCAAGAATTGTGTACAGATCCTTGCAACATGGGGCCGTGCATTATCCTGCTGCAACATGAGGTGATGTTCTTGGATGGCACAACAATGGGCTTCAGGATCTCGTCATGGTATTTCAATCAATCAATCAATTTTTTATATAGCGCCAAATCACAACAAACAGTTGCCCCAAGGCGCTCCATATTGTAAGGCAAGGCCATACAATAATTATGTAAAACCCCAACGGTCAAAACGACCCCCTGTGAGCAAGCACTTGGCTACAGTGGGAAGGAAAAACTCCCTTTTAACAGGAAGAAACCTCCAGCAGAACCAGGCTCAGGGAGGGGCAGTCTTCTGCTGGGACTGGTTGGGGCTGAGGGAGAGAACCAGGAAAAAGACATGCTGTGGAGGGGAGCAGAGATCGATCACTAATGATTAAATGCAGAGTGGTGCATACAGAGCAAAAAGAGAAAGAAACAGTGCATCATGGGAACCCCCCAGCAGTCTACGTCTATAGCAGCATAACTAAGGGATGGTTCAGGGTCACCTGATCCAGCCCTAACTATAAGCTTTAGCAAAAAGGAAAGTTTTAAGCCTAATCTTAAAAGTAGAGAGGGTGTCTGTCTCCCTGATCTGAATTGGGAGCTGGTTCCACAGGAGAGGAGCCTGAAAGCTGAAGGCTCTGCCTCCCATTCTACTCTTACAAACCCTAGGAACTACAAGTAAGCCTGCAGTCTGAGAGCGAAGCGCTCTATTGGGGTGATATGTACTATGAGGTCCCTAAGATAAGATGGGACCTGATTATTCAAAACCTTATAAGTAAGAAGAAGAATTTAAATTCTATTCTAGAATTAACAGGAAGCCAATGAAGAGAGGCCAATATGGGTGAGATATGCTCTCTCCTTCTAGTCCCGTTAGTACTCTAGCTGCAGCATTTTGAATTAACTGAAGGCTTTTAGGGAACTTTTAGGACAACCTGATAATAATGAATTACAATAGTCCAGCCTAGAGGAAATAAATGCATGAATTAGTTTTTCGCATCACTCTGAGACAAGACCTTTCTAATTTTAGAGATATGCGTAAATGCAAAAAAGCAGTCTACATATTTGTTTAATATGCGCTTTGAATGACATATCCTGATCAAAAATGACTCCAAGATTTCTCACAGTATTACTAGAGGTCAGGGTAATGCCATCCAGAGTAAGGATCTGGTTAGACACCATGTTTCTAAGATTTGTGGGGCCAAGTACAATAACTTCAGTTTTATCTGAGTTTAAAAGCAGGAAATTAGAGGTCATCCATGTCTTTATGTCTGTAAGACAATCCTGCAGTTTAGCTAATTGGTGTGTGTCCTCTGGCTTCATGGATAGATAAAGCTGGGTATCATCTGCGTAACAATGAAAATTTAAGCAATACCGTCTAATAATACTGCCTAAGGGAAGCATGTATAAAGTGAATAAAATTGGTCCTAGCACAGAACCTTGTGGAACTCCATAATTAACTTTAGTCTGTGAAGAAGATTCCCCATTTACATGAACAAATTGTAATCTATTAGACAAATATGATTCAAACCACCGCAGCGCAGTGCCTTTAATACCTATGGCATGCTCTAATCTCTGTAATAAATTTTATGGTCAACAGTATCAAAAGCAGCACTGAGGTCTAACAGAACAAGCACAGAGATGAGTCCACTGTCCGAGGCCATAAGAAGATCATTTGTAACCTTCACTAATGCTGTTTCTGTACTATGATGAATTCTAAACCTGACTGAAACTCTTCAAATAGACCATTCCTCTGCAGATGATCAGTTAGCTGTTTTACAACTACCCTTTCAAGAATTTTTGAGAGAAAAGGAAGGTTGGAGATTGGACTATAATTAGCTAAGATAGCTGGGTCAAGTGATGGCTTTTTAAGTAATGGTTTAATTACTGCCACCTTAAAAGCCTGTGGTACATAGCCAACTAACAAAGATAGATTGATCATATTTAAGATCGAAGCATTAAATAATGGTAGGGCTTCCTTGAGCAGCCTGGTAGGAATGGGGTGTAATAAACATGTTGATGGTTTGGATGAAGTAACTAATGAAAATAACTCAGACAGAACAATCGGAGAGAAAGAGTCTAACCAATACCGGCATCACTGAAAGCAGCCAAAGATAACGATACGTCTTTGGGATGGTTATGAGTAATTTTTTCTCTAATAGTTAAAATTTTGTTAGCAAAGAAAGTCATGAAGTCATTACTAGTTAAAGTTAATGGAATCCTCAGCTCAATAGAGCTCTGACTCTTTGTCAGCCTGGCTACAGTGCTGAAAAGAAACCTGGGGTTGTTCTTATTTTCTTCAATTAGTGATGAGTAGAAGATTGTCCTAGCTTTACGGAGGGCTTTTTTATAGAGCAACAGACTCTTTTTCCAGGCTAAGTGAAGATCTTCTAAATTAGTGAGACGCCATTTCCTCTCCAACGTACGGGTTATCTGCTTTAAGCTACGAGTTTGTGAGTTATACCACGGAGTCAGGCACTTCTGATTTAAAGCTCTCTTTTTCAGAGGAGCTACAGCATCCAAAGTTGTCTTCAATGAGGATGTAAAACTATTGACGAGATACTCTATCTCACTTACAGAGTTTAGGTAGCTACTCTGCACTGTGTTGGTATATGGCATTAGAGAACATAAAGAAGGAATCATATCCTTAAACCTAGTTACAGCGCTTTCTGAAGACTTCTAGTGTAATGAAACTTATTCCCACTGCTGGGTAGTCCATCAGAGTAAATGTAAATGTTATTAAGAAATGATCAGACAGAAGGGAGTTTTCAGGGAATACTGTTAAGTCTTCTATTTCCATACCATAAGTCAGAACAAGATCTAAGATATGATTAAAGTGGTGGGTGGACTCATTTACATTTTGAGCAAAGCCAATAGAGTCTAATAATAGATTAAATGCAGTGTGAGGCTGTCATTCTCAGCATCTGTGTGGATGTTAAAATCGCCCACTATAATTATCTTATCTGAGCTAAGCACTAAGTCAGACAAAAGGTCTGAAAATTCACAGAGAAACTCACAGTAACGACCAGGTGGACGATAGATAATAACAAATAAAACTGGTTTTTGGGACTTCCAATTTGGATGGACAAGACTAAGAGTCAAGCTTTCAAATGAATTAAAGCTCTGTCTGGGTTTTGATTAATTACTAAGCTGGAATGGAAGATTGCTGCTAATCCTCCGCCTCCGGCCCGTGCTACGAGCATTCTGACAGTTAGTGTGACTCGGGGGTGTTGACTCATTTAAACTAACATATTCATCCTGCTGTAACCAGGTTTCTGTAGGCAGAATAAATCAATATGTTGATCAATTATTATATCTTTACCAACAGGGACTTAGAAGAGAGAGACCTAATGTTTAATAGACCACATTTAACTGTTTAGTCTGTGGTGCAGTTGAAGGTGCTATATTATTTTTTCTTTTTGAATTTTTATGCTTAAATAGATTTTTGCTGGTTATTGGTAGTCTGGGAGCAGGCACCGTCTCTACGGGGATGGGGTAATGAGGGGATGGCAGGGGGAGAGAAGCTGCAGAGAGGTGTGTAAGACTACAACTCTGCTTCTGGTCCCAACCCTGGATAGTCACGGTTTGGAGGATTTAAGAAATTGCCAGATTTCTAGAAATGAGAGCTGCTCCATCCAAAGTGGGATGGATGCCGTCTCTCTAACAAGACCAGGTTTTCCCCAGAAGCTTTGCCAATTATCTATGAAGCCCACCTCATTTTTTGGACACCACTCAGACAGCCAGCAATTCAAGGAGAACATGCGGCTAAACATGTCACTCCCGGTCCGATTGGGGAGGGGCCCCAGAGAAAACTACAGAGTCCGACATTGTTTTTGCAAAGTTACACACCGATTTCAATGTTAATTTTAGTGACCTCCGATTGGCGTAACCGGGTGTCATTACTGCCGACGTGAATTACAATCTTACCAAATTTACGCTTAGCCTTAGCCAGCAGTTTCAAATTTCCTTCAATGTCGCCTGCTCTGGCCCCCGGAAGACAATTGACTATGGTTGCTGGTGTCGCTAACTTCACATTTCTCAAACAGAGTCGCAATAACCAGAGTTTGATCCTCGGCGGGTGTGTCGTCCGAGTGGGGAAAAACGGTTAGAAATGTGAACGGGTTGGCGGTTGTACACGGGGCTTCTGTTTAGGACTACGCTTCCCTCCTCACAGTCACCCAGTCGGCCTGCTTTCCCGGCTGCTCGGGATCTGCCAGGGGGAACTAACGGCGGCTAAGCTACCTTGGTCCGCACCGACTACAGGGGCCTGGCTAGCTGTAGAATTTTCCACGGTGCGGAGCCGAGTCTCCAATTCGCCCAGCCTGGCCTCCAAAGCTACGAATAAGCTACACTTATTACAAGTACCATTACTGCTAAAGGAGGCGAGGAATAACTTAAACATTTCACACCCAGAGCAGAAAAGTGCGGGAGAGACAGGAGAAGCCGCATGCTAAATCGGCTAAGAGCTAGTAGCTACGCTAAGCTAGCGGATTCCTAAAAACACGCAAGTGAATAATGTGTAAATAATTTAGAGGTGATTCAGCCGAGGGAGTGCTTTAGTTAAGGCACGTGAACGATTACACTGTGAAACAAATCGTTATCTAGATAACTAGATCAATCTAACCTGCGCAGATTAAACAGCTAACAGATACAGCAAAACACCGCTGTGCTCCGGAACAGGAAGTGATACAATACCGCAGTGAGAGCCAACCACCAGTAGAGGCAAGCAAGAGCGTCGGATCACGGAAAAATGAATGGTGTCTGAGAAAACAGAGAAAAAAAACATAGTTTGTCTCCCAAATACATAAAAAAAAAATGTCACGTAGAATAAAACGACAAAGGCATGAAGACAGCTGCGGTGAGAAAAGAAGAGGAGTGTCTCTCCCTTATTTAGCAGGAGTAGGGGAAAAACTACAGCGGATCTTCAGACAGCACAAAATCCCAGTTTACTTTAAACCGGTTAACACCTTGAGACAGAAATTAGTTCACCCTAAGGACAGGATCCCTAGTTACAAACAGAGCAATGTAGTGTATTCTATCAGATGTCAGGAAAACTGTAACGAACACTACATAGGTGAGACTAAGCAACCTTTACACAAAAGGCTATACCAGCACCGCAGAGAGGGCGCCAGTGGACCTCAGTCTGCAGTTCATCTCAGCCTGAAAGACACTAACCACACGTTTGAGGACAAGGAAGTTAAAATATTAGCCAGAGAGAAGAAATGGTTTGAGAGAGGGGACAAGGAGGCATTCTTTGTGAAACGTTTGAAACCCAGCCTTAACAGGGAGGGGGTCTGAGACACACTTTATCCCCTGTTTACAATGGGGTACTCAGGTCAAGCAGTTTCAGTCTTTTGTTCATGGTAATGAGTTATTCACGTCATCAGGAGAGTCGTCAAGGGAGCCATCAGAGGGCTAAGTCCATTTCCAAATACATTATTTAAAAAATCCTACAATGTGATTTCCTGGAATTTTTTCTCATTTTGTCTCTCACAGTTGAAGTGTACCTATGATGAAAATTACAGACCTCTCTCAGACACACCCCATTTTACGACATGGAAGCCGGAAAGACGGCAATGAAAAAGAACTTCACCAATCACGACGCGTGCCAATAGAGAGTCAAAAGCGGCTGTCGTATCAATTGTTTTGTAGTATATAATCAATAAAGTGTTACAGTGGTCCCTCATTAATCGCTGGAGTTACGTTCTACAAAATAGCCCATATATGCAAAACCGCGACGTAGTCAGCGTTATTTTTTACAATTATTATAGACGTTTCAAAGCTGTAAAACCCCTCACTACACAGTTTATACACTTTTCTCAATCAGGCATGAACGTTTTCTCACTTTCTCTTGTGTGTAAACACTCTCAAAGTTCAAACCTTAGAAGGTAAATAATACCAAACTGTTTTCAGACCCAAACATTAGTTTCAGAAATAAAAATAGAACGTTTTCCTATAAATAATTATGATGGCATTTAGAACTAACAATTAATTTTAACGATCAACGAACGAGGTCAGACACATAAGAAATTATTAATAGTGACTCACCAGTATTTCACAGATAGGGCCTCTGCGTCCTGACGCTGCGCCTTTTCCCACTCACACCTCACTGCAGCAGGTGTCTGTGTCCGTGTGACAAACACAGTTATGAGTAGTGTTGGCGCTCTTTCTCTTTTGGGCAACAAGATTCTTATAAACAGATACGCAGAACACAGAACACTGTAAAATAAAAAGCCATGCAAAATTGGACTAAATACTCCGCGAGACTCTGAGGCCACGACAGGTGAACGGCATTATAGTGAGGGACCACTGTACTCTCTTTTCACATGTCAATAATTATTGACATGTGGATATTTGCTTGCTCAATTAATAAGACACACCTAATCTGTCAGATTTCTTTATTTTTAAATGTATTTCTGTATTTATTTTATTGTGACAACCGAATGAAGACGACAAAACCTGGTTGCAGCACGGGCGAATTAAGGGAATGATGAAACTACAGTTGTTATTATCAATTTCATAGTCTAAAACGATCACACCACATGAAGTTAAGCTCAGCGCTGCTCTGGCTCCATGCTCGAAGTCTGGAGAAAAAGGCGAGCAGCGCTGTCTTTGCAGTCAGCGCTGTGACCACGGATCATGCTCCATAACAATCCCGCAAAGGCGGGATTTGTATTGATTATTAGTAGTATAATCAGGAAAGTGTAATTATGTAACATATGCATTGATTTGTATAATAGCACTGTTTATCATGTTGATCATCTTTTTTTATGTGGATTCCAGCGCTGGTTCATTTTGGTGTATAATTTACGCCACCTCTCGACCTGGTGTATATTTTCAGCGCAGCGTACGCCAACGACCACATTGATAAATGCCAAGTAGCGCAGCCGTTTGGCGTACACCCCATATACGCTCAAATATCGCCGTACGCAACGTTGATACATGAGGCCCAATGTGTACACACATACACACGGATCAGCTCCCGCTGGAGTGCAGCGGATGATCTGAGTTAACACACACACTTTAGGGGAAAACTTCAGTACCGACAAATTGGCCTGCTTGTCTGTTTCGTTTTATTTTATTTGAAATTTTTGCCAAAAAGCAGCACCACATTTTGGATTTGAGAGCGCAAAAAGTATTTGGTTGCTTTGCAGTGGGGTTGGTGACACACATTTTATATGAGAAATTTGCTTTTGACACATAAGTACAGTAAATATCAGATACTTTAAGACTTTTACTCAAGTAATATTTTTTAAAGGAGACTTTCATACCCCCATCACACACAGCCAGAATGGCCCCAAATAACATCAGAATGACAAATCGGTGCGAAAAGTGTTGGGTTTCAGTTCCAATAAGTTCTGACAGCCATCTGCGAGAGTCCACACAGTTGGTGAAAATTGGCCAGCAGCCCTGAGTGTGATGCACTTTTTCAAAACCCACCGGGCGCCATCAAGATGGGACGGCAGTCTGAGCGGCATCTGATTTTTAGTATTTGTAGTCATTCAGACATACAGTACCTCAAGTCAAAGAGAATGTAATGCAAAAATAAAGTAAAATAAAATACAAGACATTTACATATTGTGAAGGCGGCATAAACAGGATCCAAAATGATGTGAGCGCGTATAAGGGAACCTCGAGATGGATCGGGCACGACAAAGCCTGAATGACCTGCACATGTCAGTTATCCACTTATGACATCCACCTCCACCCCCTCCCCCCTTCCCCCAGAGCACAAAGGAAGCACTGTGTCACGCCACTATCCATGTGTAGGGGATGTGAACACAGCGCAAACAAACCAAAAGCACTGTGTCCACTGTGTGTCAATGTGTTGCACAGCGCACGGTGTTGCAGATCTGGACAGGCTGTTATAATCATAAGAGACCTTACAGTACAGATAATATTCCTCCCCATGAGCAACAAAAAATGTCAACTAAAAATCTTCAACTTTTTGCCTGACATTCTCATGATTTTAGATGCATGTGTTTATCATATTTTAATTTTCATGGTGTCGGTTGATGCTCAAAAACAGTTTATTCCCCTCATATCGACACTGGATACACTGAAAAGATTGATGGATTTACATGATTTAATTGTTAGTTCAAGACACAATTTTCTCATGTTTCTATTTGAGAAATTTCAGAATATTATGTGATGGAGACACATTGTGATCATGTTAAAAT
Source organism: Thalassophryne amazonica (assembly GCF_902500255.1). Lineage (NCBI taxonomy): Eukaryota > Metazoa > Chordata > Actinopteri > Batrachoidiformes > Batrachoididae > Thalassophryne > Thalassophryne amazonica. The sequence continues at coordinate 5,087,566 of NC_047118.1, forward strand.
TATTTCAATCAAATTTCGTTTATGTCAGTGTTATGAGGCAGACTTCCATCAGTTTGCTCATTTCCAGACAAGAAATGGTGCATAAACACATGTGTATTTGTTCTCAGGTCTGGTGCAAAGTCCGTTATTGCACTTTCTATTATTGTATTCAGTCCATTATTGCACAAACTCTATGACTGCACATAGTACAGTATAGCACAGATTCCATTAATGCACAGAGTGCACTTTTGCATGAAGTCCATTTTTGCACAAAATCCAATATTGCACTAAGTCTGTTACTGCACAAAGTCTAATATTGTATTAAATCCATTACTGCACGAAGTTCATTTCTGCACAAAGTCCAGTATTGCAGTAAGTCCATTATTGCCTAACTCTCTGATTGTATTAAATCCATTATTGCACTAATTCTATGATTGCACTAAGTCGATGCGTGCATGAAGTCTCTGATTGTATTAAATCCATTATTGCAACAACTCTCTGATTGTATTAAATGCATTATTGCACCAACTCACTGATTGTATTAAATCCATTATTGCACGAACTCTCTGATTGTATTAAATCCATTATTGCACGAACTCTGATTGTATTAAATCCATTATTGCACTAATTCTATGATTGCACTAAGTCGATGCGTGCATGAAGTCTCTGATTGTATTAAATCCATTATTGCAACAACTCTCTGATTGTATTAAATGCATTATTGCACCAACTCACTGATTGTATTAAATCCATTATTGCACTAATTCCATCATTGTATTAAATCCATTATTGCACGAACTCTCTGATTTATTAAATCCATTATTGCACGAACTCTCTGATTGTATTAAATCCATTATTGCACTAACTCTCTGATTGTATTAAATCCATTATTGCACTAATTCTATGATTGCACTAAGTCGATGAGTGCACTCAGTCTCTGATTGTATTAAATCCATTATTGCACTAACTCTCTGATTGCATCAAATACAATATGAAAACTTTCAAATGCATCAGAAACTCACTTACACAAGAAACTGCACAAATCGTCTTTAATGCTATGATAATGTCCAGTGTTTACTACTGCAACCTGCTGGTCCCAGGCAGGACAAACCACCCTCAGGCCATTAGAATCACTTCACAAGCAAGCCCTAAAAGTATTGGACAGGAAACCAAGACAATACCATCACTGTCATATCCTAGAAAAACATGGACTCCTCAATTTTTACAACATCCAAAGATTTGCCTCAATTCGCCTGGTCTTCAGAATCTTAAATAACTCTGCACCTGCACCTCTTAAGGACTCTTTGTTCACCATCACTTGACCCAGCTATCTTAGCTAATTATAGGCCAATCTCCAACCTTCCTTTTCTCTCAAAGATTCTTGAGAGGGTAGTTGTAAAACAGCTAACTGATCACCTGCAGAGGAATGGTCTATTTGAAGAGTTTCAGTCAGGTTTTAGAATTCATCATAGTACAGAAACAGCATTAGTGAAGGTTACAAATGATCTTCTTATGGCTTCGGACAGTGGACTTATCTCTGTGCTTGTTCTGTTGGACCTCAGTGCTGCTTTTGATACTGTTGACCATAAAATTTTATTACAGAGATTAGAGCATGTCATAGGTATTAAAGGCACTGCGCTGCGGTGGTTTGAATCATATTTGTCTAATAGATTACAGTTTGTTCATGTAAATGGGGAATCTTCTTCACAGACTAAAGTTAATTATGGAGAGATCCACAAGGTTCTGTGCTAGGACCAATTTTATTCACTTTATACATGCTTCCCTTGGGCAGTATTATTAGACAGTATTGCTTAAATTTTCATTGTTACGCAGATGATACCCAGCTTTATCTATCCATGAAGCCAGAGGATACACACCAATTAGCTAAACTGCAGGATTGTCTTACAGACATAAAGACATGGATGACCTCTAATTTCCTGCTTTTAAACTCAGATAAAACTGAAGTTATTGTACTTGGCCCCACAAATCTTAGAAGCATGGTGTCTAACCAGGTCGTTACTCTGGATGGCATTTCCCTGATCTCTAGTAATACTGTGAGAAATCTTGGAGTTGTTTTGATCAGGATATGTCATTCAAAGCGCATATTAAACAAATATGTAGGACTGCCTTTTTGCATTTACGCAATATCTCTAAAATCAGAAAGGTCTTGTCTCAGAGTGATGCTGAAAAACTAATTCATGCATTTATTTCCTCTAGGCTGGACTATTGTAATTCATTATTATCAGGTTTTCCTAAAAGTTCCCTAAAAGCCTTCAGTTGGTTCAGAATGCTGCAGCTAGTACTGACGGGACTTCAAAGTCACAAACACAGAGGAGCACAAAGACCCAGATCCTGGATGGATGACGAGACCAACAAACAAAGACAGTGACAGACACGGATGACAGATCACAGACAGAACACAAGGGCAGGGGGAGTGACCACGGACCACCATGGCACACACACCCAATCAGTCAATCAATCAAGTTTATTTCTAGAGCCCTTTACAACACTCAAAGTGACCAAAGTGCTTTACAACAAAATTTAAAAACAAAACATGGTAAAAACAAATATCCAACAGTAAAACCATTATAAAACAATTAAATAAAATATGCATAAAAACATTTAATAGCTTAAAATAAAGCGCCATCATGCTACTGAGTGTTAAAAGCCAGCCTGAACAAATACGTCTTGAGCCTGGACTTAAAAAGCTCTAAGTCAGAGATGATTCTCATTTCAGGGGGCAATTTATTCCAAAGTTTGGGCCCAGCAACAGAGAAGGCCCGATCACCCCAGCGTTTAGACCTGGACCTGGGCAATTCCAGTAAAAGCTGATTTACAGACCTCAAAGACCTGTTTGAGACACGAGGATGCAAAAGCTCAGTCAAATAATGAGGGGGCAGGCCATTAAGGGCTTTAAAGACAAACATCAAAATTTTAAAATCAACTCTAAAAGAGACTGGAAGCCAGTGCAAATTAAAAAGAACTGGGGTGATGTGTTGACGTCTTGATATGTTTGTTAAAAATCGGGCTGCAGTGTTTTGCACCAGCTGGAGAGGACTCAGAGATGTCTGAGGAACTCCAACATAAAGGGCATTACAATAGTCAATTCTAGAGCTGATAAAAGCATGGATAGTTTTTTCAAGGTCAGTGTGGTTTAAAAATGGTTTAACCTTAGATAAAAGACGCAACTGATAAAAACTTGTTCTTACCATGCTGTCAATTTGTTTGTCAAATCTAAAAGAATTGTCAAATACCACCCCAAGATTTCTTACTATAGGTTTCAAAGACGCAGACAACAAACCAGAACCTAGAAGAGCAGGGTCACCAAACAAAATGTAATCAGTTTTGTCCTCGTTCAAATGAAGAAAATTTTGCTGTAGCCACAGCTTTATATCAGCCATACGACCCACCACACACCCACACACACACCTGACAGACACAGCCTACGGGTGTGCACTCATGTAGAGAACCAAAAAGGGGCCACAAAACAAACCTCATAAAGATGAGGACAGGACTGGAACACAAATTCACAAAAAAATGAGCATGTGGCTGATGGTCATAGACCCTCCATCTCCACGCTGAAAAGAACTCAATGGGGTTGAGGAAGGGGGAGTAAGGGGAAAGAAACAGACACACCATCCTGGGATGGGCATCAAATCATGCTGCCAGGTCACGAGACTGGTGGAATGCCACATTGTCGCAGACCACTACATAAGTTGGAAGACCATCCAGTCCCCTGTCTGCTTCCTGCAGCAGTCTTTCATGTCGTTCCTCTAAGAACAGTAGGAGCTGATTGGTGTTGTAGGGGCCAATCTCACATTTGTGTCACACTACTGCATTGTTGGATACAGCAGCACAAATTGTGATGTTGGCCCCTCTCTGGCCCGGCACGGTGATTGTGGCCCATTTCTCTATCATGTATCTGCCTTGCCGACGCTTTTTGACTTACGGTGAAAGTTGTTGGTCTCCATGTTGTAGTTATTTTCTAACACGTCTACATGGTGCCATTTCACTACTTTCTGTAGTGACTTACTGGTTTAGAGTTTACATGCTGTGTGCACACCAATGAGTAGCTGCACCATATTTGTTTATAATAATTGAGAACTGAAATGTTCGGAACTAACTAACATTATTTGTGTTGTTTCAGACTCACTTCTTCACTCCCTCACTTCCCTATCTGTACATATTTGGAAATTTGTTCATGAATATCAGCTGGAGTAAAGCCTGCTGAAGGACATACTGGAGTCTGGCGTCTTCATTGCTGTGTTCTGACTGACACACCATCATGTCTACAGTTAACCTCTAAATGAACTAGCACCCTGCTATCACACCCTCAGTAACAAGGACAGTTATATAAATAATTACGACACATGCAATTTCATAACAAACAATAATGAAAATGAATTACTACATAACACAGAGTGACATGTTGGTCTGTGTGCTGAATGGAGAGACAGGGGGTTAGATCTCTGTTCCTGGACATGCCAGCTGGAGGACATGTTGTTTGGAAGGACATGAACTTACAACATTCCTCCTTGAGGTGCATGTCTCTGCCTGCTGTCCTCACGTGGAAATATATAAACATCTTTCACCTTTTTGCCGGGCTGCAGCTGCTGCACACAGTGCACTTCCTCTGTGTCCTTGTTGATTTCAGGAATTTTTCCGTACTGATTTCAGACCAGTGACAATAGTGCTGTGGAAAAGTTTCTGTCTGGTAATCAGAGATTATAGGTTTAAATCCCATGAGTGACATTTTTTTTTAAGACAGGTTTATTTATCCGTGTGGTTCTGTATTGAGTCCCCTTTTATGTATTATTTATATCAAAGCAGTGATATTCACTAATTACACGGCTGGCTTTTATTTCTTGTTCTCCACATCAGCAGCATGATATGGTGCACCTGCTCGCACCATGTTCCTGCTCGAAAGACACCGTCGCGTGCATGAACTGTCGCAGCGGCATCATGCACCTGCCCGTTGGCTCGATGTTTTCCTGGTTCGCTCATGCGAGCTGTTTCACCGTGAGTCGCCTTGAGTTGTACTTATTCGTACTATGTGTGAAGGGGCCCTAAAATATGTACATGCAAACCCACACAACCCACAACAGAAAAGAGTATAAAAATAAGAATTTCAGAAGATTAAATGAGACAGAAACATTAGAGAGACAAAAGACCAGGCCATCCTGGACTGTATTTGTGAATGACTGAAGTCACAAAACAGGGGTCACCAACCATGTTTTTAGAGCCCCTGCCCAGTATGTTTTCCACTTCAGCCTACACAAGTCACACCTGACTGGCTGAACACACCTGATGGAGTTAATTGCCTGTGAAAGGAACAGGGAGAGTTGGAATACATGCAGGGCAGGTGCCCTCCAGGAACAAAGTTGGTGACCCCTGCTGTACACAATGATATCATCAATTCCAGTAAGAATCCACCCTGATGTTAGATCAGATAAAGTTTTTTTTTTTTTTTTTTCATGGAGCACTTTTAAAAGAGCAGGTGTTGAACCCAAAGTGTGATTAAACACAACAGGGAAGAGAGTGTAAAAAGATGATATAAAAGTAAGAATTTTAAAAGAGTAAATGAAACAGAAACATTTGAGAAACAAAAGGCCAGGACATCCTGGACTGTTGTGGACAGTGATCAGATCCAGATCAGCAGAGCTGCGTGACTTTACTGGAGTGTTTGGAGTCTACACTCACTGAATGTTGCACAAGCTGTTCACAAAAGACCTGCACCTTTTTAAAAGAAGTTTCACAATAATCCTGTCTTCTTACAAAAAGTGTTCACACCCTCGTGAATTTTATTTCTTAATCGTGTCAGTCAAACGCTCCTTTTTCATATGAAGTCAGTTGTTGCACAGGGTCATTATTGCACTGTCAGTTGTTGCTCAGAGAACATTATTGTATAAAAGCAGTTGTTGCATAGCTGTTGGGAAAGTGTAGTGACACGGACCCACAACAGGGGGCGTAAATGAACGGACAATGGATGAGTCAAAAAGAACAACACTTTACTGTTGTGAAACGTGCACAATGGAATACAGACAAATGCAGAATTTGGATTACGGTCAAATATACAAGGGTGACGTGTGGGCAGGCTCGAGGGTAGGAGACCACCGTCCAGAGAAGAGCCGGGCCCCACACGAGTTCCACTGCCACCGGATCTGGAGCACTCCGGAGCCGCCAAGTCCCGAATCCCCAGGTGGCCACTGTCTCCAGCTGTCAGATCAGGTACTGCTGGCAGGGCAGAAAACAGTTAATAGTGGGTGTGTGAAAACACGCCCAGTAAACAGTCAGCAAGTTCGTTCTTTCAGTAGTCGGGTGGGAAAAACACCTCCACCTTAACACCAGATCACTGTGCAGAATGAATCTCCTATTTTACATGGTTCAGAGTGAGGAGGACAGCGGTGGCGGAGGACACTTGACTGTTATGCGCATACTCAATCCAGGCCACATGTTCACTCCAGGCCATCGGGTGCGCAGATGTTACACAATGTAAGGCCTGTTCCAGTTCCTGGTTGGCTCGTTCTGCCTGTCCATTCGTCTGGGGGTGATACCCGGATGAGAGGCTCACGGTGGCCCCCAGTTCCCGGCAGAAACTCCTCCAGACTTGAAAGGAGAACTGGGGTCCACGATCTGAGACAATGTCTGTTGGTATCCCATGCAGACGTACGACGTGGTGGACCAGGAGGTCTGCTGTCTCCTGGGCCGTTGGGAGCTTCGGGAGGGCCACGAAGTGGGCCGCCTTGGAGAATCGGTCCACTATCGTGAAGATGCTTGTCTTGCCCTGGGACGGCGGGAGGCCCGTGACAAAATCCAGGCCGATGTGGGACCAGGGGCGATGAGGTACCGGAAGCGGTTGAAGGAGTCCTTGGGTCCCTCTTTTGGTCTCCCTACCCCTGGCAGAGATGGTACAGGCCTGGACATATTCCCGGACTTCGGCCTCCATGGATGCCCACCAGAAGCGCTGCCGGACCACTGCCACGGTTCTTCGCACCCCTGGGTGAAAGGAGAGCTTGGAAACCGTGACAGAAGCCAGGACGGCAGCCCTGGCTTCCAGTGGGACGTAAAGCCGGTCTCTTTGGGCCATTCCCGGGTCTGGGTTCCGTGCCAGAGCCTCCCGGACGGTCTTCTCAACGTCCCAGGTGAGGGTGGCCACAATAGTGGACTCGGGTAGGATGGATTCCGGCGGATCCGACAGCCTCGGTCTTGACTTCCTCTTCGTGAACCTGGGACAAGGCGTCAGATTGTGATTCTTGGTCCTGGGGTGGTAAGTGATCCAGAAGTCAAAACACCTGAAGAAACAGTGACCAGCGGACTTGCCTGGGGTTCAGTCGCTGGTGGTCCTGATATACTCCAGATTCCGATGGTCCGTGAAAACCGTAAATGGTACCAAAGCTCCCTCAACAGATGTCTCCACTCCTCAAGAGCCTCTTTCACCGCGAGGAGTTCCCGATTGCCCACGTCATAGTTCCATTCTGCCGGGGTCACCTGCGTGAAAAATAGGCACATGGGTGGAGAACCTTGTCGGACTCTCTGCTCTGGGACAACACGGCTCCTATCCCTGAGTCAGAGGCGTCCACTTGAACCACGAACTGGCGGTAGGATCAGGCTGCACCAGAACTGGTGCAGTCGAGAACCAGCGTTTCAACTCCCTAAACACGGCCTCGCACCAGTCCGACAGGTGAAGGGGACTTAGAGGAGGTCAGGGCTGTCAGGGGACCAACCACCTGACTGTAACCCTTAATGAACCTCTGGTAGAAATTAGCAAAGCCGAGGAACTGTTGCAGCTTCCTACAGCTTGTCGGTTGGGGCCAGTCTCTCACCGCCGCAACCTTAGCCGGTCAGGGGCGACAGAGGTTGGAGGAGATGATAAACCCCAGGAAGGACAAAGAAGCGCGGTGGAACTCGCACTTCTCGCCCTTCCAAACAGCCGGTTCTCCAACAACCGCTGCAGGACCTGTCGTACATGCTGAACATGGGTCTCAGGATCCGGCAAAAAGATAAGTATATCGTCCAGATATACGAAGACGAATCAGTGCATGAAGTCCCGCAAGACGTCATTTACTAAGGCTTGGAACGTTGCGGGGGTGTTAGTGAGGCCGAACGGCATGACCAGGTACTCAAAGTGACCTAACAGGGTGTTAAATGCCGTCTTCCATTCGTCTCCCTTCCGGATCCGAACCAGGTGGTACGCATTCCTAAGATCCAGCTTTGTGAAAATCTTGGCTCCATGCAGGGGGCGTGAACACTAAATCTAACAGGGGCAACGGGTATTGATTGCGAACCGTGATCTCGTTTAGCCCTCTCTAATCAATGCATGGACGGAGTCCGCCGTCCTTTCTTGCCACACAAAAAGAAACCAGCACCCATCGGGGAGGTGGAGTTTTGGATCAACCCGGCAGCCAACGAGTCCCAGATGTAGGTCTCCATTGATTTGCGCTCAGGATGTGAGAGTTGTACAGCCTGCTGGATGGGTACTCAACGCCCGGGATCAAATCAATGGCGCAATCATACGGACGGTGCGGGGGAAGAGTGAGGGCCAGATCTTTGCTGAAGACGTCAGCAAGATCATGGTACACCTCAGGCACCGCTGTCAGATTGGGGGGGGCTTCAACCTCCTCGTTAGCAGTCAAACCGGGGGGAACCGAGGATCCTAAACACTCCTGGTGGCAGGTTTCGCTCGACTGAGCCACAACCCCAATCAACCCGGGGATTGTGTTTTACCATCCACGGGAAGCCCAAGATTACACGGGAGGTAGACGGAGTCACGTAAAACTCGATCTCCTCCCGATGATTTCCAGACACTACCAGAGTTACAGGTAGTGTCTTGTGTGTAATTAAAGGGAGAAGGGTGCCATCTAGTGCCCGCACCTTCAGTGGTGAAGGGAGCGCCACCAGAGGGAGCCCTACTTCCCTTGCCCATCTGCTGTCCAGCAGATTCCCTTCTGACCCCGTGTCCACCAGTGCTGGGGCTTGAAGGGTTAATCCCCACTCAGGATTGTAACTGGGAGGCGTGTAGAAATGCGCGTATGTCCCACGTGAATCTCTTGGCCCACCCTCAGCCCAGTTTCTAAGGGCGGGCATTGGTGTTTAACCACTTGGAGGCAGTCTCTCTGCTGATGCTCGCCTGAGCCGCAGACAAAGCACTCCCTGCGGGCCAGTCTCCTCTGTCTGTTAGAAAGTCTTAATTTGGCCCTGCTCATGTCCATAGCATCGTCAGCAGGGGGAGCTGTTACCACATGGAGCGCTGAGGCTGTGGAGCGTCGGCGACAACAGGGAAAATTGGGTGTAAAGAATCTCTCCAACAGGGTTCTTACACAGACAGAAAAGGATGTGCTCACTAAAGGACTAAATTTCTCAGTGACCCCTAAACATATACCGACAGTAGATTACATCACTGCAGTAGAGTCAGCCATTAAACATAACAGTTTGTCAGAGTCAGAAGCTGGGGACCTCCGACTAAGAGTCACAGCAGTGCTGAACAGTGCTAAACCTCCTCCGTCCAACATCACAGGAGAAAAACGGAAAGCTTTGTCAGCACTGCAAAGGACCAAAGCATCCTTATCCTGCCAGTGGATAAAGGCAGATGCACGGTGGTCCTGAACACATCGGACTACGAGGCCAAGATCAACAACTTGCTCAGTGACTCCAATACATACGAATGTCTGAAGAGAGACCCCACGAGTGGCTATAAGAAGAAAATCATTAGCTACCTCCAAAACCTGGAGAAAGAGGGACTCATCGACAGGCAGACATACTACAAACTGTACCCTGGGGATGCCACTCCGTGCATCTATGGACTGCCCAAAATCCACAAACAGGACGTGCCACTCAGGCCTATTGTATGTAGCACAGATTCCATCACGTACAATTTGGCCAAGCACCTCAAGTGGATTTTGGCTCCTCTAGTGGGTAACTCAGACCACCATGTGGAGAACACACAAGATTTTGTGAACAAGATCAAGGACCTGCAGCTGGAGGCAGATGAAACAATCGTGTCATTTGATGTGACTTCGTTGTTCACCTGCATCCCACCGCTGAGGGCGTCTCAGCTGTGAGGCAGAGGCTGCTGGAGGATTTGGTCCTTTTACTTGAAAGGACCAAACTCACACCAGACCACATCTGCCAACTCTTGGAGATCTGTCTTAACACCATGTATTTCCTGTTTATGGGGAATTACTACAGGCAGATTCATGGTTGTGCGATGGGGTCTCCGGTATCCCCCATTGGGGCCAATCTGTACATGGAGCGAGTGGAGAAGACAGCCTTGACGTCTTTCACGGGCATCTCTCCCAGTCACTGGTTCAGATATGTTGATGACACATGGGTTAAAATCAAGCAACAAGAAGTTGAGGACTTTACAGAACACATCAACTCGGTGGACGCCAATATCAAGTTCACACGTGAGGATGCCAGAAACAACCATTTAGCCTTCTTGGACTGTGATGTTACGATTGGAGAGAACTGGCAGCTCCAGACAGGGGTTTACAGAAAACCAACTCACACTGACCAATATCTGCTCTTTGGCTCAAACCACCCCCTTGAAAACAAGTTCGGGGTGATCAGGACACTTCAACACAGAGCCCTACAGGTGCCCACAACTGCAGAGGCAAGGGCTAAAGAACAACAACTTGTTCGGAAAGCCCCTCACAATATGTGGGTACCCATGATGGTCCCTGGACAAAGTGCAGAAGTCCCAGAGAACAAAGAGACCAGATAGACAGGAGACGGAGACAAGAAGAAGAGGAGTGTCTCTCCCTTATTTAGCCGGAGTAGGGGAAAAACTACAGAGGATCTTCAGACAGCACAAAATCCTAGTTTACTTTAAACCAGGTAACACCTTGAGACAGAAATTAGTTCACCCTAAGGACAGGATCCCTAGTTACAAACAGAGCAATGTAGTGTATTCTATCAGATGTCAGGAAAACTGTAACGAACACTACATAGGTGAGACTAAGCAACCTTTACACAAAAGGCTATACCAGCACCGCAGAGAGGGCACCAGTGGACCTCAGTCTGCAGTTCATCTCCACCTCAAAGACACTAACCACACGTTTGAGGACAAGGAAGTTAAAATATTAGCCAGAGAGAAGAATTGGTTTGAGAGAGGGGTCAAGGAAGCACTCTTTGTGAAACATCTGAAACCCAGCCTTAACCGGGGAGGGGGTCTGAGACACGTTTTATCCCCTGTTTACAATAGGGTACTAACGTCAAAGCAATGTTTCTCTCTAGGCTCTCAGTTGTCCAGGTGGTTTCCATAGTAGAGAAGCTTGAATCTTCCACTGGACTGGGTTGCTTGACGCGAGGACGTTTCGCTTCAAATCGCAGAAGCTTCCTCAACTAATATTCTTGCTCTGGTGGTCTGACTTCTGTCTTGACTCTTGTAGATTTGAAGCGAAACTTCCTCGCGTCAAGCAACCCAGTCCAGTCGAAGATTCAAGCTTCTCTACTCAGGTCAAAGCAGTTTCAGTCTTTTGTTCATGGTAATGAGTCATTCACGTCATCAGCAGCGTCGTCAAGGGAGCCATCAGGAGAGGGTCCGTCCCATCATTAGGAGGGACAGCTGCCCTGTCATTAGGAGGGTGCTAACTAGAGCACAATAGGTGCTAATTAGAGCAATTGTTTAGTCACTAGCCTATAGCAGTCTGCCTCTCGGTAGGAGGGGTCTGGTTAGGTTTAAAACTCCAGCTTTTGTGACTTCTTGATTATTCTTCTCTACAAGAGTCAAGACAGAAGTCAGACCACCAGAGCAAGAATTTTAGCTGAGGAAGCTTGTGCAATTTGAAGCGAAACGTCCTCGCGTCAAGCAACCCAGTCTAGTCGAAGATTCAAGATTCTCTACTATGGAAACCACCTGGACAACTGAGAGCCTCCACAGAAATATTTAATACCTATGATACATTTTTTTGGACAATCCCAAATCAGGAAGAGTTTGGATTGTGTGGAAAATGAAACAAATACACAAACAAATAAACAACCAAACAGGAAGCCTAGTGTTGTTTGACTTCTTTGCGATTTCAGACACTATTAACGAAAGATATTTCAGGTTTTTCCTGGTCAACTTCATTATTCTGCACGTCAGTCAAGTGGGCTGCAGGATAATGTTTTCACTGGCATGTGTCTGTCGAAATATTACTTGGATCGTTATCTGGAGCTGAACTTAACACTTAAGATCAGACTTAAGATGCAGTTATTTTCAATTTCGTGTGGCAAGCATACTGGCAAAGAATGTTACTGTGCTTTATACCCTTTTAAATTCTTTTTTTTTTTTTATTAAAGAGAGTGGGCCTTGGCCTCAACTTTATCTAAAGTCTGGGTCTTTTAGTGAAGCTTTGGGCTAGTGGCTGGCGATCAGCTTAGTGTTTCTTCTGTTTTTCTTGTTGCTTAATGCTGACAAATTATACTGTATTTGTTGTCTTTCTGCCACCTGATTCTGGTTTTTTTCTCTCTGTTTTGAGGTGCGGCTGCATCCAGAGATGGTGGTGGGTGTCTTCTTCTGTGTGTTTAGGCTCAAGGAATGGTTTTATCAGATGTGCTGCAAGGCTGAAGGAATGTCTTATCAGAAGCCTTTCACACTGAGCATGTCTTAGACCCCCTTCACACATCGTACGAATGTGACCGAATTGTGCATGAAGCAGGAATCATATGCAATACGTTTAAAGTTGGAGCTACCTTTAATGCCTTGTACACCTGTTGCTACAACTATTTGTGTACACCAGCGGCTGAAACACAGAGTGCGCCTTCTGAGAGCCCATTTGACCCCTCTCACGGCAGATGTTTGCCAAATTCCAGGTGACACACACAAACATCTAACACCGCTCGTTTGGAACTTAGAAAACGTGTGGCCATTTGCCGTTATTAAGGTGTGTTTACACATAAGCAAGACACGTTACAAATGTCATTTTTCTGTCATTCGTGATACATTCCTGACATTCTTAACGTGACAACGCATCTGAATAGGTTTCTTAATAGTGCGTGTTGGTGCGTGATATTCTTGATATTCGTGGAGCATGTTTTTGCCTGTCAAAAAATCTTCCACGAATGTCACACCACCACCCTCATTTGGTCTCACATCGTGGAGGTCGCAAATGAGCGTGTTGATCCATCTTGATGAGTAGTGATCCTTAATAGAACGTGACAACATTCGTAGTGGTTCCTGTGATGGTTCTTGGAGCCCAAACTGTCACGCGTATTATGAAGTGACGCGGAAACTGTCAAGTTTTGACACGATTTGTAACGCGGCATCACATTTCACTGCGCGCCACGACGAATCAGTTTTCTGTCATATGCGCACAATTAAACTCGGCTCCACAGCGTTCAGTTTGATGCAGTATGCCGAAGAGGAACAGTGATGCGAAGTCAGCCAAGTGTCGTTCCACAGTTCCTCGCTGAAGCTCCTCAGGACGCTCCTGCAGGTGTTCCACCTGCTGTTGTAACCGATGAGCGGGGAGAACGAGTCTGAACCAGAGGAGCGAGAGGAGACTCATGTGCAGCCAGACATCTCTGCACCAGTGGCGGATGCTGGTCTTTCAAGGAGGGGAAGCTCAATTTCGGCCTACATCATAAAATGTGTCGGTTTATTTATACGTAAATTCTACCCTCCGTTCTTTTTCAAGAAAATGATCTGTGACCCTGTCGTACCAACAAGGCGTCTTTTCCAGGGACTTGACTAGTGTCCTCTCAATGGCCAGCAGAGCTAGGCTGCTTAAACGGCCTTGGCCCATGGTGTTTCGGGTGTAAGACTTGAGCTGCTTTAAACAGAAGAAGCCCCTCTTTACACCTGCAGATGTAGTTCCAATCGTTGCCACTAATGACAGTAGTTTGTACACCTGAGGCATTGCACTGTCCATCTCCATGTCTTTCAGAAACAGCAAGAAATCACATAGCTTTCCCCTGTTGCCCTGCAAGTCCTGGTTTGAATATAGGACTTGAAGTTCAGACCTAAGTCTCCCTGAATCAAAGAACTGGCCAAAACCTTTCAGGACACTCTGAAATGCCTCCTCTGGAAACACTTGTCTCATCTCATCAAATTTTCCTTGAGTGACCAATTCCAAGAAGTGCAGACTTTTGCAAATTTGCAAAATGCCGAGGTAACTCCTCTGTGACATTGTCTGGGATGGCCATGTACAGATTTCTGTAGCACTCCTTGGGATCCTGTAGTTGTGACAGATGACGTTTTCTCATGAGCTCAGTTTGTGGGTCTGATGTGAGATCTGCTGCTTTAGCATAAACAGCTTGGAAAGCCCCCTCTGACCTCTTCTCTTTGACAAAAGCAAGAAGAGACTCAATTCTTTTCTTGCAGTACAGAACATCCATAGCTCTCTGCTGGACAATGTCAAACACCACATCAGTCTCAGAGAAGATTTGTTCATATGTGTACAACATGAACACAAACTCAAATCCTCCAGTTTCATCAGAAGGCCTTTGGCACAGTCTAATGTGTCATCATCCATGGACTTATCTGCAATGATCATCTCAAAAGTTTGTAGGAGGGCATCATAATTGTTTGCCCCAGTGCTCACTATCCGTGATGTGAAATTCCATCGAGTAGGAGCATTTCTGGGCAACCTTGAGCAGCCTGCAGACTCAAGAAAAGACATCCTCTTTGTGGATTTTGAGAAAAATTGTTATGTGTCGGATGCGGTCGGAGCACCGACCCAGCGTTTGACAGGACCCAGCATAAAGGAAGCAGAGCACGGTTCAAAAGATAACAGAATTTAATAAACATAATGAGTGCAGTGATAAACAACAAATAAGTCCGCGGTCTGGTGAGGTGGAAAAAACGGCGCGCTCTCAGCAGCGCAAACAGTCCGGAGCCACAGCAGTTCGGACCTAGGGACCCCGCCGACACCCCCAGGTGGCCGCGACAAACCGAGTCTGTGAAGGAAGAAACCATTAGGTGAGTCCAACACTCTCCACACAGAGAGACACAGCTCAAAGGTGCACACAATCAGCAAACACTTCTTGGCTTAAATATAAATCAGCTTCTCACCCTGCAGGCACAGAACAACTCAGTTCAAATCTCCACTGCAGCAGAAGCTGATTAGACGATTAGCATAGCGTAACAGCTCAGTACAACAAGGTGTGAGGGACACCAAATCCACTGTCATTACTTCATGAAAGTCACCAAAACCAAATTACCTCAGGAAGTGTGCTGAAGAGCGTGAAACCTCACCCAATCCTCCTTCACAGACTGTGGCGTCAAACCTGGATTGGTCTCTGCGTCCATAATGGTGAGATTGTTCTCCCGACGTCGATCTCACACGTCTGCTCACAAGGTCGAGTCTCTGGCAAACACACACTGTGCATTCAAGGCTTAAGTGCAGCATGCTCTGATCAAGACAAATGCACCACAGCTGTGAGTCCTGATGACCTGCACGTGATAACAAGCCACAGGTGTTCAGGGTGAGGTCCTAATACTCAGCCACACGTCAGCCACTCAGTCCTGAACCCATACCACCTGGTGGGAGAAATAGAAAACAAAAACAAAGCCAGCCAAACACCCCAGCCCATAACAAAAATGTGGCAAACCCAGAGAGTGATGCAAAAAATATTCTGCACTCAGATAAGCATTTAGCCCCCTGAGACAGAACCAGATTCAGTCTGTGTGCATAGCAATGCACAAACATTGCACTGGGGGCTATTGCTTTAACTTTGGCCTGCAAACCATTGAGAGCTGAAGCCATGACAGCAGCCCCATCATAGGTTTGCGTCACAAGTTTCTCCCTGAAATTGTAGCCCTGCATGTTCTCATTCAAGACTTCAAAAACAGACTGAGCATCTCTTCCCCCAGAAACATCAAAAAATCCAATAAAGCGCTCCTGAATTTTACCTGCCCTATCCACATAGCGAACAATGACAGAGTTGAGTATGGCAAGCTATATCAGTTGTTTCATCCACCTGCCATGCAAACAAGGGAGCAGCCTGGATTTCATCCTTGATCTCATCAGAAACAGTGGCTGAAAGAGCAGAGATCAAGTCATTCTGGATTGCATGGGACATACCAGAAAACACAGCTGATGTCTGGAATTGTGTGGCCAGGACAGAGTCATATTTAGCTAATGTTTCATTAAACTCCCTGTAATTCCCCTTGTTGGATGATTCAACACTCTCATCATGCCCCCTAAATGACAGCTCCTGACGGCCAACCAAGGAAGTCACCTCAATAAGGCGGTTTAGGACAGCTCTGTTTTGTTTAACTGCTTCATTATGTTTTGCCACTTGAATGTGAGCGCCTTCATTGATTACATGCTCAACACTGACTCTGCCCAGGCAACTTAACCTTGCACATGCACTCACATGTTCATTGCTTTTTTTCATGTCTTTTGTATGCCCTGTCAACGTTGGACAGATCCCCAAAATCCACTTTTGACCAGACAACACATCCCTGAGATGGTTTCATCAAGAGGCATGGCCAACAGTACATTTTATTTGTTACAGCACTTCCAGTCAGCCAGCTCACTTTGTCATACCAGGACAGCTGAAAAGACTTGTTACTTTTCCCCACCTTTTGCACCAAATTAATCTGAGGAGTTGATCTGCCCTGCTGTTTAACTCTAAGTTTTTCTTCGTAAGGAAGACTATCAAATGGCTTCGCCAAAATCCGGTCCACAACATTCAAATTGTCTGCCATTATGTGCAGCTTGCTACACTTGATACTTATGATACACATGATACTTATGTCTAAGTATCATAAAGAAGCAAATATAATTTGATTTATATGGAATGTTCAATTTATAAGTGGGACTTATTGTATATTTGAATGTGTGGGTATGTATATGCGTATGTAGATATATAGATATGGGTAGGTGTATGTGTATATGTATATGTATATAAGTGACTGTGTATATGTATGTATGTATTTATGTTTGTAAAGTATATACGTATGTATATAGGTAGATATGGCACAGCCCAAGCAGAGGGTTACCCCCAAGAGCCTGGTCTGCTTGAGGTTTCTTCCTTATAGGGAGTTTTTCCTCACCACAGTTGCCTAGTGCTCGCTCTGGGGGTTGGTAAGGTTAGTCCTTTGACTTTCTTGTGATGTGGTACTATATAAATATAATTATAAGTGAATAGTATATTGATGTGTATGTCTGTGTGTAGACATGTAGTAGTGAATTTATATTTATGTAAATATGACTGATTAGAATTGTTGGACTTGTACTAGCAGGGGTGGGCGCTAATAAGCTTTGCTTCAGCCCACACCCTTTCGGACTCACTAGTTTTGTCTGTGTTTGTTTGTGGAATTGTTCATTTTTTTTTCTATTTGAATATTTTGTGTGCCGAATAAAACTTTGTCAAACTTGTCAAAACCTAGCTAGTTCGCTAGCTGGGACTGGCGCGAGGCTAGCGTGAAGTGTGTCCGCCTGTGAGCGCTTTGTGACGGTGGAGGAGCTCAGCAGCACCCGCTACTCAGTGGGGACAGAAACTGCGATAGAAGTCAGAAAGAGTGATAGAAGTCAGTCTCCAAACACAAGCAGCTACAAAAAAACAAAAACAAAAAAAACACCAGAAATAGAAGCTCGATTTGTCGCTAGTTGTTTTTAACAAAGAAATTGCCGCTAAGAGGATTAGGAAAGTCTCCGGTTCCAAAGATCGCTGATTCGCTCATTTCGCTGTCAATCAAAAAGGGATTCAGCCTCAGACAGATCATCCAATCATCAAGCAGAAGCTGAGCGTCTGGGCCGGCCGAAGCCAGCCGACTGTCCCACAGACCCTCTGAGACGCTGAGCGTCCGATGGGCGGGACAAAGCTCAGCATTTATCCAATGACTCGTCTCGTTTCGCTGCACTCTTTGCTTCGCTATCGAAGTCTGTGGACGCTCACAGTCGTCCACACTGTTTAAAGCACTGTGAAGCTGCGGGAATGAGTGAGAGGAAAGCCGCATCGTTACCACTGATAAGAAGCTGATTCTGAACAAAAGTTGAGCGCGTTGTAGCGCATATTTAGTCAATGACATGTACATAAAACAGTATATATTTGATCACTTATTTTTTGACATTTTAGGGAAGCTGAGCTTCCCTTGCAGTCTTAGAGCAATCGCCTCTGCTCTGCACCTCCTCCAGTTCGGCGGAGTAAGAAGCGTGCGCACAATTATACCCTGCTGCACTGCATTCAGTTTGATTGCTGACACCAAGTCGGCTAAAAGTCTAATTTCAGTGCTCTTCAGCGTGCTCCTGCAGGTGTTCCACCTGATGCATGTGCCTGATGTTTGGGAAAACGCACGAGATGAGAGCCGAATGAAGCCAAACATCTGGCTCTATCCATCTCTCCATGGCACAGAGCCCAACTACGCATGCAGTCACAAACTTCTTCTGAAAAACTGGAGCGATCTGAATTCGGTTGGATGAATATGTTCAAGTAGTTTTATTGTCATTTCAACCATATATACAGTGAAATGAAACAACGTTCCTCCAGGACATTAAAAGATGAGATTGTGTGTGTGTGTGTGTGTTCAGTTCAGTCACTGGAATATGTGTGACTGTTCAGACCAGACTCTGATTGTTGAGGAGTCTGATTATTTGGGGGAAGAAGCTGTTGCACAGTCTGGACGTGAGGGCCCGGATGCTTTGGTACCTTTTTCCAGATGGTAGGAGGGTGAAGAGTGTGAGGGGTGTGTGCGATCATCCACAATACTGGTTGCTTTGTGGATGCAGCGTGTGGTGTAAATGTCTGTGATGGTAGGAAGTGAGACACCGATGATCTACTCAGCCGTCCTCACTACTCGCTGCAGGGACTTGCGATCCAATACGGTGCAGCTCCCAAACCAGGCAGTGATACAGCTGCTCAGGATGCTCTCGATGGTTCCTCTGTAGAATGTGGTGAGGATGGGACGTGGGAGATGTGCCTTCTTCAGCCTTCACAGGAAATAGAGATGCTGCTGGGCTTTCTTGGTTATGGTGCTGGTGTTGAGGGACCAGGTGAGATCCTCTGCCAGGTGAACTCCAAGAAACTTGGTGCCCTTGACGATCTCCACAGCAAAGCCGTCGATGTGCAGTGGAGAGTGATCACGCCTTGTCCTTCTGAAGTCAACAACCATCTCTTTGGTCTTGCCTACGTTCAGAGACAGGTTGTTGGTTCTGCACCAGTCCATTAACCATAGCACTTCCTCTCTGTATGCTGACTCGTCATTCTTGCTGATGAGACCCACCACAGTCATATCATCTGCAAACTTGATGAAGTGGTTCGAGCTGTGCATTGCTGCACAGTCGTGAGTCAGCGGATTTGAAATGTTTCTGAAGTACTTGACTTTCATTTTGCAAATTCTGCACACTGCATAAGTCATGTCAATGCATCCAAACATTTGCCTTCAGCAAAGACGATGCTGGCTGAATTAGCTCTTCGTCCACCATGCTAAGCTACCGCCACTGATCTCTGCAGCTCATGAGTGTTTGAAGCATGCCGAACCCCCCCCCCCTCGCAGGGACGCTGTAGTACGGAAGCCGTTGCCTGACAAACAGTACACACAGCGAGTAATCAAGATTATGTTTAAAAAATGCTTTTAAAAAATCGATTCTTGGACATTTTGGATCGATTCAGAATTATCGATTTTTGTCCAACACCCCTAATATATATACTCAACAAAAATATAAACGCAACACTTTTGGTTTTGCTCCCATTTTGTATGAGATGAACTCAAAGATCTAAAACTTTTTCCACATACACAATATCACCATTTCCCTCACATATTATTCACAAACCAGTCTAAATCTGTGATAGTGAGCACTTCTCCTTTGCTGAGATAATCCATCCCACCTCACAGGTGTGTCATATCAAGATGCTGATTAGACACCATGATTAAAAGGCCACTCTGAAAGGTGCAGTTTTGTTTTATTGGGGGGGGGGGATACCAGTCAGTATCTGGTGTGACCACCATTTGTCTCATGCAGTGCAACACATCTCCTTCGCATAGAGTTGATCAGGTTGTCAATTGTGGCCTGTGGAATGTTGGTCCACTCCTCTTCAATGGCTGTGCGAAGTTGCTGGATATTGGCAGGAACTGGTACACGCTGTCTTATACGCCGGTCCAGAGCATCCCAAACATGCTCAATGGGTGACATGTCCGGTGAGTATGCCGACCATGCAAGAACTGGGTCATTTTCAGCTTCCAAGAATTGTGTACAGATCCTTGCAACATGGGGCCGTGCATTATCCTGCTGCAACATGAGGTGATGTTCTTGGATGGCACAACAATGGGCTTCAGGATCTCGTCATGGTATTTCAATCAATCAATCAATTTTTTATATAGCGCCAAATCACAACAAACAGTTGCCCCAAGGCGCTCCATATTGTAAGGCAAGGCCATACAATAATTATGTAAACCCCAACGGTCAAAACGACCCCCTGTGAGCAAGCACTTGGCTACAGTGGGAAGGAAAAACTCCCTTTTAACAGGAAGAAACCTCCAGCAGAACCAGGCTCAGGGAGGGGCAGTCTTCTGCTGGGACTGGTTGGGGCTGAGGGAGAGAACCAGGAAAAAGACATGCTGTGGAGGGGAGCAGAGATCGATCACTAATGATTAAATGCAGAGTGGTGCATACAGAGCAAAAAGAGAAAGAAACAGTGCATCATGGGAACCCCCCAGCAGTCTACGTCTATAGCAGCATAACTAAGGGATGGTTCAGGGTCACCTGATCCAGCCCTAACTATAAGCTTTAGCAAAAAGGAAAGTTTTAAGCCTAATCTTAAAAGTAGAGAGGGTGTCTGTCTCCCTGATCTGAATTGGGAGCTGGTTCCACAGGAGAGGAGCCTGAAAGCTGAAGGCTCTGCCTCCCATTCTACTCTTACAAACCCTAGGAACTACAAGTAAGCCTGCAGTCTGAGAGCGAAGCGCTCTATTGGGGTGATATGGTACTATGAGGTCCCTAAGATAAGATGGGACCTGATTATTCAAAACCTTATAAGTAAGAAGAAGAATTTTAAATTCTATTCTAGAATTAACAGGAAGCCAATGAAGAGAGGCCAATATGGGTGAGATATGCTCTCTCCTTCTAGTCCCCGTTAGTACTCTAGCTGCAGCATTTTGAATTAACTGAAGGCTTTTTAGGGAACTTTTAGGACAACCTGATAATAATGAATTACAATAGTCCAGCCTAGAGGAAATAAATGCATGAATTAGTTTTTCTGCATCACTCTGAGACAAGACCTTTCTAATTTTAGAGATATTGCGTAAATGCAAAAAAGCAGTCCTACATATTTGTTTAATATGCGCTTTGAATGACATATCCTGATCAAAAATGACTCCAAGATTTCTCACAGTATTACTAGAGGTCAGGGTAATGCCATCCAGAGTAAGGATCTGGTTAGACACCATGTTTCTAAGATTTGTGGGGCCAAGTACAATAACTTCAGTTTTATCTGAGTTTAAAAGCAGGAAATTAGAGGTCATCCATGTCTTTATGTCTGTAAGACAATCCTGCAGTTTAGCTAATTGGTGTGTGTCCTCTGGCTTCATGGATAGATAAAGCTGGGTATCATCTGCGTAACAATGAAAATTTAAGCAATACCGTCTAATAATACTGCCTAAGGGAAGCATGTATAAAGTGAATAAAATTGGTCCTAGCACAGAACCTTGTGGAACTCCATAATTAACTTTAGTCTGTGAAGAAGATTCCCCATTTACATGAACAAATTGTAATCTATTAGACAAATATGATTCAAACCACCGCAGCACAGTGCCTTTAATACCTATGGCATGCTCTAATCTCTGTAATAAATTTTTATGGTCAACAGTATCAAAAGCAGCACTGAGGTCTAACAGAACAAGCACAGAGATGAGTCCACTGTCCGAGGCCATAAGATGATCATTTGTAACCTTCACTAATGCTGTTTCTGTACTATGATGAATTCTAAAACCTGACTGAAACTCTTCAAATAGACCATTCCTCTGCAAATGATCAGTTAGCTGTTTTACAACTACCCTTTCAAGAATTTTTGAGAGAAAAGGAAGGTTGGAGATTGGACTATAATTAGCTAAGATAGCTGGGTCAAGTGATGGCTTTTTAAGTAATGGTTTAATTACTGCCACCTTAAAAGCCTGTGGTACATAGCCAACTAACAAAGATAGATTGATCATATTTAAGATCGAAGCATTAAATAATGGTAGGGCTTCCTTGAGCAGCCTGGTAGGAATGGGGTGTAATAAACATGTTGATGGTTTGGATGAAGTAACTAATGAAAACAACTCAGACAGAACAATCGGAGAGAAAGAGTCTAACCAAATACCGGCATCACTGAAAGCAGCCAAAGACAACGATACGTCTTTGGGATGGTTATGAGTAATTTTTTCTCTAATAGTTAAAATTTTGTTAGCAAAGAAAGTCATGAAGTCATTACTAGTTAAAGTTAATGGAATCCTCAGCTCAATAGAGCTCTGACTCTTTGTCAGCCTGGATACAGTGCTGAAAAGAAACCTGGGGTTGTTCTTATTTTCTTCAATTAGTAATGAGTAGAAAGATGTCCTAGCTTTACAGAGGGCTTTTTTATAGAGCAACAGACTCTTTTTCCAGGCTAAGTGAAGATCTTCTAAATTAGTGAGACGCCATTTCCTCTCCAACGTACGGGTTATCTGCTTTAAGCTACGAGTTTGTGAGTTATACCACGGAGTCAGGCACTTCTGATTTAAAGCTCTCTTTTTCAGAGGAGCTACAGCATCCAAAGTTGTCTTCAATGAGGATGTAAAACTATTGACGAGATACTCTATCTCACTTACAGAGTTTAGGTAGCTACTCTGCACTGTTGGTATATGGCATTAGAGAACATAAAGAAGGAATCATATCCTTAAACCTAGTTACAGCGCTTTCTGAAAGACTTCTAGTGTAATGAAACTTATTCCCCACTGCTGGGTAGTCCATCAGAGTAAATGTAAATGTTATTAAGAAATGATCAGACAGAAGGGAGTTTTCAGGGAATACTGTTAAGTCTTCTATTTCCATACCATAAGTCAGAACAAGATCTAAGATATGATTAAAGTGGTGGGTGGACTCATTTACTTTTTGAGCAAAGCCAATAGAGTCTAATAATAGATTAAATGCAGTGTTGAGGCTGTCATTCTCAGCATCTGTGTGGATGTTAAAATCACCCACTATAATTATCTTATCTGAGCCAAGCACTAAGTCAGACAAAAGGTCTGAAAATTCACAGAGAAACTCACAGTAACGACCAGGTGGACGATAGATAATAACAAATAAAACTGGTTTTTGGGACTTCCAATTTGGATGGACAAGACTAAGAGTCAAGCTTTCAAATGAATTAAAGCTCTGTCTGGGTTTTTGATTAATTAATAAGCTGGAATGGAAGACTGCTGCTAATCCTCCGCCTCGGCCCGTGCTACGAGCATTCTGACAGTTAGTGTGACTCGGGGGTGTTGACTCATTTAAACTAACATATTCATCCTGCTGTAACCAGGTTTCTGTAAGGCAGAATAAATCAATATGTTGATCAATTATTATATCATTTACCAACAGGGACTTAGAAGAGAGAGACCTAATGTTTAATAGACCACATTTAACTGTTTTAGTCTGTGGTGCAGTTGAAGGTGCTATATTATTTTTTCTTTTTGAATTTTTTATGCTTAAATAGATTTTTACTGGTTATTGGTGGTCTGGGAGCAGGCACCGTCTCTACGGGGATGGGGTAATGAGGGGATGGCAGGGGGAGAGAAGCTGCAGAGAGGTGTGTAAGACTACAACTCTGCTTCCTGGTCCCAACCCTGGATAGTCACGGTTTGGAGGATTTAAGAAAATTGGCCAGATTTCTAGAAATGAGAGCTGCTCCATCCAAAGTGGGATGGATGCCGTCTCTCCTAACAAGACCAGGTTTTCCCCAGAAGCTTTACCAATTATCTATGAAGCCCACCTCATTTTTGGACACCACTCAGACAGCCAGCAATTCAAGGAGAACATGCGGCTAAACATGTCACTCCCGGACCGATTGGGGAGGGGCCCAGAGAAAACTACAGAGTCCGACATTGTTTTTGCAAAGTTACACACGATTCAATGTTAATTTTAGTGACCTCCGATTGGCGTAACCGGGTGTCATTACTGCCGACGTGAATTACAATCTTACCAAATTTACGCTTAGCCTTAGCCAGCAGTTTCAAATTTCCTTCAATGTCGCCTGCTCTGGCCCCCGGAAGACAACTGACTATGGTTGCTGGTGTCGCTAACTTCACATTTCTCAAAACAGAGTCGCCAATAACCAGAGTTTGATCCTTGGCGGGTGTGTCGCCGAGTGGGGAAAAACGGTTAGAAATGTGAACGGGTTGGCGGTGTACACGGGGCTTCTGTTTAGAACTACGCTTCCTCCTCACAGTCACCCAGTCGGCCTGCTTTCCCGGCTGCTCGGGATCTGCCAGAGGGGAACTAACGGCGGCTAAGCTACCTTGGTCCGCACCGACTACAGGGGCCTGGCTAGCTGTAGAATTTTCCACGGTGCGGAGCCGAGTCTCCAATTCGCCCAGCCTGGCCTCCAAAGCTATGAATAAGCTACACTTATTACAAGTACCATTACTGCTAAAGGAGGCCGAGGAATAACTAAACATTTCACACCCAGAGCAGAAAAGTGCGGGAGAGACAGGAGAAGCCGCCATGCTAAATCAGCTAAGAGCTAGTAGCTGCGCTAAGCTAGCGGATTCCTAAAAACACGCAAAGTGAATAATGTGTAAATAATTTAGAGGTGATTCAGCAGAGGGAGTGCTTTAGTTAAGGCACGTGAAGATTACACTGTGAAACAAATCGTTATCTAGATAACTAGATCAATCTAACTGCGCAGATTAAACAGCTAACAGATACAGCAAAACACCGCTGTGCTCCGGAACAGGAAGTGATACAATACCGCAGTGAGAGCCAACCACCAGTAGAGGCAAGCAAGAGCGTCGGATCACGGAAAAATGAATGGTGTCTGAGAAAACAGAGAAAAAAAACATAGTTTGTCTCCCAAATACATAAAAAAAAAAATGTCACGTAGAATAAAACGACAAAGGCATGAAGACAGCTGCGGTGAGAAAAGAAGAGGAGTGTCTCTCCCTTATTTAGCAGGAGTAGGGGAAAAACTACAGCGGATCTTCAGACAGCACAAAATCCCAGTTTACTTTAAACCGGTTAACACCTTGAGACAGAAATTAGTTCACCCTAAGGACAGGATCCCTAGTTACAAACAGAGCAATGTAGTGTATTCTATCAGATGTCAGGAAAACTGTAACGAACACTACATAGGTGAGACTAAGCAACCTTTACACAAAAGGCTATACCAGCACCGCAGAGAGGGCGCCAGTGGACCTCAGTCTGCAGTTCATCTCAGCCTGAAAGACACTAACCACACGTTGAGGACAAGGAAGTTAAAATATTAGCCAGAGAGAAGAAATGGTTTGAGAGAGGGGACAAGGAGGCATTCTTTGTGAAACGTTTGAAACCCAGCCTTAACAGGGAGGGGGTCTGAGACACACTTTATCCCCTGTTTACAATGGGGTACTCAGGTCAAGCAGTTTCAGTCTTTTGTTCATGGTAATGAGTTATTCACGTCATCAGGAGAGTCGTCAAGGGAGCCATCAGGAGAGGCTAAGTCCATTTCCAAATACATTATTTAAAAAATCCTACAATGTGATTTCCTGGAATTTTTTTCTCATTTTGTCTCTCACAGTTGAAGTGTACCTATGATGAAAATTACAGACCTCTCTCAGACACACCCCCATTTTACGACATGGAAGCCGGAAAGACGGCAATGAAAAAGAACTTCACCAATCACGACGCGTGCCAATAGAGAGTCAAAAGCGGCTGTCGTATCAATTGTTTTGTAGTATATAATCAATAAAGTGTTACAGTGGTCCCTCATTAATCGCTGGAGTTACGTTCTACAAAATAGCCCATAATATGCAAAACCGCGACGTAGTCAGCGTTATTTTTTACAATTATTATAGACGTTTCAAAGCTGTAAAACCCCTCACTACACAGTTTATACACTTTTCTCAATCAGGCATGAACGTTTTCTCACTTTTCTCTTGTGTGTAAACACTCTCAAAGTTCAAACCTTAGAAGGTAAATAATACCAAACTGTTTTCAGACCCAAACATTAGTTTCAGAAATAAAAATAGAACGTTTTCCTATAAATAATTATGATGGCATTTAGAACTAACAAATTAATTTTAACGATCAACGAACGAGGTCAGACACATAAGAAATTATTAATAGTGACTCACCAGTATTTCACAGATAGGGCCTCTGCGTCCTGACGCTGCGCCTTTTCCCACTCACACCTCACTGCAGCAGGTGTCTGTGTCCGTGTGACAAACACAGTTATGAGTAGTTGTTGGCGCTCTTTTCTCTTTTGGGCAACAAGATTCTTATAAACAGATACGCAGAACACAGAACACTGTAAAATAAAAAAGCCATGCAAAATTGGACTAAATACTCCGCGAGACTCTGAGGCCACGACAGGTGAACGGCATTATAGTGAGGGACCACTGTACTCTCTTTTCACATGTCAATAATTATTGACATGTGGATATTTGCTTGCTCAATTAATAAGACACACCTAATCTGTCAGATTTCTTTATTTTTTAAATGTATTTCTGTATTTATTTTATTGTGACAACCGAATGAAGACGACAAAACCTGGTTGCAGCACGGGCGAATTAAGGGAATGATGAAACTACAGTTGTTATTATCAATTTCATAGTCTAAAACGATCACACCACATGAAGTTAAGCTCAGCGCTGCTCTGGCTCCATGCTCGAAGTCTGGAGAAAAAGGCGAGCAGCGCTGTCTTTGCAGTCAGCGCTGTGACCACGGATCATGCTCCATAACAATCCCGCAAAGGCGGGATTTGTATTGATTATTATGTAGTATAATCAGGAAAGTGTAATTATGTAACATATGCATTGATTTGTATAATAGCACTGTTTATCATGTTGATCATCTTTTTTTTTATGTGGATTCCAGCGCTGGTTCATTTTGGTGTATAATTTACGCCACCTCTCGACCTGGTGTATATTTTCAGCGCAGCGTACGCCAACGACCACATTGATAAATGCCAAGTAGCGCAGCCGTTTTGGCGTACACCCCATATACGCTCAAATATCGCCGTACGCAACGTTGATACATGAGGCCCAATGTGTACACACATACACACGGATCAGCTCCCGCTGGAGTGCAGCGGATGATCTGAGTTAACACACACACTTTAGGGGAAAACTTCAGTACCGACAAAATTGGCCTGCTTGTCTGTTTCGTTTTATTTTATTTGAAATTTTTGCCAAAAAGCAGCACCACATTTTGGATTTGAGAGCGCAAAAAGTATTTGGTTGCTTTGCAGTGGTTGGTGGTGGTGACACACATTTTATATGAGAAATTTGCTTTTGACACATAAGTACAGTAAATATCAGATACTTTAAGACTTTTACTCAAGTAATATTTTTTAAAGGAGACTTTCATACCCCCATCACACACAGCCAGAATGGCCCCAAATAACATCAGAATGACAAATCGGTGCAGATCCGAAAAGTGTTGGGTTTCAGTTCCAATAAGTTCTGACAGCCATCTGCGAGAGTCCACACAGTTGGTGAAAATTGGCCAGCAGCCCTGAGTGTGATGCACTTTTTCAAAACCCACCGGGCGCCATCAAGATGGGACGGCAGTCTGAGCGGCATCTGATTTTTAGTATTTGTAGTCATTCAGACATACAGTACCTCAAGTCAAAGAGAATGTAATGCAAAAAATAAAGTAAAATAAAATACAAGACATTTACATATTGTGAAGGCGGCATAAACAGGATCCAAAATGATGTGAGCGCGTATAAGGGAACCTCGAGATGGATCGGGCACGACAAAGCCTGAATGACCTGCACATGTCAGTTATCCACTTATGACATCCACCTCCACCCCCTCCCCCCTTCCCCCAGAGCACAAAGGAAGCACTGTGTCACGCCACTATCCATGTGTAGGGGATGTGAACACAGCGCAAACAAACCAAAAGCACTGTGTCCACTGTGTGTCAATGTGTTGCACAGCGCACGGTGTTGCAGATCTGGACAGGCTGTTATAATCATAAGAGACCTTACAGTACAGATAATATTCCTCCCCATGAGCAACATAAAAAATGTCAACTAAAAATCTTCAACTTTTTGCCTGACATTCTCATGATTTTTAGATGCATGTGTTTATCATATTTTAATTTTCATGGTGTCGGTTGATGCTCAAAAACAGTTTATTCCCCTCATATCGACACTGGATACACTGAAAAGATTGATGGATTTACATGATTTAATTGTTAGTTCAAGACACAATTTTCTCATGTTTCTATTTGAGAAATTTCAGAATATTATGTGATGGAGACACATTGTGATCATGTTAAAATTATTTCAATCAAATTTCGTTTATGTCAGTGTTATGAGGCAGACTTCCATCAGTTTGCTCATTTCCAGACAAGAAATGGTGCATAAACACATGTGTATTTGTTCTCAGGTCTGGTGCAAAGTCCGTTATTGCACTTTCTATTATTGTATTCAGTCCATTATTGCACAAACTCTATGACTGCACATAGTACAGTATAGCACAGATTCCATTAATGCACAGAGTGCACTTTTGCATGAAGTCCATTTTTGCACAAAATCCAATATTGCACTAAGTCTGTTACTGCACAAAGTCTAATATTGTATTAAATCCATTACTGCACGAAGTTCATTTCTGCACAAAGTCCAGTATTGCAGTAAGTCCATTATTGCACTAACTCTCTGATTGTATTAAATCCATTATTGCACTAATTCTATGATTGCACTAAGTCGATGCGTGCATGAAGTCTCTGATTGTATTAAATCCATTATTGCAACAACTCTCTGATTGTATTAAATGCATTATTGCACCAACTCACTGATTGTATTAAATCCATTATTGCACGAACTCTCTGATTGTATTAAATCCATTATTGCACGAACTCTGATTGTATTAAATCCATTATTGCACTAATTCTATGATTGCACTAAGTCGATGCGTGCATGAAGTCTCTGATTGTATTAAATCCATTATTGCAACAACTCTCTGATTGTATTAAATGCATTATTGCACCAACTCACTGATTGTATTAAATCCATTATTGCACTAATTCCATCATTGTATTAAATCCATTATTGCACGAACTCTCTGATTTATTAAATCCATTATTGCACGAACTCTCTGATTGTATTAAATCCATTATTGCACTAACTCTCTGATTGTATTAAATCCATTATTGCACTAATTCTATGATTGCACTAAGTCGATGAGTGCACTCAGTCTCTGATTGTATTAAATCCATTATTGCACTAACTCTCTGATTGCATCAAATACAATATGAAAACTTTCAAATGCATCAGAAACTCACTTACACAAGAAACTGCACAAATCGTCTTTAATGCTATGATAATGTCCAGTGTTTACTACTGCATAACCTGCTGGTCCCAGGCAGGACAAACCACCCTCAGGCCATTAGAATCACTTCACAAGCAAGCCCTAAAAGTATTGGACAGGAAACCAAGACAATACCATCACTGTCATATCCTAGAAAAACATGGACTCCTCAATTTTTACAACATCCAAAGATTTGCCTCAATTCGCCTGGTCTTCAGAATCTTAAATAACTCTGCACCTGCACCTCTTAAGGACTCTTTGTTCACCATCACTTGACCCAGCTATCTTAGCTAATTATAGGCCAATCTCCAACCTTCCTTTTCTCTCAAAGATTCTTGAGAGGGTAGTTGTAAAACAGCTAACTGATCACCTGCAGAGGAATGGTCTATTTGAAGAGTTTCAGTCAGGTTTTAGAATTCATCATAGTACAGAAACAGCATTAGTGAAGGTTACAAATGATCTTCTTATGGCTTCGGACAGTGGACTTATCTCTGTGCTTGTTCTGTTGGACCTCAGTGCTGCTTTTGATACTGTTGACCATAAAATTTTATTACAGAGATTAGAGCATGTCATAGGTATTAAAGGCACTGCGCTGCGGTGGTTTGAATCATATTTGTCTAATAGATTACAGTTTGTTCATGTAAATGGGGAATCTTCTTCACAGACTAAAGTTAATTATGGAGTTCCACAAGGTTCTGTGCTAGGACCAATTTTATTCACTTTATACATGCTTCCCTTGGGCAGTATTATTAGACAGTATTGCTTAAATTTTCATTGTTACGCAGATGATACCCAGCTTTATCTATCCATGAAGCCAGAGGATACACACCAATTAGCTAAACTGCAGGATTGTCTTACAGACATAAAGACATGGATGACCTCTAATTTCCTGCTTTTAAACTCAGATAAAACTGAAGTTATTGTACTTGGCCCCACAAATCTTAGAAGCATGGTGTCTAACCAGGTCGTTACTCTGGATGGCATTTCCCTGATCTCTAGTAATACTGTGAGAAATCTTGGAGTTGTTTTTGATCAGGATATGTCATTCAAAGCGCATATTAAACAAATATGTAGGACTGCCTTTTTGCATTTACGCAATATCTCTAAAATCAGAAAGGTCTTGTCTCAGAGTGATGCTGAAAAACTAATTCATGCATTTATTTCCTCTAGGCTGGACTATTGTAATTCATTATTATCAGGTTTTCCTAAAAGTTCCCTAAAAAGCCTTCAGTTGGTTCAGAATGCTGCAGCTAGAGTACTGACGGGGACTAGCAGGAGAGAGCATATCTCACCCGTGTTGGCCTCTCTTCATTGGCTTCCTGTTAATTCTAGAATAGAATTTAAAATTCTTCTTCTTACTTATAAGGTTTTGAATAATCAGGTCCCATCTTATCTTAGGGACCTCGTAGTACCATATTACCCCATTAGAGCGCTTCGCTCTCAGACTGCGGGCTTACTTGTAGTTCCTAGGGTTTGTAAGAGTAGAATGGGAGGCAGAGCCTTCAGCTTTCAGGCTCCTCTCCTGTGGAACCAGCTCCCAATTCAGATCAGGGAGACAGATACCCTCTCTAATTTTAAGATTAGGCTTAAAACTTTCCTTTTCGCTAAGGCTTATAGTTAGGGCTGGATCGGGTGACCCTGGACCATCCCTTGGTTATGTTGCTTTAGACGTAGACTGTGGGGGGGTTCCCATGATGCACTGTTTCTTTCTTTTTTTGCTCCGTATGCATCACTCTGCATTTAATCATTAGTGATCGATCTCTGCCCCCCTTCTCGGCATGTCTTTTTCCTGGTTCTTTCCCTCAGCCCCAACCAGTCTCAGCAGAAGACTGCCCCTCCCTGAGCCTGGTTCTGCTGGAGGTTTCTTCCTGTTAAAAGGGAGTTTTTCCTTCCCACTGTGGCCAAGTGCTTGCTCATAGGGGGTCGTTTTGACCGTTGGGGTTTTTCATGGTTTTTGTATGGCCTTGCCTTACAATATGGAGCGCCTTGGGGCAACTGTTTGTTGTGATTTGGCGCTATATAAGTTGATTGATTGATTTGTTCACTACACATCCACAGTCACCACCAGAGCCACACGAGCCTCCACCAGGGGGCAGTGTGCCACCCCAAAGCGCAAAACGTAATTTGCACAAACTGCCTTTTGTTATAATGCCATAAAAGAATGGAACAGCCTTCCAAATGAACTAAAACATCAGACA
Organism: Thalassophryne amazonica; assembly: GCF_902500255.1. NCBI lineage: Eukaryota > Metazoa > Chordata > Actinopteri > Batrachoidiformes > Batrachoididae > Thalassophryne > Thalassophryne amazonica. Next base: position 5,119,120 of record NC_047118.1, read on the forward strand.
AACTACATCACTTTCACAGCAGAGCTTAAACAGTGGCTAGGGAACAACCAAACCTGCCAGCACTAATATTATTGTGTAGAAGTGGTTATTTGTTATTTATGTCCTGATATAAAATGATAGCTATATTAGGTAGGTCATTATATATATATAAAGATAAGGACATGTCTGTAATTGCAATCATTGTTGAAATGTGTATTTTATATTGTACATGTGTGAAAGTTGGAGAGGTTGTGGGAGTGTGTGTGTCTGACACTGTCAGACTGTATGTGTGGTATTGTTTGAGTATTTTTTTTTCCCCACTGTATTTTATTATGTAATGGGGACTGCAGATGGAAACTAGCTATTTAGCTACAATCTGGTACAGATCATCTTTGTTTTATGAGCTTAATGCCTCTGTACATTGTTCCTTTTCAAACAAAGGACCTCTACTGGTGGTTGGCTCTCACTGCGGTATTGTATCACTTCCTGTTCCTGAGCACAGCGCTGTTTTACAACTACCCTTTCAAGAATTTTTGAGAGAAAAGGAAGGTTGGAGATTGGCCTATAATTAGCTAAGATAGCTGGGTCAAGTGATGGCTTTTTAAGTAATGGTTTAATTACTGCCACCTTAAAAGCCTGTGGTACATAGCCAACTAACAAAGATAGATTGATCATATTTAAGATCGAAGCATTAAATAATGGTAGGGGACAGGTGTTGGGTTTGACTTCATCCACTCTCCTCACCAGATTCATCCTGACCAGAGGTGTCAAGTAACGAAGTACAAATACTTTGTTACTGTACTTAAGTACACTTTTTAGGTAGCTATACTTTACTCCATTACTTATTTTTCTGCCTACTTCTGACTTCTACTCATTACATTTTCACACAAGTATCTGTACTTTCTATTCCTTACATTTTTAAAACAAACAGCCTCATTACTCTTGGCTTCAGTTTAATGTTTATATATATATATATGTATATATATATATAAACATATACACTCAACAAAAATATAAATGCAACACTTTTGGTTTTGCTCCCATTTTGTATGAGATGAACTCAAAGATCTAAAACTTTTTCCACATACACAATATCACCATTTCCCTCAAATATTGTTCACAAACCAGTCTAAATCTGTGATAGTGAGCACTTCTCCTTTGCTGAGATAATCCATCCCACCTCACAGGTGTGCCATATCAAGATGCTGATTAGACACCATGATTAGTGCACAGGTGTGCCTTAGACTGCCCACAATAAAAGGCCACTCTGAAAGGTGCAGTTTTATCACACAGCACAATGCCACAGATGTCACAAGATTTGAGGGAGCGTGCAATTGGCATGCTGACAGCAGGAATGTCAACCAGAACTGTTGCTCGTGTATTGAATGTTCATTTCTCTACCATAAGCCGTCTCCAAAGGTGTTTCAGAGAATTTGGCAGTACATCCAACCAGCCTCACAACCGCAGACCACGTGTAACCACACCAGCCCAGGACCTCCACATCCAGCATGTTCACCTCCAAGATCATCTGAGACCAGCCACTCAGACAGCTGCTGGAACAATCGGTTTGCATAACCAAAGAATTTCTGCACAAACTGTCAGAAACTGTCTCAGGGAAGCTCATCTGCATGCTCGTCGTCCTCATCAGGGTCTCGACCTGACTCCAGTTTGTCGTCGTAACCGATTTGAGTGGGCAAATGCTCACATTCGCTGCCGTTTGGCACGTTGGAGAGGTGTTCTCTTCACGGATGATGCGAAGGAGATGTGTTGCACTGCATGAGGCAAATGGTGCTCACACCAGATACTGACTGGTATCCCCCCCCAATAAAACAAAACTGCACCTTTCAGAGTGGCCTTTTATTGTGGGCAGTCTAAGGCACACCTGTGCACTAATCTTGGTGTCTAATCAGCATCTTGATATGGCACACCTGTGAGGTGGGATGGATTATCTCAACAAAGGAGAAGTGCTCACTATCACAGATTTAGACTGGTTTGTGCACAGTATTTGAGGGAAATGGTGATATTGTGTATGTGGAAAAAGTTTTAGATCGTTGAGTTCATCTCATACAAAATGGGAGCAAAACCAAAAGTGTTGCGTTTATATTTTTGTTGAGTATATATACACGAGGTCTCTTAGATAATAAACCGACCCTTTTATTTTTTTTTTAACTATATGGATTTGAATGACATGCGATTACACCAATCATGCTTGAACCCTCGTGCGCATGCGTGAGTTTTTTCACGCGTGTCGGTGACGTCATTTCCCTGTGGGCAGGCCTTGAGTGAGATGTGGTCCCGCCCTCTCGGCTGAATTCCTTTGTTTCACACGCTGCTCGAGACGGCGCGCGTTGCTTTATCAAAATTTTTTCTGGACCTGTGAGGAATATCCGAGTGGACACTATTCGAGAAATTAAGCTGGTTTTCTGTGAAAAGTTTTGATGGCTGATGAGAGATTATGGGGTGTTTCTGTCTGTGTAAGGACTTCCCACGGAGCGGGACGTCCTGCAGCGCTTCCAGGCGCTGTCGTCGGCCTGTTTCGAGCTGAAAACATCCTAATTTAAGGCTTAATTCACCCAGGACATCGTGAGAGAACAGAGAAGATTCAGACGAGGCCGGCATGAGGAATTTATGCGGACATTCCACTGTTAAGGACATTTTTTTAATGAAAGACGTACGCGCAAATTCGCCGAGTCGTTTCCGTGACGACTCGGCAAATCTGTGTGCGCCGCGACAGGAAAAACACCTCCGTGTTGAAAACCATTTGTAGAATTCAGGCGGCTTTTAATGGCTTTCAACAAGTGAGTAACTGAGAAATTGTTTAACAGCTTGGGCATGTTCCAACTTGCCCGTTAAGATTTCCAACGGAGGTGTTTTTCCTGCCGCGACCCCCCGCGGTCGGGTCCAGCCCGACATGCGACTCTGCCCGCACGTTCTTTCATTACAAAATGACCGTTAACAATGGAATGTCCGAATAAACTCCTCATGCCGACTTCTTCTGAAAGTTCTCTGTTCTCTGACGACTTACTGCGTCAACAGAGCCTGAAATGTGGAAGTTTTCAACTTGAAACGGCGAGACGCTGCCGCCTCGAAGCGCAGATCGCCGTCAGGCGCCGTGGACCGTCCTTAAAGCGACACTACCAGACCAAAATCTCTCATCAGCCGTTAAAATTTTTACCGAAAACCAGCTGAATTTATTGAATGGTGTCCACTCAGTTGTGCCTTACAGTTTTGAAAAATTTTTTATCAAACAAAGCAACAGTCTCTGAGCCATTCCTAAACAATGAAAAAAATCGACGAGCGGGTGGACGACTCCTCACTCAAAGACTGCCCACAGGCGAATGACGTAACCGACAGGCGTGAAAAAACTCTCGCATGCCCACGAGGGTTCAAGCATGTCTGATGTAATCACACGTGATTCAAATCCATATGGTTTTTGAAAAAATAAGGTCGGATACTTTTCTAATACACCTCGTACATATATATATATATATGTATACATATATACATATATGTATACATATATACATATATGTATACATATATACATATATGTATACATATATACATATATGTATACATATATACATATATGTATACATATATACATATATGTATATATATATATATATATATATATATACACACACACATATATATATATTTCACGTCATGTGCGCCTGTAATCAGCTTTTCTGCAGCGCGGCTTTGCTTTGAACCGTGAACGAATCGAAGCAGTGGTTCGCAGATTGAAGCAATGCTTCGACCTATTGCTTCGTTTATTCTTTCTCTCTTTCGCTTAATTTTCCCCCGCTAAAACCCTAAAGAGCATACTTCTGTGAGTATTATTTACCTTTTCTATGTTAAACCGACCTGTTATGGTCTTCTGAAACAGTTGATAGATGTATTTTATAACTTAAAAACGGGAGCGACGCTAACACGTTAGCATGTCTATGGCATTTTCAATGTTAAAACTTAGCATTAAGCAATTGCAGCTCTCATCACGTTCAGGTGCATTTGTTTTCAAATTGTAATATTTCTTAAATTTATTTTTGTTTATATATTAATAATCTAATGATTATTATATACAATTTTAGAGAAAGAGGCAAAAAGAACCTGAATAGAAACAGAACAGAAAATATAAAAGCAACTAACAATGAACATACATAAATAAATACATACATAAATAAGTGTTTCCTGTGAACACCTAGTGACTCTTACACCTCCACTTCATCCCTGTCTTATTTAATGACAGTTTGTTTCGGTCAAACCATATTTTCAGTTTGTTAATTTCTTCAGTGATTTCCTCCAGAACTATCTGACAAACTAGAAAACTGCTGCATCCTAGTAAGAGCAGAATATTACTGGAATGAATCTGAATAAGGAAAGTTGGGTTTTTTGTTTTTTCCTTCACTAAATGGATGCTGCACTCACTGCAGTTTATTGTCTGGAATAGTCCCAGATTGCATTTCAGAGCTTCTAGAATTGAAACATTTTCGTGCAGGTGGTGTTGGGGGTAATTTTGGGTTTTGGGTCTTGGGCCACATGTAGAACGAATCAGTTTTTAAATTAAGCTTTCAATTCATATAGTGGCATCTACCTTTTTTTTTTTTTTTTTTTTAAAAGGTTACTTTATACTTTTATACTTTAAGTAGGTTTTGGAGCACATACATTTTCACTTTTACTTGAGTAAAGAGGTCAAGTTGATACTTCAACTTTTACCAGAGTGTTTTTAAACTGCAGTATCTATACTTCTACTTAAGTAACAAATGTGTGTACTGTAAATGATTGCTCCGGAGGCTATTTGTCTTTATGGCTTTTACTCCCCGTCACTCCACATCTCAACAGCACAACCACACGCTCTCTCTCCGCGTGTGTCCTCCCATTACCGTATATGACACAGTATATGTGCAGGCACATCTGTTACCGTATATGACACAGTATATGTGCAGGCACATCTGTTACCGTATATGACATCTCCCCCTTCAAAATGGATTATTCCCCTTAAAACAAACAACCCGTTGCTTACTTATATTTGGAACCAATCTCCTTACATTTACTGTGAACTATCTCAAATCAATATTAACCCATTTATGTAACTTCTATTACAGATTCAACTCCGCAAGAACTTGGATCAGCATTCACAACAATAATGCCATTTCAATACAAACGTTTTCTTTTCTGTTCACATTCCATCTCTACGTTTCCCCCTTTCCTTTTTTTTTTTTTTTTTTTTTTTTTTTTTTTTTACATAACCCCCCAAAGGCCATAGGTACCATCTACAGGTCAAGCCTGTTGACTGGTTTGCACACCCGTCCAGATCTTGTCACAGTCTGACCGGGTATAAGGCTTACAGGTGGAGTCACACTCTGACCGGAGAGAACCTTTTCTGACACGGCAGAGTGAGTGTCTGTCTCAGTATTGTCGCTGATCGCTGGTAGGGAAGACTGGGAAATCGGTTCAGGTCGAAGGTGGCGGCGATTCCGCCGAAGCTCAGCCCCCTGCTGTGTCTTTATGACGAGTGATCTCGGAGTGGTGCTTTCTCCTGAAACCACTGCTGACCGTGACCACGATTTCTCATGGTCTAACTTGGACCTTACCACATCGCCCAGCTGTAGGACAGGTAAAGATCGGGCTCCATGGCGGCGATTGTAGTAGTAGGCCTGCTTGGCCTTTTCTCGGTCGTCCTTTTCCTTCACCGCTGCTCTGCTCGGCCACCGTGATCGAAGATTCTTCTCCAGGGTAGGGAGCGTTGTCCTGATCTTTCTCCCCATTAACAGCTCTGCAGGGCTGAAGCCGGTCGAGGAGCACGGAGTGGACCTGTAGATCATCAAGGCCAGCACTGGATCCGCTTGTTTGAGGATCTTCTTAGCTGTTTGCACGGCCCTCTCTGCATGCCCATTGCCCTGTGGGTGGTGTGGGCTGGACGTGCAGTGTCTGAAGTCGAATTGCTTCGCGAACTCCTGAAACTCAGCACTAGAAAACTGCGACCCATTATCCGTCACTACTTCGTCTGGGGCCATCGTGCTCTGACAGTTCTGCTTTGACCTGCATGAACTGTCTTATACCCACAGGCACCTTGCAGCTGTGTTCTGGCCATCCTGTCCGTATGAACTTTATGAGTGACTGCAGTTCAGCATCCTCTGCAGTTGCCATCTTTATCTCTTCCATCTTATTCTGGCTAGCAGGGATTACCCCCACTATGCTAGCAACATAACACGCCACATCACTCTGAGTGTCCGGCTCGGTACATGTGGACAGCGGGCTACGTGAGAGAGTGTCTGCGACTATCAGAGTTTTCCCAGGAGCATACTCTGCCACGGGACTGAATCTCATCAGTCTCATTAGGAGACGCTGACACCGCAAAGGTACGTTGTCCAAGTTGCAGCTGTTTATGAGCGGCACAAGTGGCTTGTGGTCAGTTACTAGTTTGAATGATTCAATGCCAGTGAGGTACCTGTCGAACTTCTCGCACGCCCACACGCCGGCCAGACATTCCTTTTCAATCTGGGCGTAGCGTGTCTCTGCGTCGGTGAGTCGTCTGGAACAGTATGCGACAGGTTTCCATTGCTGCCCATGAAGCTGGAGGAGAACTCCTCCCAGTCCATAGCTGCTAGTGTCGGCTGACACGGCCGTAGGTTTGCTGACATCGTAGTAGGCAAGAACTGGTGCCGTTGTCAGTAGCTGTTTGGTGTGTTCAAAAGCTGTTTGTTGTACGAGACCCCATGTCCATGCGTTTTTGCCCTTCAGGAGTTCGTACAGTGGCTGTGCCACTGTGGACAGGTTGGGAATGTACCTTCCGAGGTAGTTTACCATGCCCAGGATCCTCTTCAGTTCTGGCACGTTCGTTGGTGGTGGCAGCTGTTGTATAGCCTCGACTTTGTCTGGGTCGGGCCGAATCCCATCCTTGTCAATGAGATGCCCGAGGAAGCGCAGCTGGTGTTGTCTGATGGAACACTTGTCGCGGTTGAGCTTCAACCCAGCTATCTCGATGCGCTGCATGACCTTTTCCAGACGCTGGTCGTGTTCACTCACTGTGGCCCCATAGATGAGCACATCGTCCATGAAGATCTCCACTCCTTCCAGCCCCTCCATTGTCTCCATCATTTTCCTTTGGAAAATCTCGGGAGCGCTGGTTATTCCGAACGGCAGCCTCTTAAAGTGGAATCTGCCGAACGGGGTGATAAAGGTCGTGAGTTTGCAGCTGTCTGGGTGTAGTGGGATTTGGAAGAACCCACTGGCTGCATCGAGCGTCGTGAAGACCGTGGCACCACTCAACTTAGCTATAATTTCGTCTGTGGTAGGTAAGATGTACTGTTCTCTCTTAACTGCTTTGTTCAGTCTTTTTAGATCTACACAGATACGTGCTTTACCAGTGTTTTTCTTTAAGACTGGCACCATGTATGCACACCAGTCGGTAGGCTGCGTCACCCTTTCTATGATGCCGTTCCTCTCCATACGCTCAAGTTCCTCTTTGACTTTCTGGAGCATGGGAATTGGCACGCGCCTAGCTGCGTGGACAGCGTACGGTTGAGCATTGTCTTTCAGCTGTATTCTTACAGGTTCAGTCTTAAGAGTTCCATGCTCGCCAAATGCTTGCAGGTGTCCTGTGTTACACACCGCTTCCTCCACTCTCTTCACCAGGTTCAGCTTCACAGACAGTGATCTGCTGAGGAGGTTGCTGACTGTGCGGCCCCGGACGACGTATGCTGTGAGTGGGTGTCTCTTTCCTTTGTAAGCCACAGTGCTCTGGAACTGTCCAATGCACTGTAACTCCCCTCCTGGGCTATCCAGTTGGATGTCTGCAGGCTCGAGTGGTGTTTTGAGTCTGAGTGAGTGATAGGTTTCTTCACAGATGATGTTCACGTCGGCTCCCGTGTCGATCTTGAACTCAGCTGGAGTGGAGCCTATGCGCAAATTGACTGTCCATTGCTCTGATGCTTCCGCAACTGCTTTGCTCACTGCCCCAAGGAAATATGACAGTTGCTGCTGCTGCTGCTCCGTGACCTCGCATACAGCCCTCCTACTCTTGCACACTCTGCTCCAATGCCCCACTTTGTTGCACGAATTGCATGTGGATTCCCGCGCAGGGCAGTTCTCGTCTCTGCTATGACGCATTTTCCCGCACTTTCCGCATTTGCCATCTCCGTTATGTCCGCTATTCCCCTTTTTCTTTTGTCTTCGGAATTTTACGTTGTTGTTAGGTTTGTTATTCACTTCATGCACGAGCCCAGTTTCTGCTCCTTGCATGCTAACATGTGAGGCGATCTCCTCGGACTGCCTAACAGTTTCTATCGCCACCGCCAGGGTCAGTTGCTGCTTTAGCTGGAGCTGTTTTGAGACGTCCTTGTCCAGTATACCAACAACAATTCGGTCGCGAATGTTCTCTTCCCTGCTCGCGCCGAAATCACAGTGTTCTGCCAGTTCGTACAAAGCCCTTATAAAAGTCTCTGCTTTTTCCCCAGGTCTTTGAACGCGTTGGTGGAAACAGGCCTGCTCGTGTATTACATTCCTGCATGGCACAAAGTACTCGTCAAACTTGGCCAGCACGCAATTGAAGTCTTCGTCATCTTCATTTTCCCCAAACGTGAACGAACGAAACACATTCTCAGCCTGGCTTCCCATAGCGTATATCAGGCTGCTCACCTGCACGGCGCCATCTTCAGTGCTAAGTTTGGTAGCAGTTCTGAATCTCACAAAACGTTGCTTCCAGTCGGGCCACTCAGCAGATTTGTCAAATGTGAAGTTTATCGGGGGGTTGAACTTCGCCATGTCTCACCGGTTTGCACTTCTGACACCATGTAAATGATTGCTCCGGAGGCTATTTGTCTTTATGGCTTTTACTCCCCGTCACTCCACATCTCAACAGCACAACGACCACACGCTCTCTCTCCGCGTGTGTCCTCCCATTACCGTATATGACACAGTATATGTGCAGGCACATCTGTTACCGTATATGACGTACTTTTGACACCACTGATCCTGACTGATAGATTCCTGCTGAGTAGACTGCTGCCTCTATGTCCACGGACTACACAGGCTGTGAGTGGGTAATCTTTATAGTGCAGCAGATAAGTGAAACAATCATGCAAATGGTGACAAAAGCATCAAATTCAGCAGAAATACTCCTTAGACACTCCTCTTTTGAAAAAACTGACTGGCCACTTGACTTTTCAATCTGTGGTCAGGTAGGTGTCAATTGAAGAATTATAGAGGTCAAAATTAAAAGATGCTCCAATCATATTGAAAAATATTCCACATTATTTACCTGATCATAAAAACTCCAAAAAGGTATAGTTTGGACTATCTGTGACTGAAATCTATGGTTTTACGGGATAAAAACAGCAAGAATAGTGACAAGGGTCTGTGTCATTTTGTACAGGGGTCAAAAGTTAAAGTTGCTCCAATTTTGGTAAAAAGTGATGCAAATTAGTGGTTGAGCTAATACAGTAGGATTAATAAATGCGAAGTTGTTCGCAGTGCTGAATGCTTGGTCTCCAAAGTAAAGGTCAAACAAGGTCTACATCTATTGGATTTTATGACGTGAAATATATTACCCCGTAACTTGATAAGTAAGGATGATACATGGTCCAAACTATTCCTTTTTAAAACCGTGTTAACTCAACTAGTAATTTACATCACTTTTTACCAAAATTGGAGCAACTTTAACTTTTGACCCCTGTACAAAATGAAACTGACCAGGGGAGCATTAGCATGGCAAAAACCTTTCAGCTTCTGGGGGGCCTGCTCCCCCCCCCCCCCCCCCGCCTCCGCCTTTTTAAGCATTTTCCTTATTTTGCCTTTCAGTTTCTGGAGGGGCTCTGCCCCCCATACTATCCACCTTTTAAAAGCATTTTTCTTTTTTGCTTTTCAGCTGACCCCCCAATTATAGCCCTCTTAACCCCCTGCCACTTTAAGCTTTTTTTTTAATGTAGTTGTAAATTAATATTCAAAGTTTTCAGCTAGTTGACAGTAGGGCTGCACAATATGGCCAAATTATCGTATTTCAATATTGTCATAACAGTTGTCATGTAAATGTCACTTATATACAACCCCTGGCAAAAATGATGGAATCACCGGCCTCGAAGGATGTTCATTCAGTTGTTTAATTTTGTAGAAAAAAAGCAGATCACAGACATGACACAAAACTAAAGTCATTTCAAATGATAACTTTCTGGCTTTAAGAAACAATATAAGAAATCAGGAAAAAAAATTGTGGCAGTCAGTAACGGTTACTTTTTTAGACCAAGCAGAGGGAAAAAAATATGGACTTACTCAATTCTGAGGAAAAAATTATGGGATTGTGAAAAACAAAAGAACGCTCCAACACATCACTAGTATTTTGTTGAACCACCTCTGGCTTTTATAACAGCTTGCAGTCTCTGAGGCATGGACTTAATGAGTGACAAACAGTACTCTTCATCAATCTGGCTCCAACTTTCTCTGATTGCTGTTGCCAGATCAGCTTTGCAGGTTGGAGCCTTGTCATGGACCATTTTCTTCAACTTCCACCAAAGATTTTCAATTGGATTAAGATCCAGACTATTTGCAGGCCATGACATCGACCCTGTGTGTCTTTCTGCAAGGAATGTTTTCACAGTTTTTGCTCTATGGCAAGATGCATTATCATCTTGAAAAATGATTTCATCATCCCCAAACATCCTTTCAATTGACGGGATAAGAAAAGTGTCCAAAATATCAACGTAAACTTGTGCATTTATTGATGATGTAATGACAGCCATCTCCCCAGTGCCTTTACCTGACATGCAGCCCCATATCATCAATGACTGTGGAAATTTACATGTTCTCTTCAGGCAGTCATCTTTATAAATCTCATTGGAACAGCACCAAATAAAAGTTCCAGCATCATCACCTTGCCCAATGCAGATTCAAGATTCATCACTGAATATGACTTTCATCCAGTCAACCTTGTTTTTTTCTGTTTAGGTGTTAATGATGGCTTTCGTTTAGCTTTTCTGTATGTAAATCCCATTTCCTTTAGGTGGTTTCTTACAGTTCAGTCACAGACGTTGACTCCAGTTTCCTCCCATTCATTCCTCATTTGTTTTGTTGTGCATTTTCGATTTTTGAGACATATTGCTTTAAGTTTTCTGGCTTGACTCTTATGTATGTTTGCCTTTAGCAACCTTCCCATGTTGTTTGTATTTGGTCCAGAGTTTAGACACAGCTGACTGTGAACAACCAACATCTTTTGCAACATTGCGTGATGATTTACTCTCTTTTAAGAGTTTGATAATCCTCTCCTTTGTTTCAATTGACATCTCTCATGTTGGAGCCATGATTAATGTCTCCAAGGTGTGCGCCTTGGGGCAACTGTTTGTTGTGATTTGGCGCTATATAAATAAAATTGATTTGATTTGATTTTTGATCACTCCTTTTTAGATGCAGACTAAGGAGCAGATCTGATTTGATGCAGGTGTTAGTTTTGGGGATGAAAAGTTACAGGGTGATTCCATAATTTATTCCTCAGAATTGAGTGATTCCATATTTTTTTTTCCCCTCTGCTTGGTCTAAAAAAGTAACTGTTACTGACTGCCACAATTTTTTTTTCATGATTTCTTATAGTGTTTCTTAAAGCCAGAAAGTTGCCATTTGAAATGATTTTAGTTTTGTGTCATGTCTGTGATCTGCTTTTTTTCCTACAAAATTAAACAACTGAATGAACATCCTCCAAGGCCGGTGATTCCATAATTTTTGCCAGGGGTTGTACATGCTGTCCATATTCTTGAGCTGCTTAGGTGGGTAGGGAGAGTTCCCATGTCATAAAAAAGCTTTTCAACCTAACATCCCTGGTTCTCAAGTCCAGGCACCTACATGGCTCTTCTTTCTCTCTCTCTCTCTCTCTCTCTCTCTCTCTCTCTAAGATATTTAGGTGTACCTTAGTAAACACGAGTAGAGTTCCACCTTGCATTTGGAATGTATAATAGAAGATATCAACATCACTAATTGATTTCACTGATTAATATCACTGAGAGCAGATGGTGGAATCAGTGGCTGCAAAGAAAACCTGCACCCTCTTGGCCCTTTCTGGAACAACTTGCCTACTCCTGGTCTAAATTAAATGATGCTCCAATCATGTAGACAACTACACCACATTATTTGCCTGATCATAAAGATTTCAAAAAAAGGTATAGTTTGGACAATCTGTGACTGAATGTTATGGAGTTATGAGGTAAAAGACTTCAGACTTCAGACAACTTTATTGATCCCAAAAAAGGGCAATTACGTTAACACTCCAATTACCTCAGACAAGATACAGCAATCAATCCACAGTTATTACTTGTTTACCGTAATAATGCCATACATCAAAATTAAAGACAACACATATACATTTGACATTGTTTATGTGCACTAAACTTGAAATAGTCCATCTTCCGAATTGAGGCAAAGTGGGCGAAGGCCGCAGCAGGAGGGGCCCGCGCCGCCCAGCCTGGGGGATGAAGGCTGCAGCAGTAAAAAGCGCAATGCCTTCGAGGTGGCAAGGAGGAAGCCAGGGTGGGGGGAGTGGAGAGACACGGGGGGGGGGGGGGGGGTAATAGGGATGGAGGGAGGGAGACATGCGTTGTGTGCAGATGAGTTAAATTTCTGTCAATTTCTGTCCGTGTGTGTAAAGTTTGACAGTTTCTGTCCGTGTGTGTGTAAAGTCTGATGTTGCTAGGTAACAGCTGGCTGGAGGGGGGAGGGTAGATGAGAAGGAGGGGGCCCAATTCCTTCACCAAGGCTGTAGATCCTTCTGGGGGAAGAGCAGGGTATTTGGCCTTCAGGAGCCGATAAGGCTGTAATGTTGATGTTTGGCGGAGAGATACAGAATTCTATTTACTGCACCCTTGACCATCGAGAGTCCAAATTTATGAAGAATATTCGTGGTCCTCAGCAGTACAATCTTATGCAATGCAGTGATTTTCTCCAAGGTTGAATCCATTTTGCGTTGAGTTCAAGAGTTCACACAGTCTGAGATTACACAGCATTGCCCAACTCATTAATTATGACGGACTGATGAGGGGACAAAATTCTGGAAGCAGCTGTCTTGCTAATATTCCTGTGGGTCAGGGCAGCGCACAAACCAATCAGCACCAAACCTCCCACCATAAAAACGAATACGAATAAATCCTTAACGTCTTCCACAGAGAGTGGAGCCACATGTCACACTCCATTCTCTCAGGCGTCGAGAGCAAAGCCCGCTGGGTAGGTTCCATCAGGGCACGCAGGGTCCCCAAACCCTGATCTCCTTGTCGAAAACAAATGGTGTCAATGGCGTTGAGAGACCAGCTGATCAATTCCATAGTTAATCCAAATTATAATTTGAAGAATTCACAGTCTGGTGAAGCTGGGACTTTGAAGGTCGGAGCAGAGATAGAGAACAGAAAGGAGGAGAGGAGAGGGGAGGAATGCAACCGTCCTTGCTGGAGTCCCAGGCTGGAAATGAAGCAGCATTCTTTGTTGGGAAGGTGTCGTGACACGGACCCACAACAGGGGGCGCTAAGGAACGGACAATGGATAAGCCAACCAGTAACAATTTAATGTGAAAACACACAACGGAATACAGACAGAGATATGGATTGCCAATGAGACACCAGGTGACGTGTGGGCAGGCTCGAAGATAGAAGACCTCTGGCGAGAGAAGAGCCGATTCCCACACAGCTTCCACCACCAGCGGGCCTGAAGAACACCGGAGCCGCCAAGTCCCCAGGTGGCCTCTGCCTTCGGCTGTCGACCCTGGTACTGCTGGCAGAGAACAGAGAAAACCCAGGTGAGTGTGAATCCGCACACTCAGTAGTCCACTCACAGTCAATGTTCTTTTGTGAGGGAGCACCTCCACCTCCAATCACACACTCGTGCAGCTCCTGTGTAACCACTTATCTGCTACGGAGCGTGATGCGAAGTCGTCGCGGTCACGCCCTTGTCCAGCTCTGATAAGAACACCACAGGGCAAGCGGCTGCAAGGAAGAGTTACGTTAGCAGAGAAATTTACCACAGAGAAGGTTACCTCTTGGTTGCTGATTTCTCGGCGGAGAGGTGGAGTTGTAGTCCGGCTTTTATGGTGATGTGGTGAATGAGTGACAGCTGGTGCAGATGATGAATGACAGCTGTCACTCTCCGTTGCTCCGATGCCCTCTCGTGCTTGAAGCCCGCACTCCAAGCAGGGCGCCATCTGGTGGTGGTGGGCCAGCAGTACCTCCTCTTCTGGCGGCCCACACAGCATTCTTGCTGCAAAAAAAGCAGCAAGAATGGTGACAAAGGTCAGTTTCAGTTTGTGCAGGGGTCAAAAGTTAAAGTTGCTCAATTAATTTATCTCCAGCTGTATTTGTGCTGAATTTAAGGCTTGTATCACCATTTGAAGGATTGTTTCAGTTATCTGCTGCACTAATAAGCCAACAGAGCATGAACCAGCTGCTGTCTGTTAGCTTCAACATGTGTATATAAGACCCCCCAAATTAAAGGAGAAATTCTGCTTTTAACAACCTGGACCTCATTTCTGGCATAAAATACGGTCATTTACTCGCCAATATAAGTTTGGTCTGATTAGAAGTCCATAGTTCAAACAACATGTTCAGTTCAAATCTGGAGCAAACATTTTTCTTCTTCTAGTAAGGTGGATTAGAACTTTTTTTGTGGTACACAGCACAAACTCCTGGACAGGAGGAACCTAGCAGTCAATGTGACTCACTGATTGAAAATGCAGGTCTTTCAACCAGACGTGGTGCCGTGACATGTCAATCATCTGTGTCCAATCAGATTTCAGGGGAGTCCAGTGAAACCCCGGCCTCAGCTCTAGCTCCACCCATGCCAGGAAGTGTTTGGCATTTGAACATTTCCTGTTTCACTGTGACTGATAAACTGACACTTCCAGTTTGAGTGTGAGCTTGCCACTGAGTTCCCGCAAGATTCCATGGGATCTCGTCTGTCAATCTAGGAAGTGTTTGACATTTGAACATTTCCTGTTTTACTGTGGATTTGAAAATTGGCACCTCCCTACCTCACATGTGCCAGGTATCAGCTTGTAGTAAAACACAAATGGTCTGTCATTTGAGCCTCGTCCAGCCTCGAATGGCTCGTGTCACCACATATGATCCACATGAAACCACATATGATTCATGGTGGTGCACATTTAGGCATGGGTTTCGTCCAAACCTCCAGCCCTCCCACACTTGGTACCTTTAAAGTGTGGGTTTTCAATTCACAGCATCCATTCAAGATGTTGTCACATTTTTTTTTTTTTACGCAGTCCAAAAATAGACACTCGAATACAGTCCGGCGGGTGTGCGCATTGCGACTGGCTGTAGTTCACAATCATTTTCAATTTATTTTCATTTATATAGCACCAAATCACAACAGAGTTGCCTCAAAGCGCTTCACACAGGTAAGGTCTAACCTTACCAACCCCCAGAGCAACAGTGGTAATAGGAAAAACTCCCTCTGAGGAAGAAACCTCAAGCAGACCAGACTCAAAGGGGTGACCCTCTGCTTGGGCTATGCTACAAATATGAATTACAGAACAATTCACGGACAAATATACAAGAAATGCTATTGGCACGCAGGACAGGAGGATCACCAACACAAATACAACTCCCATCTCTGGATGGAGCTGCACCTTAAACAGAGAAAAAAAAAAACAGAATCAGGCATCAGAAAGACAAAAAATACTGTATAATTTGCCAGCATTAAACAACAAGAAAAACAGAGAAATACTAAGGTATTCGCCGGCCACTAGCCCTAAACTTCACTAAAAGACGCAGAATTTAGGTAGAGTTGAGTCCGCTGCCCGCTCCAATTAGTAATAAATGAAATAAAAGAATAAAAAGCATAATACAAAACTGTACCAGTATGCTACGTATATGAAAGGGAAAATAAGTGCGTCTTAAGTCTGGACTTGAAAGTCCCCACAGAATCTGACTGTTTTATTGACGCAGGGAGATCATTCCACAGAACAGGCGCATGATAAGAGAAAGCTCTGTGACTCGCAGACTTCTTATTCACCGTAGGGCCACAAAGTAGTCCTGCACCCTGAGAACGTAAAGCCTGGGCTGGTACGTAAGGTTTAATTAGGTCAGCTAGGTAGGGAGGTGCCAGTCCATGAATAATTTTATAGGTTAGTAGCAGAACCTTAAAATCTGATCTCACTGGGACAGGAAGCCAGTGAAGGGATGCCAAAATAAGGTGTAATGTGGTCGAACTTTCTGCTTCATGTCAAAAGTCTGGCTGCAGCATTTTGAACCAGTTGGAGACCCCTAATGCTAGACTGCGGTAAACCAGAGAATAGAACATTTCAGTATTCCAATCTAGAAGAGATAAATGCATAGATCAGGGTCTCAGCATCAGCCATAGACAGGATGGGACGAATCTTCGCTATATTTTGCAGGTGGAAGAAAGCAGTCCTAGTAATATTTCTAATGTGGAGGCCAAAGGACAATGAAGGATCAAAAATTACCCCAAGGATCCTCACTTTCTCAGTGTGATGTATGACACACGAGCCGAGGCTGAGCGTTAACTGGTCAAATTGATGCCGATGTCTCACTGGACCAAGAACCATCATTTCAGTGTTATCAGAGTTTAAAAATAGGAAGTTTATAGACATCCAACTTTTCACTGCTGCAAGGCAATCTTCTAAGGATTTTATGTGAACAAGATTACCAGCAGTTATCAGCATGTATAACTGAGTATCATCTGCATAGCATTGAAAGGTGATCCCAAAACATCGCAATATGTGCCCAAGGGGTGCTATATAAAGGGAGAAAAGCAGGGGGCCTAAGACAGACCCCTGTGGAACCCCAAATTTCATGTCACTAAGGTTAGAAGTAGTGTTCCTGTACAAAACACAGTGAGAAAGACTGGTCAAGTATGATGTCAGCCATGCAAGTGCACTCCCCGTAATCACAAAATGATTTTCCAGCCTATCAAGTAGAATATGTTGATCCACTGTATCAAATGCAGCACTGAGATCTAACAGCAACAGAACCGTAGTGGTGTCCGAATCCATTGTAAGCAGAAGATCATTCATCACTTTAGTGAAAGCCATTTCTGTGGAATGATATTTTCTAAAAGCAGACTGCAGCGGCTTGAAGAGATTATTCTCAGTAAGATAGTCTACGAGCTGCTGTGACACCACTATTTCCAGAATTTTAGAGAAAAATGATAGATTTGATATCGGCCGATAGTTTGTCAATACACTAGAGTCAAGATTAGGTTTCTTAAGTAATGGTTTAATCACTGCAGATTTGAAAAAATTAGGAACAGATCCAGAAGTTAAAGAAAGATTAGTCATTTCCAGCACAGTTGGCACAAGAGTGGGCCACAGGTCCTTAAACAGTTTTGTTGGTATAGGATCAAATAAAAAGGTTGTGCTTTTTGTTGACATTACGAGTTTTGTCAGCATGCCTAGTGAGATACTGTCAAATTCTGTAACTCTAGATAAAACCTCAGTAGTGGCGCCCACATCAATAGCAGGGTGTAGTGGCTGGGTTAAGGCATGCTGGGATATGTTTAACCTGATGTCTTTGATTTTCTTCCCAAAGTAATCCAGGAAATCTTGTGCTGTAAAAGGAGAGCTAACTACAGGTGGTTGTCCATGCAAAAGTGTTGCCACCATGTTGAACAAGAACTTTGAGTTATGCTTGTATTTGATGATCAAATCAGAGTAGTAAGTCCGCTTACTATAATGACTTACTATAATTACATTCAATTAAGATAGCACCACACCACGCAAGGTGAAATACTTCTAATTTTGAACGACGCCATTTCCATTCTAGACCTCTTGCTTTATGCTTGAGGTCACGCAGATAATCATTGAACCAAGGTGACTGTGATTTGGGGGAGCGCGGTTTTAACCCAGGTGTTGCAATCATGTCGAGTGTAGTTTTGAGCACTGAGTTTAAACTATCCACAAGTCTGTCTACTGACTGGGTATTTGTCAAATGTGAAGCTAAGGCATCAGGTAGTCTAGCTTCTAAGGTTGTTGTTCCACTAAACACTGCAGCGAAACTGTAAACTTAATTAGTGAGTGATCAGACACCACTGATGTAAGAGGCATGATGTCAATATTCGTGACAGCAATACCACGTGCGAGAACCAGATCCAGGGTATTTCCACTAATGTGCATCGAATCCTGAATGCACTGCCGAAATACTAATGCATCCACAATTTCCATAAATGATTTGCAGAGGGGATAAGAAGCCTTATTTATATAATGTTAAAGTCACCAATGATCAGAATCTTATCTACACTAGTTGACAAGTTAGAGATGAACGCACCAAATTCATCTAAGAATTCAGAATATGGGCCAGGAGGCCTATATACAGTGACAAAATAATACGACTGATTTTTATTCTTGTGACCTTGGCAATGTGTAATATCCTGAGCAGAGCGGAGAATCAGATGGTCAAACGAGTGATATTTGTAACCCCCAATAGCTAATAAGCTAAACCTAGATTTATAAATAAGACCAACACCCCCTCCTTGCTTCGCATCACGAGGGACATGACTAAATGTATATGCTGGTGGGCAGGCCTCATTTAAGGGGAGGACAGCTGTAGGTTTAAGCCAGGTTTCACATAGCCCAATCATATCTAAGTGATGATCAATAATTAGATCATTGATAAACAATGATTTTGAGGACAGTGATCTTATGTTAATGAGACCCAGTCTAAGGACCTCAGTGGGGTTGACAGTTGAACTGTTTGGGTTTAGGGGTGGTTCCAGAGTGGCATATATAAGATGCTTAGAAGTAGGTTTAGGTTTAAGACATTCCACGCGCATTGTAGGTAGCAGACACGAAATCTTTGCTATTGATGGAACAACCACTGGGCCATCCTCAATTTCAACATCATCCAATACAGTAATGGGTATTAAGTTTGGAAAGCATGTCCCTCTATGATTTTTATGGACACGACTACGGAAGCAGGCCACAGTCTCAACTTGTTGAAATTCCCTCCCTGGCAAATAAACTGCACTATCACCATAGTGGATTTTCTGCACTAATTCCCCGCTAAACAAATGGATTCCACACCCATATTTGTCATAAACCTTGCAGGGTCTCTAATCACCTGCTCCGTGGCCTGCTGTAGATTCCTAATGTTACCCTCCCTGTAGAGCTCTATCTATGTTCGCAGAAAAGATGGCGGCGCCTTCCCCAGTAGGGTAGAGGCCGTCCGGCATCAGCAAGCCACGGCGGCCCCAGAACGAAGACCAGTTATCAATAAAGCTAAAGCCTTGCTGTCTACAAAACTGTGCCAGCCACCTATTTAATGATGTCATCCTGCTAAACGCCTCATCAGTACCCCGGGAGGGGAGGAGACTATTAATCGATGCTGACACATCTTTCTGGTAAGGTCACAAGTCCTCTCTATGTCCATTTTTGTGACCTCTGAGTGCTTCATCCTGATATCATTGGTGTCAACGTGAATAACTATGTGACTATATCTCATGTCATGTTCCTTCGTCTGTCTTCCCTTCTGCAGCATCACCAGCCTAAGATGAGACGCAATGTCGGGAGCTCTGACCCCAGGAATACATTTAACGTCAGCCGGCGTCTGTAACCTGACTTTGCGGGTGATAGAATCCCCTATCACTAAAGTCCGGTGTTTTGGCCTGGAGACAGGAGTGGAAGTCACTTGTGGGCTCATTGAATTCGCATCTGGCAAATCCAAGGGGGAGATCCGATACACAGTTCGCACTGGCGAGTATGATCGGGGTGCCACAACTGGGCACCAAGTCCTACGGGGCTTCCTCCGCCTAGCCACAGTCCGAAAGCCGTCCTCCACAGCTGGCGTTTCTAAGCTGATGCTAATGGGCTCACTAGCCGGCCCAACACTAACCTCATCTGGGGTGCCCGTAACATCTAAGTCCACTGCGCTAAGAAGCTGCTCTAACTTACGGACATGGCTCTCTAAGAGAGCCACCCTATCTTCCAACATCATTCAGGATTTACGGAGGGTGTAAAGTAGAATTAGTAGTGTACTTTGTGCACTAAGAAATTCGAGAATGTAGCCAAGCAAACACAAGCTAACCAATAATGGATAAGCTAACCACTCCTAAAGCTCACACAGACGCAAATAAATTTATTAAAATTCACAGCAGTTACACTTAAAACTAACAGAAGTATTAAACAGGTAAAAAAGCAGCAGCTATAAAATACACTAAACAGTTAATTAACTAACAGGAGTGTATAAAAAATGAAATGAAAAAATGATGACGGGTCCAAAATAGCTAACGCAAGCTAACCGCTAGCGAAAATGCTAGCCACTCCTAAGATTTTACACAGGAGTAAAATAATTACTTAAAATTCACAGCAGTTAAACTGAAAAACAAACAGAAGTATTAAACGGGTAGAATGATCAAGGAAAGGCTGCTTCCTTGTAACTCAGCTTTACGATCAGCTCCAGTCAACCATAACAGCACACACTGACTGATATACCTGCTCCGCCCCTCACACCCACTCCCATAAAGTGTTCCTGTCATAAAACTGCCTGATGAACCCAGATATGAGATGAAGAGCTGCACCTTTTTCGAAAGAACGTTCCCATAAAGCCTGTTTTATACAAACTGTGCCGACCCTCATGGCGTATTGCTTCACCGGGTCAGTTCCACTGAAGAGCCACACCTTTTCCATATGAATTTGACACTGAGCCGATCCATCCAGATACAGAACTTGGTCCAAGTTGGCACCTGGTGACATCAGACCAAAAGGTCAATAATGAGCAAATTTCAACATTATAGAAATGTTTCTTTGAAATCTGGTAAAAAAAAAAAAAAAAATTCCAGTCATCCAGCAGGAAGGAGGAGTTCCTGCCCATCACCCTGGAAAATTTAACACCATCAATGTTTTGTGATCCTGAAGGCATCAAACTGAAAATTAGGGCACACCCCAAATTACCAAAAGCTGTTGAAATAATGGTCAGCATACAAAAGCAGAAACAGCACTAAGAAACCTTATTTGTACTCAGGTTCTTCACACATTTGTACATGAATGTAGATCTTTTCATTTGTCTCTTCATCATAAAGTGTTTTTTTTTTTTTTTTTTTTTTTTGGTTTTTGGATAATCTGCTGAAGCTTTCAGTGGAAATTGATTTGAAATATAAAATAGAGTAAATAAATAAAGTAAATGAGAGTACATCGCAAAACTTGCCGTGTCTGCTTCCAAATCAGAGGAACAAAAGCTCACTGCTCAAGGGTTCCAAAACATCCCAGTCAATCTCAACAAAGGCGCTGGTGGGAATTAAATATTCCTCTGGTTCAAAAAAGGCTTCACTGGAGCAATCACCAGGATCCAGTTTAGCTTTTCTCCTCACACGGATGCACACACACAACTGGCTGTGTGTGTGTGTGCGTGTGTGTGTGTTTCTCTGGTCCTGTTTGTGTCTTTGCTGGGGGATTTCTGTTCCAGTCCTGTCGTCATCTATATACAGTTTGTTTTGTGTCTTGTCTATGCCGCCCTTTTTGGTTCTCTTGTGTGTGTGCAGATCCCTTGGCCGTGTCTGTCAGGTGTATGTGTGAGCGTGTGTCTGCTTTCCCGTTTTGTGTCCGAGTCCTGTGTGAGTCCCGTGTGTGTGTGCGCCCTCGGTTGTGTCTCAGTCACACGTGCATGAGTGTGTTTGTGTGTGTGTGTTGGTGCTGTGTGGTCACTCCCCCCTCCCCTTGTGATCTGTCTGTGAGCTGTCATTCATTTCTGTCACTGTCTGTCTTTGTTGGTCTGTTGGTCACATCATCCCCTCCAGGTTCTGGGTCTTTGCGCTCCTCTGTGTTCATTATGTGTTTGTAATTTTCAAGTTGTTACAAGTTCGGTGAGTGGGTCCAGCGGCGCCCGTTGAAGCAGAAGGGATCGGTCCTGTTCCAGAAGATGTCACCAAGGGGCCGTGGAGTAGCAACCTCAGCACGGGCCACAGTCCAAAATATATTGATGGGCCCTACACACATGGGTGTAGTTATTAGGCGCACGCGCACAATCATGCAGAAGCACATGTCCACCCACACTATGAGGTCTATATAGATTTTTTCACCAAATGTGTTGGATTTCACAATTAAATAAATGACTTGGGTTATTGTATTATCGAAACTTTGTAAGAGGTCAAGAATCTAGATTTAAGACCCAGCTCTGAATCACATGTGCACAACAGTGTGCAGCCAACATCCCTCATTATCACATCAAACAGCAGGGGAGGAGCTGTCTAATACACAGTGGTGCTGAAATCAAAAATCATTTTTTTTTTTTTTTTTTTTGCAAAGTCAAGAGTGGATGATAAACCTTATGTCAAGAAGAGATGATAATAAACTGAAGCCTATCACATGACAAGATAAAAGAGAGATTTAACTGTTTTGTTTTGTTTTCTTGACACTTTATTTAAAGATCTTCTGACCAAACAGCAACCGTGTAACATGAAAAACACAGACCTCTTGTGAAACTGGTGCACAGCGGTGATCAAACAGGGAAGGGGAGTGGCAACCCACCACAATCAGGTTATTAAGATACCCCAAGTTCCCTGAAACATATTTGGCTCAGTTGAAGTTCATCTTGTGAGTCTTGTGGTGGGAAAAGTCCTCTATAACATCCCCAATGTCCAACACTCTGGCTGTTGAGTTTTCACTGGAGAGGAACGCTAAGCCACTCAGTCGCTCCTGCCCCACGGAGCTGCTCAGGTAAGTCTGGATCATTTTTAATTTGGAAAACGATTTCTCAGCTGATGCCACTGTCAACGGCAATATCAGACACAAGAGGAACAACCCAGATCCGGACACGTCGGTGGGCTGCTGCCGCTGGCTAAAGACCGTGCTGGAAAATCCAAAACTGTCAAATTTCATCAGCTTTGCTCTCTTCTTTTCTGTCCTTTCTTTTATTATTACTGTTCATGCGTGTAGGAAGACGGTTTTCTGCAAGGTCTTTGGTTTCGTTACCTGTCATAAATCTAGCGACGTCATTTGTTGACATGGAGGCAGCGTATAGTTTACCCAGCATACATCACTACAGAGCAATTTATGAAATACTCCAACAGACATTACGCTATTCTTTTAACTGAGTTTTTTTTTTTTTGTTTGTTTGGTTAATTGTAAATTTAGCCATTTTGGATTATATTGCGCTTCAGTATTTCACCAACTGGGAAACCATGACAGAGAGGTTTGCTTCAAGGCTACAAGGTAATAAATCAGCTGTGTAACATGCATCGTGTGCCTGAAAGTGCGATTCACTATGATAATGTAAATTAGTCTAAACAAATTCACAGGTCCCTGTATGTCTCAGGCCACAGAGCAATGGCACGGAGAAGTGGTCAGTAATCCCAGCTTCTGACAACACCACAGAGGAGAAGGCCGCCTCTGCACCTGATGATGTCCCCGAGGACAAATCTGTTCCCCAGCTTTGCCTCATTGAATGGTAAATTCTGACTTTCACCTCATGAAATATTCATACCACTGAACTCAAACATTCATTATTTGTATACAATGCAGCAGCTGACTCAATAATGCAATAATGGACATCAAATTGAAGAATGTGAATGACTGCTCAGCTGATCAGAAGCTCAGCAGCACTGTAATCTTTGATAAACTGTCATCAGAGTTCCAGTGATCTCAAATTACATTTTAAGACCATGTATTCCAGTAAAGTATCCATTCTAAAATCATCAGATCTTTTTTCTTTTTCTTTTTTTTCTGTGGAGTGATGTCTTCTAAAAGCAGATTGCAGTGGCTCAAAAAGGTCATTTGTTATGGTCTGGACACGGGTTGAGGAGCGATCCAGCGTCTGATTGAACCCAGCGCTAAATAACCAGAAGCAGTTCCAAAAGAAACAAATTTTATTTCTTCCCCCTGTGCTGTACATGAAATACTAAATAATTAAAGTCTGGTGAGGTGAAGAGGCGGCGCGCTCTCTCAGCGCCTCAACAGATCAGAGCCCGAACGTTCTGGACTCAGGAGTTCCGCCGACACCCACCCAGGTGGCTTTTCCCAAGACTGTACTCTGTGAAGGAGGAAAAGAGGTGAGGTTATTCAATACTGTTACCAAGAATTACTATTTAGAGGCACACTTATCAGCTACACGTTCAGGTCTGATTTCGGACTTAATTCAAAAGGACAGCTGCTCACAGCTAGTGGAGGATCATCAATCCGCACGCCACAGCCGTGAGGAGCAAACGAGACAATTTTCTTCAATACTTAAATTTAGCTGCGCAAAAACGCCACATTATATTCACAGATGAGCTTTTAAGAATAATCACCTCTGACGTGTGCTGACAGCGCTTGCCTCTCACCCTCGTTCTCCTTCACAGGCGCAATGTCAGAATCTGGAGCGGCCCTCAGCGTCCCCAAACGGTCATCACAAGGTCGTATTCTCCGGCAGTTAAGCCCAGATCACTGCTGGCTTAAATGCAGTTCTTCATCTCTTCATTGGTACCAGCTGAGAGTCCTTAGAACTGCAGGTGAATATCACAGGTGTCGTAGATCGTCCTGATTAGAGAGCCGCACGTGAGTGCAACAGGTGCAGCAGATCACCGTGACAGAGGTGAGAGACTCTTCTGCAGCACATTCTCCCCAGAGATCAGCCCCAAACCACCTGGGAAGGAAAACAAACACAAAAACCGCAAAACAGTGTCCAGCCAAGCCCCCCAACACACAACATCATTCTCAGTAAGATAGTCCCCAGCTGCCGTGAAACCACCTTTTCCAGAATTTTAGAGCAGAATGATAGATTTGATATCGGCCTATAATTTTTCAATTCACCAGGATCAAGATTAGATTTCTTGAGTAGTGGTTTAACCACGGCATATTTAAAACAATTTGGAACAGATGCAGAGTTTAAAGAAAGGTTAACAATTTCCAGCGCAGTCGGCCCAAGAATGGGCCAAAGATCCTTAAACAATTTTGTTGGTATAGGATCAAATAAACAAGTTGTGCTTCTAGTAGACATCATGAGTTTCGTCAGCACACCTTGTGAGATACTGTTAAATTCCGTGAATCTAGGTAGCACCTCAGTGGTAGTCCCCAGCTCAGTAGCTGAATACAATGACTGGACCAAAGTATGCTGAGATGTGCTCAACCTAATATCTTCTATTTTCTTTTCGAAAATTCCAGAAAGTCCTTTGAGAACTTTGAGTTATGCTTGTTTTTGTTGATCAATTTAGAGTAATAGGCCTGCTTCACGCCACACAAGGTGGAACACCTTTAGTTTGGAACTACGCCATTTCCGTTCCAACCCTCTAGCCTTCTGCCTAAGGTCATGCAAATAACTGTTGAACCAGGGTGTCTGTGCTTTGGGAAGACATGGCTTTAATAGAGGAGGCGCAATCTTATCAAGTGTGGTTTTTAGCACTAAATTCAGGCTATCCGCAAGACTGTCTACCGACTGAAATTTCATCAAGCTTGAAGTTAGGATTTCAGGTAGTCTCGCTTCGAGTTCAGTCAAAGTTGAAGGTTTAATTTGTCGCCGCAATGATAGGCAAGGTTGTTGCTCCACTAAATGCGGCAGCGTAACTGTAAACCTAATAAGCGAGTGGTCAGAGACCGCTGATGCAAGAGGCAGGATGTCGATATTTGTGACAGCAAGGCCACGTGCAAGAACCAAATCCAGAGTATTACCACTGATGTGCGTTGAACCATGAATGAACTGCCGAAATCCTATTGCATCCATGATTTCCATAAATGATTTACTGAGGGGATCAGAGGGCTTATTTATATGAATGTTAAAGTCACCAATAATCAAAATGTTGTCTACACTAGTTGAAAGACTAGAGATGAACGTGCCAAATTCATCTAAAAAATCAGAATATGGGCCAGGAGGCCTATAGACAGTGACAATATAACATAGCTGATTTCCAGTTTTATGACCTTGAGAGTACTTAGCATCATGGGCATAAAGGAGAATCAGATGCTCAAAAGACCTCTTGTGAAACTGGTGCACAGCGGTGATCAAACAGGGAAGGGGAGTGGCAACCCACCACAATCAGGTTATTAAGATACCCCAAGTTCCCTGAAACATATTTGGCTCAGTTGAAGTTCATCTTGTGAATCTTGTGGTGGGAAAAGTCCTCTATAACATCCCTAATATCCAACGCTCTGGCTGTTGAGTTTTCACTGGAGAGGAACGCTAAGCCACTCAGTTTTTTTTTTTTTTTTTTTTTTTTTTTTTTTTTTTTTTTGGAGCACTTTTAAAACAGCAGGTGGGCAAAAGGTATAATATAAAAAGATAATATATTATAAGAATTATTAAAGAGGAAAAGAAACCGAAACATTTGAGATACAAAAGACAAGGACATCCTGTACTGTTGGACAGTGATCAGATACAGACCAGCAGACCTGTGTGAGCTTACTAAAGTGTTTGGACTAATTCAGTCAGTAAGGTCACTACAGTGTGGTACAAGTCTTTGTTAAAACATTGAAGGTCAACAGGGGAACCTTAAAATTTATCCTAAACTGACAGTGGAGGGTGGGTACTGGAGTGATGTGGTCTCATTTTGTTGTCCCTCTTGTCATGTGGACACATTCTGATCATGTGTAACCAATGAAAATATTTGACTCCTGTTTCCTTTATGTCAGTGTGGGTTGATGCAGCCTTCCATCAGTCTGCTCATTTGTTTTCAAGAAATTTCACATATTTTGTCGACAGCATCTCTGGTCATTCATTGATTTTGTATGATTCCAAAATCAACTGAATCTGTCCATCTTCTAATCACAGATGTCTCTACGCTCAATCAAAGTTGCATGAACAAACCTGCATTTGTTATCACTTCTTGTGAAGAGCTGCACCTTTTTTCATGAAATGTTCACATAAAACCTCTACCTCTTATAAAAAAAATTGCCTGCCCTCAGAGTATTAATTCACTGTGTCAGTTCCACTGAACAGTCACACCTTTTATACAAGAAAAATATCTTGTGTTTTATAGGACTGTGCTATAAAATGAGCAACACCATCTGTTAAAAAAAAAAAAATCTTTATTTGCTGTAACATCAGGACAGAGACTTCGCTGGAATAGATGACGCCATCATTCATAGTTTGACTCGAGTGTATAAAAGGGCCCGTCCAGGCTGCCCCACATGATTGATTCAATTGGAAGGGCAGGGTCAGCTCAGTCGGCGGGTGTTAACCGCACGTTGGAATCCATCTCGGGGAGAATGGCTGCACTGGAAAACCACTTTGATCGTCAGTAATGACCACATCTCTTCTCCTCTATTCAGATGTATTTGGGAGCCACTCTGAAGTTCAGACAGTGGAATCTTTCAGGCATCTGTTAATCTGGATATCTATTTGGTTTCCAAATACCAGCTGCCCTTCAAGGCCGCTGGGATAAAATCCTCCCCCCGAGGAACACTCCTGATGCCTCGCTCCTCGTCTACCCCTGCCTCTCTGTCTTTTCCCTCCCAGTCCTGAGATGTTGACTGGGGGACCTTGATACTCTGGTGGACTGATTCAGGCCAAACACTTCCTGGATTGACACACGAGATCCCATGGAATCTCGTGGAACTCAGTGGCAAGGTCACACTCAAACTGGAAGTGTCAAATTAGCAGTCACTGTGAAACAGGAAATGTTCAAATGTCAAACTCTTCCTGGCATGGGTGGAGCCAGAGCGGAGGCCGGGGTTTCACTGGACTCCCCTGAAATCTGATTGGACACAGATCAGAATCAGAATCACCTTTATTGTCATTGCACAGCGATCAACACAACAAAATTTGCTTGTGCATCCTCAAAAACAATGACCACCCTCCAACACACTCACCCATACACATACTTCAATAAATATTGGAAAAACATCAGGAGATTTGGGGGGGGGGGGGCAAACTCGGAGACAAACATAACTCGTATTGCACTGATGCCACATTGTCATTATCCCATATTACACTTATCCCATGCTGCACATGTCCCATATTGCACATATCCCTCTAAAACATCAGTTAACAGTAAAACATACCCAACTTAATAATCCCTTAAATAGCTTAAAAACAGTAATAAATATACGTAAAATTAAAAATAGTTAAAAACAATTATTGCACATGTCCATCCTTATTTTAATTAGAAAATGATTGACATGTCACGGTACCACATGTCTGGTTGAAAGACCTGCATTTTCCTCCTGTCCAGTAGTTTGTGCTGTGTACCACAAAAAGTTCTAATCCACCTTACTAGAAGAAGAAAAATGTTTGCTCTACATTTTAAACTGAACATGTCGTTTGAACTATGGACTTCTAATCACACCAAACTTATATTGGTGAGTAACTACCATATTTTATGTCATAAATGAGGTCCAGGTTGTTAAAAGCAGCATTTCTCCTTTAATTCAGGTTGGCTTATATACACATTTAAAACCATAGATTAAAGTTCTCCACAGGGTCGGACTGGGAACAAATTTCGGCCCTGGCATTTTTCCTCTGGACCAGCCCACTATTGGCCCGACGACTCCACCCCCAAACACGCACACCCACCCGTCCATACGGAACCCCCAATGAACAATACTATTAATTTAATTTTTAATTTAATAAGCTTATAATGCGCCAAATCACAGCAAAAGCCGTCTCAAGGCGCCTTACATAAAACAAGTCAACATAAAATTGAATAAATAATTAAAAATGAATAAAACAAATTCACATACATAAATAAAAACAGAAATAAAAGAACAAAACAAATAAAATAAAAACTATCCATAAGAAAGAGAATAAAAATAGGTTTTCAGCCTTGACTTAAAAATGTCCAGATCCAGGGTATTTCCACTAATGTGCGTCGAATGCATTGGCGAAATCCTAATGCATCCACAATTTCCATAAATGATTTGTAGAGGGGAACAGAAGGCTTATTTATAAGACACCCTCTCTACTTTTAAGATTAGGCTTAAAACTTTCCTTTTGCTAAAGCTTATAGTTAGGGCTGGATCAGGTGACCCTGAACCATCCCTTAGTTATGCTGCTATAGACGTAGACTGCTGGGGGGTTCCCAAGATGCATTGTTTCTTTCTCTTTTTTGCTCTGTATGCACCACTCTGCATTTAATCATTAGTGATCGATCTCTGCTCCCCTCCACAGCATGTCTTTTTCCTGGTTCTCTCCCTCAGCCCCAACCAGTCCCAGCAGAGGACTGCCCCTCCCTGGGCCTGGTTCTGCTGGGGGTTTCTTCCTGTTAAGAGGGAGTTTTTCCTTCCCACTGTAGCCAAGTGCTTGCTCACAGGGGGTCGTTTTGACCGTTGGGGTTTTACATAATTATTGTATGGCCTTGCCTTACAATATAAAGCGCCTTGGGGCAACTGTTTTGTTGTGATTTGGCGCTATATAAAAAAATTGATTGATTGATTGATATGAACGTTAAAGTCACCAATGATCAGAATGTTATCTGCTCTCGTTGACAAGTTAGAAATGAACGCACCAAATTCATCTAAGAATTCAGAATATGGGCCAGGAGGCCTATATACAGTGACAAAGTAATATGGCTGATTTTTATTCTTCTGACCTTGGCAATGTGTAATATCCTGAGCGGAGCGGAGAGAATCAGATGCTCAAACGAGTTATATTTGTGACCCCAACCGCTAATAAGCTAAACCTAGATTTATAAATAAGAGCTACATCCCCGCCTTGCTTCGCATCACGAGGGACGTGACTAAATGTATATGCTGGTGGGCAGGCCTCATTTAAGGGGAGGACAGCTGTAGGTTTAAGCCAGGTTTCACATAACCAATCATATCTAAGTGATGATCAATAATTAAATCATTAATCAACAATGATTTTGAGGACAATCTTATGTTAATGAGGACCCAGTCTAAGGACCTCAGTGGGGTTGACAGTTGAGCTGTTTGGGTTTAGGGGTGGTTCCAGAGTGGCAAATATAAGATGCCTAGAAGTAGGTTTAGGTTTGAGACATTCCACACGCGTTGTAGGTAGCAGACATGAAATCTTTGATATTGCTGGAACAACCATTGGCCATCCTCAATGTCAACATGATCCAATATAGTGATGGGTATTAAGTTTGCAAAGCATATCCCTCTATGATTTTTATGGACACGTCTAAGGGAGCAGGCCACAGTCTCAACTTGTTGAAATTCCCTCCTGGCAGATAAACTGCACTATCACCATAGTGGATTTTCTGCACTAATTTCCCCACTAAACTAATGGATTCCACACCCACATTTGTCATAAGCCTTGCAGGGTCTCTAATCACCTGCCTCCGTGGCCTTGCTGTAGATTCCTAATGTTACCTCCCTGTAGAGCTCTATCTATGTTCGCAGACAAGATGGTGGCGCCTTCCCCAGTAGGGTGGAGGCCGTCCGGCATCAGCAGGCCCAGAACGAAGGCCAGTTATCAATAAAGCTAAAGGGACTGGGAACAAATTTCGGCCCTGGCATTTTTCCTCTGGACCAGCCCACTATTGGCCCAATGAATCCACCCCCAAACATGCACACCCACCCGTCCATACCGAACCCCCAATGGACAAATACTATTAATTTAATTTTTAATTTAATAAGCTTATAATGTGCCAAATCACACCAAAAGCTGTCTCAAGGCACCTTACATAAAACAAGTCAACATAAAATTGAATAAATAATTAAAAATGAATAAAACAAAATTCAAATAAATAAATAAAAACATAAATAAAAGAATAAAACAAATAAAAATAAAAACTATCCATAAGAAAGAGAATAAAAATAGGTTTTGAGTCTTGACTTAAAAATGTCCACGGACTCAGACTGCCTCACGGTCACAGGAAGACTGTTCCACAGGGTGGGTGCATCGATAAGAAAAGGCTCTTTGACCTGCTGACTTCTTCTTCACCCTGGGAACACAGAGAGGTCCCACATCCTGCGACCGCAAAGCCCGGGCCGGCACGTAGAGTTCCACCAGATCAGCCAGATAAGATGATGCCAGTTCATGAACAACCTTATAAGTCAACAGCAAAACCTTAAAATCTGCTCTCACAGAGACAGGGAACCAGTGCAAAGACACCAAAATGGGTGTGATATGTTCAGACCTTCTGCTACGTGTCAGAAGTCTGGCAGCAGTGCTCTGAACCAGCTGAAGACCCCTAATGCTTGGGGCAACTGTTTGTTGTGATTTGGCGCTATATAAAAAAAATTGATTGAAATTGATTGAATGCTGGACTGTAGTAACCCTGAAAATAGAACATTACAATAATCTAGTCTAAACAAAAGCATGAATCAGGGTCTCAGAATCAGCCATGGACAGGATTGGGCGGATCTTCGCTATATTTCTCAAATGGAAAAAAAGCAGTCCTAGTAACATCCCTGATGTGGAAGTCAAAAGACAATGTGGGATCAAAAATTACCCCAAGGTTCCTCATTTTGTCCATATGATGTATGACACAGGAACCCAGGCTGAGCGCCAGCTGGTCAAACTGATGCTGATGTCTCGCTGGACCAAGAACCATCATTTCAGTCTTATCAAAGTTGAAAAGTAGGAAGTTACTAGACATCCACTATACACCTAAACACCAAAAATCACTCTCAAAGATCATTTGTAATATTCCGCTTTTTTAATAAGATTGTTTTCAGGTCAATAATAATAATAAAAATATTAACCCTCAAAGATCATATGTAATATTCCGCTTTTTAATAAGATTGTTTTCAGGTCATAATAATAATAATAAAATATTAACCCTCAAAGATCATATGTAATATTTCGCTTTTTAATAAGATTGTTTTCAGACAGTGGTGGGCACAGATAATCAAAAAATTAACTTCGATAACATAATAAGATAACTGATAAAGATAAACCAATAAACCACCCAAAAATGTATCGGAAGTTACAGATAATCGATAACTGATAAATTCGGGTTGTCTCCGGTACATTTGCAATTAATAAGAAGCTGAAATTGATTTTTAACAGGATTGCTTTTGAAAGCATCAAAAGTGACAAAAGACCCAAAGAATGAGCCAGAGTATTTGACTCTGCTCCCTGTAGGCTCATCAGTCTCATTAGGAGACGCTGACACCGCAAAGGTACGTTGTCCAAGTTGCAGCTGTTTATGAGCGGCACAAGTGGCTTGTGGTCAGTTACTAGTTTGAATGATTCAATGCCAGTGAGGTACCTGTCGAACTTCTCGCACGCCCACACGCCGGCCAGACATTCCTTTTCAATCTGGGCGTAGCGTGTCTCTGCGTCGGTGAGTCGTCTGGAACAGTATGCGACAGGTTTCCATTGCTGCCCATGAAGCTGGAGGAGAACTCCTCCCAGTCCATAGCTGCTAGCGTCGGCTGACACGGCCGTAGGTTTGCTGACATCGTAGTAGGCAAGAACTGGTGCCGTTGTCAGTAGCTGTTTGGTGTGTTCAAAAGCTGTTTGTTGTACGAGACCCCATGTCCATGCGTTTTTGCCCTTCAGGAGTTCGTACAGCGGCTGTGCCACTGTGGACAGGTTGGGAATGTACCTTCCGAGGTAGTTTACCATGCCCAGGATCCTCTTCAGTTCTGGCACGTTCGTTGGTGGTGGCAGCTGTTGTATAGCCTCGACTTTGTCTGGGTCGGGCCGAATCCCATCCTTGTCAATGAGATGCCCGAGGAAGCGCAGCTGGTGTTGTCTGATGGAACACTTGTCGCGGTTGAGCTTCAACCCAGCTATCTCGATGCGCTGCATGACCTTTTCCAGACGCTGGTCGTGTTCACTCACTGTGGCCCCATAGATGAGCACATCGTCCATGAAGATCTCCACTCCTTCCAGCCCCTCCATTGTCTCCATCATTTTCCTTTGGAAAATCTCGGGAGCGCTGGTTATTCCGAACGGCAGCCTCTTAAAGTGGAATCTGCCGAACGGGGTGATAAAGGTCGTGAGTTTGCAGCTGTCTGGGTGTAGTGGGATTTGGAAGAACCCACTGGCTGCATCGAGCGTCGTGAAGACCGTGGCACCACTCAACTTAGCTATAATTTCGTCTGTGGTAGGTAAGATGTACTGTTCTCTCTTAACTGCTTTGTTCAGTCTTTTTAGATCTACACAGATACGTGCTTTACCAGTGTTTTTCTTTAAGACTGGCACCATGGATGCACACCAGTCGGTAGGCTGCGTCACCCTTTCTATGATGCCGTTCCTCTCCATACGCTCAAGTTCCTCTTTGACTTTCTGGAGCATGGGAATTGGCACGCGCCTAGCTGCGTGGACAGCGTACGGTTGAGCATTGTCTTTCAGCTGTATTCTTACAGGTTCAGTCTTAAGAGTTCCATGCTCGCCAAATGCTTGCAGGTGTCCTGTGTTACACACCGCTTCCTCCACTCTCTTCACCAGGTTCAGCTTCACAGACAGTGATCTGCTGAGGAGGTTGCTGACTGTGCGGCCCCGGACGACGTATGCTGTGAGTGGGTGTCTCTTTCCTTTGTAAGCCACAGTGCTCTGGAACTGTCCAATGCACTGTAACTCCCCTCCTGGGCTATCCAGTTGGATGTCTGCAGGCTCGAGTGGTGTTTTGAGTCTGAGTGAGTGATAGGTTTCTTCACAGATGATGTTCACGTCGGCTCCCGTGTCGATCTTGAACTCAGCTGGAGTGGAGCCTATGCGCAATTTGACTGTCCATTGCTCTGATGCTTCCGCAACTGCTTTGCTCACTGCCCCAAGGAAATATGACAGTTGCTGCTGCTGCTGCTCCGTGACCTCGCATACAGCCCTCCTACTCTTGCACGCTGCTCCAATGCCCCACTTTGTTGCACGAATTGCATGTGGATTCCCGCGCAGGGCAGTTCTCGTCTCTGCTATGACGCATTTTCCTGCACTTTCCGCATTTGCCATCTCCGTTATGTCCGCTATTCCCCTTTTTCTTTTGTCTTCGGAATTTTACGTTGTTGTTAGGTTTGTTATTCACTTCATGCACGAGCCAAGTTTCTGCTCCTTGCATGCTAACATGTGAGGCGATCTCCTCGGACTGCCTAACAGTTTCTATCGCCACCGCCAGGGTCAGTTGCTGCTTTAGCTGGAGCTGTTTTGAGACGTCCTTGTCCAGTATACCAACAACAATTCGGTCGCGAATGTTCTCTTCCCTGCTCGCGCCGAAATCACAGTGTTCTGCCAGTTCGTACATAGCCCTAATAAAAGTCTCTGCTTTTTCCCCAGGTCTTTGAACGCGTTGGTGGAAACAGGCCGCTCGTGTATTACATTCCTGCGGCACAAAGTACTCGTCAAACTTGGCCAGCACGCAATTGAAGTCTTCGTCATCTTCATTTTCCCCAAACGTGAACGAACGAAACACATTCTCAGCCTGGCTTCCCATTGCGTATATCAGGCTGCTCACCTGCACGGCGCCATCTTCAGTGCTAAGTTTGGTAGCAGTTCTGAATCTCACAAAACGTTGCTTCCAGTCGGGCCACTCAGCAGTTTGTCAAATGTGAAGTTTATCGGGGGGTTGAACTTCGCCATGTCTCACCGGTTTGCACTTCTGACACCATGTAAATGATTGCTCCGGAGGCTATTTGTCTTTATGGCTTTTACTCCCCGTCACTCCACATCTCAACAGCACAACGACACACGCTCTCTCCGCGTGTGTCCTCCCATTACCGTATATGACACAGTATATGTGCAGGCACATCTGTTACCGTATATGACGTACTTTTGACACCACTGATCCTGACTGATAGATTCCTGCTGAGTAGACTGCTGCCTCTATGTCCACGGACTACACAGGCTGTGAGTGGGTAATCTTTATAGTGCAGCAGATAAGTGAAACAATCATGCAAATGGTGACAAAAGCATCAAATTCAGCAGAAATACTCCTTAGACACTCCTCTTTTGAAAAAACTGACTGGCCACTTGACTTTTCAATCTGTGGTCAGGTAGGTGTCAATTGAAGAATTATAGAGGTCAAAATTAAAAGATGCTCCAATCATATTGAAAAATATTCCACATTATTTACCTGATCATAAAAACTCCAAAAAGGTATAGTTTGGACTATCTGTGACTGAAATCTATGGTTTTACGGGATAAAAACAGCAAGAATAGTGACAAGGGTCTGTGTCATTTGTACAGGGGTCAAAAGTTAAAGTTGCTCCAATTTTGGTAAAAAGTGATGCAAATTAGTGGTTGAGCTAATACAGTAGGATTAATAAATGCGAAGTTGTTCGCAGTGCTGAATGCTTGGTCTCCAAAGTAAAGGTCAAACAAGGTCTACATCTATTGGATTTTATGACGTGAAATATATTACCCCGTAACTTGATAAGTAAGGATGATACATGGTCCAAACTATTCCTTTTTAAAACCGTGTTAACTCAACTAGTAATTTACATCACTTTTTACCAAAATTGGAGCAACTTTAACTTTTGACCCCTGTACAAAATGAAACTGACCAGGGGAGCATTAGCATGGCAAAAACCTTTCAGCTTCTGGGGGGCCTGCTCCCCCCCCCCCCCCCCGCCTCCGCCTTTTTAAGCATTTTCCTTATTTTGCCTTTCAGTTTCTGGAGGGGCTCTGCCCCCCATACTATCCACCTTTTAAAAGCATTTTCTTTTTTGCTTTTCAGCTGACCCCCCAATTATAGCCCTCTTAACCCCCTGCCACTTTAAGCTTTTTTTTAATGTAGTTGTAAATTAATATTCAAAGTTTTCAGCTAGTTGACAGTAGGGCTGCACAATATGGCCAAATTATCGTATTTCAATATTGTCATAACAGTTGTCATGTAAATGTCACTTATATACAACCCCTGGCAAAAATGATGGAATCACCGGCCTCGAAGGATGTTCATTCAGTTGTTTAATTTTGTAGAAAAAAAGCAGATCACAGACATGACACAAAACTAAAGTCATTTCAAATGATAACTTTCTGGCTTTAAGAAACAATATAAGAAATCAGGAAAAAAAATTGTGGCAGTCAGTAACGGTTACTTTTTTAGACCAAGCAGAGGGAAAAAAATATGGACTTACTCAATTCTGAGGAAAAAATTATGGGATTGTGAAAAACAAAAGAACGCTCCAACACATCACTAGTATTTTGTTGAACCACCTCTGGCTTTTATAACAGCTTGCAGTCTCTGAGGCATGGACTTAATGAGTGACAAACAGTACTCTTCATCAATCTGGCTCCAACTTTCTCTGATTGCTGTTGCCAGATCAGCTTTGCAGGTTGGAGCCTTGTCATGGACCATTTTCTTCAACTTCCACCAAAGATTTTCAATTGGATTAAGATCCAGATTTGCAGGCCATGACATCGACCCTGTGTGTCTTTCTGCAAGGAATTTTCACAGTTTTTGCTCTATGGCAAGATGCATTATCATCTTGAAAAATGATTTCATCATCCCCAAACATCCTTTCAATTGACGGGATAAGAAAAGTGTCCAAAATATCAACGTAAACTTGTGCATTTATTGATGATGTAATGACAGCCATCTCCCCAGTGCCTTTACCTGACATGCAGCCCCATATCATCAATGACTGTGGAAATTTACATGTTCTCTTCAGGCAGTCATCTTTATAAATCTCATTGGAACAGCACCAAATAAAAGTTCCAGCATCATCACCTTGCCCAATGCAGATTCAAGATTCATCACTGAATATGACTTTCATCCAGTCAACCTTGTTTTTTTCTGTTTAGGTGTTAATGATGGCTTTCGTTTAGCTTTTCTGTATGTAAATCCCATTTCCTTTAGGTGGTTTCTTACAGTTCAGTCACAGACGTTGACTCCAGTTTCCTCCCATTCATTCCTCATTTGTTTTGTTGTGCATTTTCGATTTTTGAGACATATTGCTTTAAGTTTTCTGGCTTGACTCTTATGTATGTTTGCCTTTAGCAACCTTCCCATGTTGTTTGTATTGGTCCAGAGTTTAGACACAGCTGACTGTGAACAACCAACATCTTTTGCAACATTGCGTGATGATTTACTCTCTTTTAAGAGTTTGATAATCCTCTCCTTTGTTTCAATTGACATCTCTCATGTTGGAGCCATGATTAATGTCTCCAAGGTGTGCGCCTTGGGGCAACTGTTTGTTGTGATTTGGCGCTATATAAATAAAATTGATTTGATTTGATTTTTGATCACTCCTTTTTAGATGCAGACTAAGGAGCAGATCTGATTTGATGCAGGTGTTAGTTTTGGGGATGAAAAGTTACAGGGTGATTCCATAATTTATTCCTCAGAATTGAGTGATTCCATATTTTTTTTTCCCCTCTGCTTGGTCTAAAAAAGTAACTGTTACTGACTGCCACAATTTTTTTTTCATGATTTCTTATAGTGTTTCTTAAAGCCAGAAAGTTGCCATTTGAAATGATTTTAGTTTTGTGTCATGTCTGTGATCTGCTTTTTTCCTACAAAATTAAACAACTGAATGAACATCCTCCAAGGCCGGTGATTCCATAATTTTTGCCAGGGGTTGTACATGCTGTCCATATTCTTGAGCTGCTTAGGTGGGTAGGGAGAGTTCCCATGTCATAAAAAAGCTTTTCAACCTAACATCCCTGGTTCTCAAGTCCAGGCACCTACATGGCTCTTCTTTCTCTCTCTCTCTCTCTCTCTCTCTCTCTCTCTCTAAGATATTTAGGTGTACCTTAGTAAACACGAGTAGAGTTCCACCTTGCATTTGGAATGTATAATAGAAGATATCAACATCACTAATTGATTTCACTGATTAATATCACTGAGAGCAGATGGTGGAATCAGTGGCTGCAAAGAAAACCTGCACCCTCTTGGCCCTTTCTGGAACAACTTGCCTACTCCTGGTCTAAATTAAATGATGCTCCAATCATGTAGACAACTACACCACATTATTTGCCTGATCATAAAGATTTCAAAAAAAGGTAGTTTGGACAATCTGTGACTGAATGTTATGGAGTTATGAGGTAAAAGACTTCAGACTTCAGACAACTTTATTGATCCCAAAAAAGGGCAATTACGTTACACTCCAATTACCTCAGACAAGATACAGCAATCAATCCACAGTTATTACTTGTTTACCGTAATAATGCCATACATCAAAATTAAAGACAACACATATACATTTGACATTGTTTATGTGCACTAAACTTGAAATAGTCCATCTTCCGAATTGAGGCAAAGTGGGCGAAGGCCGCAGCAGGAGGGGCCCGCGCCGCCCAGCCTGGGGGATGAAGGCTGCAGCAGTAAAAAGCGCAATGCCTTCGAGGTGGCAAGGAGGAAGCCAGGGTGGGGGAGTGGAGAGACACGGGGGGGGGGGGGGGTAATAGGGATGGAGGGAGGGAGACATGCGTTGTGTGCAGATGAGTTAAATTTCTGTCAATTTCTGTCCGTGTGTGTAAAGTTGACAGTTTCTGTCCGTGTGTGTGTAAAGTCTGATGTTGCTAGGTAACAGCTGGCTGGAGGGGGAGGGTAGATGAGAAGGAGGGGGCCCAATTCCTTCACCAAGGCTGTAGATTCTGGGGGAAGAGCAGGGTATTTGGCCTTCAGGAGCCGATAAGGCTGTAATGTTGATGTTTGGCGGAGAGATACAGAATTCTATTTACTGCACCCTGACCATCGAGAGTCCAAATTTATGAAGAATATTCGTGGTCCTCAGCAGTACAATTTATGCAATGCAGTGATTTCTCCAAGGTTGAATCCATTTTGCGTTGAGTTCAAGAGTTCACACAGTCTGAGATTACACAGCATTGCCCAACTCATTAATTATGACGGACTGATGAGGGGACAAAATTCTGGAAGCAGCGTCTTGCTAATATTCCTGTGGGTCAGGGCAGCGCACAAACCAATCAGCACCAAACCTCCCACCAAAAACGAATACGAATAAATCCTTAACGTCTTCCACAGAGAGTGGAGCCACATGTCACACTCCATTCTCTCAGGCGTCGAGAGCAAAGCCCGCTGGGTAGGTTCCATCAGGGCACGCAGGGTCCCCAAACCCTGATCTCCTTGTCGAAAACAAATGGTGTCAATGGCGTTGAGAGACCAGCTGATCAATTCCATAGTTAATCCAAATTATAATTTGAAGAATTCACAGTCTGGTGAAGCTGGGACTTTGAAGGTCGGAGCAGAGATAGAGAACAGAAAGGAGGAGAGGAGAGGGGAGGAATGCAACCGTCCTTGCTGGAGTCCCAGGCTGGAAATGAAGCAGCATTCTTTGTTGGGAAGGTGTCGTGACACGGACCCACAACAGGGGGCGCTAAGGAACGGACAATGGATAAGCCAACCAGTAACAATTTAATGTGAAAACACACAACGGAATACAGACAGAGAT
This sequence comes from Thalassophryne amazonica, assembly GCF_902500255.1. Taxonomy (NCBI): domain Eukaryota; kingdom Metazoa; phylum Chordata; class Actinopteri; order Batrachoidiformes; family Batrachoididae; genus Thalassophryne; species Thalassophryne amazonica. The sequence goes on from NC_047118.1 coordinate 5,158,196, forward strand.
ATGGATTGCCAATGAGACACCAGGTGACGTGTGGGCAGGCTCGAAGATAGAAGACCTCTGGCGAGAGAAGAGCCGATTCCCACACAGCTTCCACCACCAGCGGGCCTGAAGAACACCGGAGCCGCCAAGTCCCCAGGTGGCCTCTGCCTTCGGCTGTCGACCCTGGTACTGCTGGCAGAGAACAGAGAAAACCCAGGTGAGTGTGAATCCGCACACTCAGTAGTCCACTCACAGTCAATGTTCTTTTGTGAGGGAGCACCTCCACCTCCAATCACACACTCGTGCAGCTCCTGTGTAACCACTTATCTGCTACGGAGCGTGATGCGAAGTCGTCGCGGTCACGCCCTTGTCCAGCTCTGATAAGAACACCACAGGGCAAGCGGCTGCAAGGAAGAGTTACGTTAGCAGAGAAATTTACCACAGAGAAGGTTACCTCTTGGTTGCTGATTTCTCGGCGGAGAGGTGGAGTTGTAGTCCGGCTTTTATGGTGATGTGGTGAATGAGTGACAGCTGGTGCAGATGATGAATGACAGCTGTCACTCTCCGTTGCTCCGATGCCCTCTCGTGCTTGAAGCCCGCACTCCAAGCAGGGCGCCATCTGGTGGTGGTGGGCCAGCAGTACCTCCTCTTCTGGCGGCCCACACAGCATTCTTGCTGCAAAAAAAGCAGCAAGAATGGTGACAAAGGTCAGTTTCAGTTTGTGCAGGGGTCAAAAGTTAAAGTTGCTCAATTAATTTATCTCCAGCTGTATTTGTGCTGAATTTAAGGCTTGTATCACCATTTGAAGGATTGTTTCAGTTATCTGCTGCACTAATAAGCCAACAGAGCATGAACCAGCTGCTGTCTGTTAGCTTCAACATGTGTATATAAGACCCCCCAAATTAAAGGAGAAATTCTGCTTTTAACAACCTGGACCTCATTTCTGGCATAAAATACGGTCATTTACTCGCCAATATAAGTTTGGTCTGATTAGAAGTCCATAGTTCAAACAACATGTTCAGTTCAAATCTGGAGCAAACATTTTTCTTCTTCTAGTAAGGTGGATTAGAACTTTTTTTGTGGTACACAGCACAAACTCCTGGACAGGAGGAACCTAGCAGTCAATGTGACTCACTGATTGAAAATGCAGGTCTTTCAACCAGACGTGGTGCCGTGACATGTCAATCATCTGTGTCCAATCAGATTTCAGGGGAGTCCAGTGAAACCCCGGCCTCAGCTCTAGCTCCACCCATGCCAGGAAGTGTTTGGCATTTGAACATTTCCTGTTTCACTGTGACTGATAAACTGACACTTCCAGTTTGAGTGTGAGCTTGCCACTGAGTTCCCGCAAGATTCCATGGGATCTCGTCTGTCAATCTAGGAAGTGTTTGACATTTGAACATTTCCTGTTTTACTGTGGATTTGAAAATTGGCACCTCCCTACCTCACATGTGCCAGGTATCAGCTTGTAGTAAAACACAAATGGTCTGTCATTTGAGCCTCGTCCAGCCTCGAATGGCTCGTGTCACCACATATGATCCACATGAAACCACATATGATTCATGGTGGTGCACATTTAGGCATGGGTTTCGTCCAAACCTCCAGCCCTCCCACACTTGGTACCTTTAAAGTGTGGGTTTTCAATTCACAGCATCCATTCAAGATGTTGTCACATTTTTTTTTTTTTACGCAGTCCAAAAATAGACACTCGAATACAGTCCGGCGGGTGTGCGCATTGCGACTGGCTGTAGTTCACAATCATTTTCAATTATTTTCATTTATATAGCACCAAATCACAACAGAGTTGCCTCAAAGCGCTTCACACAGGTAAGGTCTAACCTTACCAACCCCCAGAGCAACAGTGGTAATAGGAAAAACTCCCTCTGAGGAAGAAACCTCAAGCAGACCAGACTCAAAGGGGTGACCCTCTGCTTGGGCTATGCTACAAATATGAATTACAGAACTTCACGGACAAATATACAAGAAATGCTATTGGCACGCAGGACAGGAGGATCACCAACACAAATACAACTCCCATCTCTGGATGGAGCTGCACCTTAAACAGAGAAAAAAAAAAACAGAATCAGGCATCAGAAAGAAAAAATACTGTATAATTTGCCAGCATTAAACAACAAGAAAAACAGAGAAATACTAAGGTATTCGCCGGCCACTAGCCCTAAACTTCACTAAAAGACGCAGAATTTAGGTAGAGTTGAGTCCGCTGCCCGCTCCAATTAGTAATAAATGAAATAAAAGAATAAAAAGCATAATACAAAACTGTACCAGTATGCTACGTATATGAAAGGGAAAATAAGTGCGTCTAAGTCTGGACTTGAAAGTCCCCACAGAATCTGACTGTTTTATTGACGCAGGGAGATCATTCCACAGAACAGGCGCATGATAAGAGAAAGCTCTGTGACTCGCAGACTTCTTATTCACCGTAGGGCCACAAAGTAGTCCTGCACCCTGAGAACGTAAAGCCTGGGCTGGTACGTAAGGTTTAATTAGGTCAGCTAGGTAGGGAGGTGCCAGTCCATGAATAATTTTATAGGTTAGTAGCAGAACCTTAAAATCTGATCTCACTGGGACAGGAAGCCAGTGAAGGGATGCCAAAATAAGGTGTAATGTGGTCGAACTTTCTGCTTCATGTCAAAAGTCTGGCTGCAGCATTTTGAACCAGTTGGAGACCCTAATGCTAGACTGCGGTAAACCAGAGAATAGAACATTTCAGTATTCCAATCTAGAAGAGATAATGCATAGATCAGGGTCTCAGCATCAGCCATAGACAGGATGGGACGAATCTTCGCTATATTTTGCAGGTGGAAGAAAGCAGTCCTAGTAATATTTCTAATGTGGAGGCCAAAGGACAATGAAGGATCAAAAATTACCCCAAGGATCCTCACTTTCTCAGTGTGATGTATGACACACGAGCCGAGGCTGAGCGTTCTGGTCAAATTGATGCCGATGTCTCACTGGACCAAGAACCATCATTTCAGTGTTATCAGAGTTTAAAAAGGATTTATAGACATCCAACTTTTCACTGCTGCAAGGCAATCTTCTAAGGATTTTAATGTGAACAAGGATTACCAGCAGTTATCAGCATGTATAACTGAGTATCATCTGCATAGCATTGAAAGGTGATTCCCAAACTCGCAATATGTGCCCAAGGGTGCTATATAAAGGGAGAAAAGCAGGGGGCCTAAGACAGACCCCTGTGGAACCCCAAATTTCATGTCACTAAGGTTAGAAGTAGTGTTCCTGTACAAAAACACAGTGAGAAAGACTGTTCAAGTATGATGTCCAGCCATGCAAGTGCACTCCCCGTAATCACAAAATGATTTCCAGCCTATCAAGTAGATATGTTGATCCACTGGATCAAAATGCAGCACTGAGATCTAACAGCAACAGAACCGTAGTGGTGTCCGAATCCATTGTAAGCAGAAGATCATTCATCACTTAGTGAAAGCCATTTCTGTGGAATGATATTTTCTAAAAGCAGACTGCAGCGGCTTGAAGAGATTATTCTCAGTAAGATAGTCTACGAGCTGCTGTGACACCACTATTTCCAGAATTTTAGAGAAAAATGATAGATTTGATATCGGCCGGATAGTTTGTCAATACACTAGAGTCAAGATTAGGTTTCTTAAGTAATGGTTTAATCACTGCAGATTTGAAAAAATTAGGAACAGATCCAGAAGTTAAAGAAAGATTAGTCATTTCCAGCACAGTTGGCACAAGAGTGGGCCACAGGTCCTTAAACAGTTTTGTTGGTATAGGATCAAATAAAAAGGTTGTGCTTTTTGTTGACATTACGAGTTTTGTCAGCATGCCTAGTGAGATACTGTCAAATTCTGTAACTCTAGATAAAACCTCAGTAGTGGCGCCCACATCAATAGCAGGGTGTAGTGGCTGGGTTAAGGCATGCTGGGATATGTTTAACCTGATGTCTTTGATTTTCTTCCCAAAGTAATCCAGGAAATCTTGTGCTGTAAAAGGAGAGCTAACTACAGGTGGTTGTCCATGCAAAAGTGTTGCCACCATGTTGAACAAGAACTTTGAGTTATGCTTGTATTTGATGATCAAATCAGAGTAGTAAGTCCGCTTACTATAATGACTTACTATAATTACATTCATTAAGATAGCACCACACCACGCAAGGTGAAATACTTCTAATTGGAACGACGCCATTTCCATTCTAGACCTCTTGCTTATGCTTGAGGTCACGCAGATAATCATTGAACCAAGGTGACTGTGATTGGGGGAGCGCGGTTTTAACCCAGGTGTTGCAATCATGTCGAGTGTAGTTTTGAGCACTGAGTTTAAACTATCCACAAGTCTGTCTACTGACTGGGTATTTGTCAATGTGAAGCTAAGGCATCAGTAGTCTAGCTTCTAAGGTTGTTGTTCCACTAAACACTGCAGCGAAACTGTAAACTTAATTAGTGAGTGATCAGACACCACTGATGTAAGAGGCATGATGTCAATATTCGTGACAGCAATACCACGTGCGAGAACCAGATCCAGGGTATTTCCACTAATTGGCATCGAATCCTGAATGCACTGCCGAAATACTAATGCATCACAATTTCCATAAATGATTTGCAGAGGGGATAAGAAGCCTTATTATATAATGTGAAAGTCACCAATGATCAGAATCTTATCTACACTAGTTGACAAGTTAGAGATGACGCACCAAATTCATCTAAGAATTCAGAATATGGGCCAGTAGGCCTATATACCAGTGACAAATAATACGACTGATTTTATTCTTGTGACCTTGGCAATGTGTAATATCCTGAGCAGAGCGGAGAATCAGATGGTCAAACGAGTGATATTTGTAAACCCCCAATAGCTAATAAGCTAAACCTAGATTTATAAATAAGACCAACACCCCCTCCTTGCTTCGCATCACGAGGGACATGACTAAATGTATATGCTGGTGGGCAGGCCTCATTTAAGGGGAGGACAGCTGTAGGTTTAAGCCAGGTTGCACATAGCCCAATCATATCTAAGTGATGATCAATAATTAGATCATTGATAAACAATGATTTGAGGACAGTGATCTTATGTTAATGAGACCCAGTCTAAGGACCTCAGTGGGGTTGACAGTTGAACTGTTTGGGTTTAGGGGTGGTTCCAGAGTGGCATATATAAGATGCTTAGAAGTAGGTTTAGGTTTAAGACATTCCACGCGCATTGTAGGTAGCAGACACGAAATCTTTGCTATTGATGGAACAACCACTGGGCCATCCGCAATTTCAACATCATCCAATACAGTAATGGGTATTAAGTTGGAAAGCATGTCCCTCTATGATTTTTATGGACACGACTACGGAAGCAGGCCACAGTCCCAACTTGTTGAAATTCCCTCCCTGGCAAATAAACTGCACTATCACCATAGTGGATTTTCTGCACTAATTCCCCGCTAAACAAATGGATTCCACACCCATATTTGTCATAAACCTTGCAGGGTCTCTAATCACCTGCTCCGTGGCCTGCTGTAGATTCCTAATGTTACCCTCCCTGTAGAGCTCTATCTATGTTCGCAGAAAAGATGGCGGCGCCTTCCCCAGTAGGGTAGAGGCCGTCCGGCATCAGCAAGCCACGGCGGCCCAGAACGAAGACCAGTTATCAATAAAGCTAAAGCCTTGCTGTCTACAAAACTGTGCCAGCCACCTATTTAATGATGTCATCCTGCTAACGCCTCATCAGTACCCCGGGAGGGGAGGAGACTATTAATCGATGCTGACACATCTTTCTGGTAAGGTCACAAGTCCTCTCTATGTCCATTTTTGTGACCTCTGAGTGCTTCATCCTGATATCATTGGTGTCAACGTGAATAACTATGTGACTATATCTCATGTCATGTTCCTTCGTCTGTCTTCCCTTCTGCAGCATCACCAGCCTAAGATGAGACGCAATGTCGGGAGCTCTGACCCCAGGAATACATTTAACGTCAGCCGGCGTCTGTAACCTGACTTTGCGGGTGATAGAATCCCCTATCACTAAAGTCCGGTGTTTTGGCCTGGAGACAGGAGTGGAAGTCACTTGTGGGCTCATTGAATTCGCATCTGGCAAATCCAAGGGGGAGATCCGATACACAGTTCGCACTGGCGAGTATGATCGGGGTGCCACAACTGGGCACCAAGTCCTACGGGGCTTCCTCCGCCTAGCCACAGTCCGAAAGCCGTCCTCCACAGCTGGCGTTTCTAAGCTGATGCTAATGGGCTCACTAGCCGGCCCAACACTAACCTCATCTGGGGTGCCCGTAACATCTAAGTCCACTGCGCTAAGAAGCTGCTCTAACTTACGGACATGGCTCTCTAAGAGAGCCACCCTATCTTCCAACATCATTCAGGATTTACGGAGGGTGTAAAGTAGAATTAGTAGTGTACTTTGTGCACTAAGAAATTCGAGAATGTAGCCAAGCAAACACAAGCTAACCAATAATGGATAAGCTAACCACTCCTAAAGCTCACACAGACGCAAATAAATTTATTAAAATTCACAGCAGTTACACTTAAAACTAACAGAAGTATTAAACAGGTAAAAAGCAGCAGCTATAAAATACACTAAACAGTTAATTAACTAACAGGAGTGTATAAAAAATGAAATGAAAAAATGATGACGGGTCCAAAATAGCTAACGCAAGCTAACCGCTAGCGAAAATGCTAGCCACTCCTAAGATTTTACACAGGAGTAAAATAATTACTTAAAATTCACAGCAGTTAAACTGAAAAACAAACAGAAGTATTAACGGGTAGAATGATCAAGGAAAGGCTGCTTCCTTGTAACTCAGCTTTACGATCAGCTCCAGTCAACCATAACAGCACACACTGACTGATATACCTGCTCCGCCCCTCACACCCACTCCCATAAAGTGTTCCTGTCATAAAACTGCCTGATGAACCCAGATATGAGATGAAGAGCTGCACCTTTTTCGAAAGAACGTTCCCATAAAGCCTGTTTTATACAAACTGTGCCGACCCTCATGGCGTATTGCTTCACCGGGTCAGTTCCACTGAAGAGCCACACCTTTTCCATATGAATTTGACACTGAGCCGATCCATCCAGATACAGAACTTGGTCCAAGTTGGCACCTGGTGACATCAGACCAAAAGGTCAATAATGAGCAAATTTCAACATTATAGAAATGTTTCTTTGAAATCTGGTAAAAAAAAAAAAAAAAATTCCAGTCATTCCAGCAGGAAGGAGGAGTTCCTGCCCATCACCCTGGAAAATTTAACACCATCAATGTTTTGTGATCCTGAAGGCATCAAACTGAAAATTAGGGCACACCCCAAATTACCAAAAGCTGTTGAAATAATGGTCAGCATACAAAAGCAGAAACAGCACTAAGAAACCTTATTTGTACTCAGGTTCTTCACACATTTGTACATGAATGTAGATCTTTTCATTTGTCTCTTCATCATAAAGTGTTTTTTTTTTTTTTTTTTTTTTTTGGTTTTTGGATAATCTGCTGAAGCTTTCAGTGGAAATTGATTTGAAATATAAAATAGAGTAAATAAATAAAGTAAATGAGAGTACATCGCAAAACTTGCCGTGTCTGCTTCCAAATCAGAGGAACAAAAGCTCACTGCTCAAGGGTTCCAAAACATCCCAGTCAATCTCAACAAAGGCGCTGGTGGGAATTAAATATTCCTCTGGTTCAAAAAAGGCTTCACTGGAGCAATCACCAGGATCCAGTTTAGCTTTTCTCCTCACACGGATGCACACACACAACTGGCTGTGTGTGTGTGTGCGTGTGTGTGTGTTTCTCTGGTCCTGTTTGTGTCTTTGCTGGGGGATTTCTGTTCCAGTCCTGTCGTCATCTATATACAGTTTGTTTTGTGTCTTGTCTATGCCGCCCTTTTTGGTTCTCTTGTGTGTGTGCAGATCCCTTGGCCGTGTCTGTCAGGTGTATGTGTGAGCGTGTGTCTGCTTTCCCGTTTTGTGTCCGAGTCCTGTGTGAGTCCCGTGTGTGTGTGCGCCCTCGGTTGTGTCTCAGTCACACGTGCATGAGTGTGTTTGTGTGTGTGTGTTGGTGCTGTGTGGTCACTCCCCCCCTCCCTTGTGATCTGTCTGTGAGCTGTCATTCATTTCTGTCACTGTCTGTCTTTGTTGGTCTGTTGGTCACATCATCCCCTCCAGGTTCTGGGTCTTTGCGCTCCTCTGTGTTCATTATGTGTTTGTAATTTTCAAGTTGTTACAAGTTCGGTGAGTGGGTCCAGCGGCGCCCGTTGAGCAGAAGGGATCGGTCCTGTTCCAGAAGATGTCACCAAGGGGCCGTGGAGTAGCAACCTCAGCACGGGCCACAGTCCAAAATATATTGATGGGCCCTACACACATGGGTGTAGTTATTAGGCGCACGCGCACAATCATGCAGAAGCACATGTCCACCCACACTATGAGGTCTATATAGATTTTTTCACCAAATGTGTTGGATTTCACAATTAAATAAATGACTTGGGTTATTGTATTATCGAAACTTTGTAAGAGGTCAAGAATCTAGATTTAAGACCCAGCTCTGAATCACATGTGCACAACAGTGTGCAGCCAACATCCCTCATTATCACATCAAACAGCAGGGGAGGAGCTGTCTAATACACAGTGGTGCTGAAATCAAAAATCATTTTTTTTTTTTTTTTTTTGCAAAGTCAAGAGTGGATGATAAACCTTATGTCAAGAAGAGATGATAATAAACTGAAGCCTATCACATGACAAGATAAAAGAGAGATTTAACTGTTTTGTTTTGTTTTCTTGACACTTTATTTAAAGATCTTCTGACCAAACAGCAACCGTGTAACATGAAAAAACACAGACCTCTTGTGAAACTGGTGCACAGCGGTGATCAAACAGGGAAGGGGAGTGGCAACCCACCACAATCAGGTTATTAAGATACCCCAAGTTCCCTGAAACATATTTGGCTCAGTTGAAGTTCATCTTGTGAGTCTTGTGGTGGGAAAAGTCCTCTATAACATCCCCAATGTCCAACACTCTGGCTGTTGAGTTTTCACTGGAGAGGAACGCTAAGCCACTCAGTCGCTCCTGCCCCACGGAGCTGCTCAGGTAAGTCTGGATCATTTTTAATTTGGAAAACGATTTCTCAGCTGATGCCACTGTCAACGGCAATATCAGACACAAGAGGAACAACCCAGATCCGGACACGTCGGTGGGCTGCTGCCGCTGGCTAAAGACCGTGCTGGAAAATCCAAAACTGTCAAATTTCATCAGCTTTGCTCTCTTCTTTTCTGTCCTTTCTTTATTATTACTGTTCATGCGTGTAGGAAGACGGTTTTCTGCAAGGTCTTTGGTTTCGTTACCTGTCATAAATCTAGCGACGTCATTTGTTGACATGGAGGCAGCGTATAGTTTACCCAGCATACATCACTACAGAGCAATTTATGAAATACTCCAACAGACATTACGCTATTCTTTTAACTGAGTTTTTTTTTTTTGTTTGTTTGGTTAATTGTAAATTTAGCCATTTTGGATTATATTGCGCTTCAGTATTTCACCAACTGGGAAACCATGACAGAGAGGTTTGCTTCAAGGCTACAAGGTAATAAATCAGCTGTGTAACATGCATCGTGTGCCTGAAAGTGCGATTCACTATGATAATGTAAATTAGTCTAAACAAATTCACAGGTCCCTGTATGTCTCAGGCCACAGAGCAATGGCACGGAGAAGTGGTCAGTAATCCCAGCTTCTGACAACACCACAGAGGAGAAGGCCGCCTCTGCACCTGATGATGTCCCCGAGGACAAATCTGTTCCCCAGCTTTGCCTCATTGAATGGTAAATTCTGACTTTCACCTCATGAAATATTCATACCACTGAACTCAAACATTCATTATTTGTATACAATGCAGCAGCTGACTCAATAATGCAATAATGGACATCAAATTGAAGAATGTGAATGACTGCTCAGCTGATCAGAAGCTCAGCAGCACTGTAATCTTTGATAAACTGTCATCAGAGTTCCAGTGATCTCAAATTACATTTTAAGACCATGTATTCCAGTAAAGTATCCATTCTAAAATCATCAGATCTTTTTCTTTTTCTTTTTTTTTCTGTGGAGTGATGTCTTCTAAAAGCAGATTGCAGTGGCTCAAAAAGGTCATTTGTTATGGTCTGGACACGGGTTGAGGAGCGATCCAGCGTCTGATTGAACCCAGCGCTAAATAACCAGAAGCAGTTCCAAAAGAAACAAATTTTATTTCTTCCCCCTGTGCTGTACATGAAATACTAAATAATTAAAGTCTGGTGAGGTGAAGAGGCGGCGCGCTCTCTCAGCGCCTCAACAGATCAGAGCCCGAACGTTCTGGACTCAGGAGTTCCGCCGACACCCACCCAGGTGGCTTTTCCCAAGACTGTACTCTGTGAAGGAGGAAAAGAGGTGAGGTTATTCAATACTGTTACCAAGAATTACTATTTAGAGGCACACTTATCAGCTACACGTTCAGGTCTGATTTCGGACTTAATTCAAAAGGACAGCTGCTCACAGCTAGTGGAGGATCATCAATCCGCACGCCACAGCCGTGAGGAGCAAACGAGACAATTTTCTTCAATACTTAAATTTAGCTGCGCAAAAACGCCACATTATATTCACAGATGAGCTTTTAAGAATAATCACCTCTGACGTGTGCTGACAGCGCTTGCCTCTCACCCTCGTTCTCCTTCACAGGCGCAATGTCAGAATCTGGAGCGGCCCTCAGCGTCCCCAAACGGTCATCACAAGGTCGTATTCTCCGGCAGTTAAGCCCAGATCACTGCTGGCTTAAATGCAGTTCTTCATCTCTTCATTGGTACCAGCTGAGAGTCCTTAGAACTGCAGGTGAATATCACAGGTGTCGTAGATCGTCCTGATTAGAGAGCCGCACGTGAGTGCAACAGGTGCAGCAGATCACCGTGACAGAGGTGAGAGACTCTTCTGCAGCACATTCTCCCCAGAGATCAGCCCCAAACCACCTGGGAAGGAAAACAAACACAAAAACCGCAAAACAGTGTCCAGCCAAGCCCCCCAACACACAACATCATTCTCAGTAAGATAGTCCCCAGCTGCCGTGAAACCACCTTTTCCAGAATTTTAGAGCAGAATGATAGATTTGATATCGGCCTATAATTTTTCAATTCACCAGGATCAAGATTAGATTTCTTGAGTAGTGGTTTAACCACGGCATATTTAAAACAATTTGGAACAGATGCAGAGTTTAAAGAAAGGTTAACAATTTCCAGCGCAGTCGGCCCAAGAATGGGCCAAAGATCCTTAAACAATTTTGTTGGTATAGGATCAAATAAACAAGTTGTGCTTCTAGTAGACATCATGAGTTTCGTCAGCACACCTTGTGAGATACTGTTAAATTCCGTGAATCTAGGTAGCACCTCAGTGGTAGTCCCCAGCTCAGTAGCTGAATACAATGACTGGACCAAAGTATGCTGAGATGTGCTCAACCTAATATCTTCTATTTTCTTTTCGAAAATTCCAGAAAGTCCTTTGAGAACTTTGAGTTATGCTTGTTTTTGTTGATCAATTTAGAGTAATAGGCCTGCTTCACGCCACACAAGGTGGAACACCTTTAGTTTGGAACTACGCCATTTCCGTTCCAACCCTCTAGCCTTCTGCCTAAGGTCATGCAAATAACTGTTGAACCAGGGTGTCTGTGCTTTGGGAAGACATGGCTTTAATAGAGGAGGCGCAATCTTATCAAGTGTGGTTTTTAGCACTAAATTCAGGCTATCCGCAAGACTGTCTACCGACTGAAATTTCATCAAGCTTGAAGTTAGGATTTCAGGTAGTCTCGCTTCGAGTTCAGTCAAAGTTGAAGGTTTAATTTGTCGCCGCAATGATAGGCAAGGTTGTTGCTCCACTAAATGCGGCAGCGTAACTGTAAACCTAATAAGCGAGTGGTCAGAGACCGCTGATGCAAGAGGCAGGATGTCGATATTTGTGACAGCAAGGCCACGTGCAAGAACCAAATCCAGAGTATTACCACTGATGTGCGTTGAACCATGAATGAACTGCCGAAATCCTATTGCATCCATGATTTCCATAAATGATTTACTGAGGGGATCAGAGGGCTTATTTATATGAATGTTAAAGTCACCAATAATCAAAATGTTGTCTACACTAGTTGAAAGACTAGAGATGAACGTGCCAAATTCATCTAAAAAATCAGAATATGGGCCAGGAGGCCTATAGACAGTGACAATATAACATAGCTGATTTCCAGTTTTATGACCTTGAGAGTACTTAGCATCATGGGCATAAAGGAGAATCAGATGCTCAAAAGACCTCTTGTGAAACTGGTGCACAGCGGTGATCAAACAGGGAAGGGGAGTGGCAACCCACCACAATCAGGTTATTAAGATACCCCAAGTTCCCTGAAACATATTTGGCTCAGTTGAAGTTCATCTTGTGAATCTTGTGGTGGGAAAAGTCCTCTATAACATCCCTAATATCCAACGCTCTGGCTGTTGAGTTTTCACTGGAGAGGAACGCTAAGCCACTCAGTTTTTTTTTTTTTTTTTTTTTTTTTTTTTTTTTTTTTTTTTGGAGCACTTTTAAAACAGCAGGTGGGCAAAAGGTATAATATAAAAAGATAATATATTATAAGAATTATTAAAGAGGAAAAGAAACCGAAACATTTGAGATACAAAAGACAAGGACATCCTGTACTGTTGGACAGTGATCAGATACAGACCAGCAGACCTGTGTGAGCTTACTAAAGTGTTTGGACTAATTCAGTCAGTAAGGTCACTACAGTGTGGTACAAGTCTTTGTTAAAACATTGAAGGTCAACAGGGGAACCTTAAAATTTATCCTAAACTGACAGTGGAGGGTGGGTACTGGAGTGATGTGGTCTCATTTTGTTGTCCCTCTTGTCATGTGGACACATTCTGATCATGTGTAACCAATGAAAATATTTGACTCCTGTTTCCTTTATGTCAGTGTGGGTTGATGCAGCCTTCCATCAGTCTGCTCATTTGTTTTCAAGAAATTTCACATATTTTGTCGACAGCATCTCTGGTCATTCATTGATTTTGTATGATTCCAAAATCAACTGAATCTGTCCATCTTCTAATCACAGATGTCTCTACGCTCAATCAAAGTTGCATGAACAAACCTGCATTTGTTATCACTTCTTGTGAAGAGCTGCACCTTTTTTCATGAAATGTTCACATAAAACCTCTACCTCTTATAAAAAAAATTGCCTGCCCTCAGAGTATTAATTCACTGTGTCAGTTCCACTGAACAGTCACACCTTTTTATACAAGAAAAATATCTTGTGTTTTATAGGACTGTGCTATAAAATGAGCAACACCATCTGTTAAAAAAAAAAAATCTTTATTTGCTGTAACATCAGGACAGAGACTTCGCTGGAATAGATGACGCCATCATTCATAGTTTGACTCGAGTGTATAAAAGGGCCCGTCCAGGCTGCCCCACATGATTGATTCAATTGGAAGGGCAGGGTCAGCTCAGTCGGCGGGTGTTAACCGCACGTTGGAATCCATCTCGGGGAGAATGGCTGCACTGGAAAACCACTTTGATCGTCAGTAATGACCACATCTCTTCTCCTCTATTCAGATGTATTTGGGAGCCACTCTGAAGTTCAGACAGTGGAATCTTTCAGGCATCTGTTAATCTGGATATCTATTTGGTTTCCAAATACCAGCTGCCCTTCAAGGCCGCTGGGATAAAATCCTCCCCCCGAGGAACACTCCTGATGCCTCGCTCCTCGTCTACCCCTGCCTCTCTGTCTTTTCCCTCCCAGTCCTGAGATGTTGACTGGGGGACCTTGATACTCTGGTGGACTGATTCAGGCCAAACACTTCCTGGATTGACACACGAGATCCCATGGAATCTCGTGGGAACTCAGTGGCAAGGTCACACTCAAACTGGAAGTGTCAAATTAGCAGTCACTGTGAAACAGGAAATGTTCAAATGTCAAACTCTTCCTGGCATGGGTGGAGCCAGAGCGGAGGCCGGGGTTTCACTGGACTCCCCTGAAATCTGATTGGACACAGATCAGAATCAGAATCACCTTTATTGTCATTGCACAGCGATCAACACAACAAAATTTGCTTGTGCATCCTCAAAAACAATGACCACCCTCCAACACACTCACCCATACACATACTTCAATAAATATTGGAAAAACATCAGGAGATTTGGGGGGGGGGGGGCAAACTCGGAGACAAACATAACTCGTATTGCACTGATGCCACATTGTCATTATCCCATATTACACTTATCCCATGCTGCACATGTCCCATATTGCACATATCCCTCTAAAACATCAGTTAACAGTAAAACATACCCAACTTAATAAATCCCTTAAATAGCTTAAAAACAGTAATAAATATACGTAAAATTAAAAATAGTTAAAAACAATTATTGCACATGTCCATCCTTATTTTAATTAGAAAATGATTGACATGTCACGGTACCACATGTCTGGTTGAAAGACCTGCATTTTCCTCCTGTCCAGTAGTTTGTGCTGTGTACCACAAAAAGTTCTAATCCACCTTACTAGAAGAAGAAAAATGTTTGCTCTACATTTTAACTGAACATGTCGTTTGAACTATGGACTTCTAATCACACCAAACTTATATTGGTGAGTAAACTACCATATTTTATGTCATAAATGAGGTCCAGGTTGTTAAAAGCAGCATTTCTCCTTTAATTCAGGTTGGCTTATATACACATTTAAACCATAGATTAAAGTTCTCCACAGGGTCGGACTGGGAACAAATTTCGGCCCTGGCATTTTTCCTCTGGACCAGCCCACTATTGGCCCGACGACTCCACCCCCAAACACGCACACCCACCCGTCCATACGGAACCCCCAATGAACAAATACTATTAATTTAATTTTTAATTTAATAAGCTTATAATGCGCCAAATCACAGCAAAAGCCGTCTCAAGGCGCCTTACATAAAACAAGTCAACATAAAATTGAATAAATAATTAAAAATGAATAAAACAAAATTCACATACATAAATAAAAACAGAAATAAAAGAACAAAACAAATAAAAATAAAAACTATCCATAAGAAAGAGAATAAAAATAGGTTTTCAGCCTTGACTTAAAAATGTCCAGATCCAGGGTATTTCCACTAATGTGCGTCGAATGCATTGGCGAAATCCTAATGCATCCACAATTTCCATAAATGATTTGTAGAGGGGAACAGAAGGCTTATTTATAAGACACCCTCTCTACTTTTAAGATTAGGCTTAAAACTTTCCTTTTTGCTAAAGCTTATAGTTAGGGCTGGATCAGGTGACCCTGAACCATCCCTTAGTTATGCTGCTATAGACGTAGACTGCTGGGGGGTTCCCAAGATGCATTGTTTCTTTCTCTTTTTGCTCTGTATGCACCACTCTGCATTTAATCATTAGTGATCGATCTCTGCTCCCCTCCACAGCATGTCTTTTTCCTGGTTCTCTCCCTCAGCCCCAACCAGTCCCAGCAGAGGACTGCCCCTCCCTGGGCCTGGTTCTGCTGGGGGTTTCTTCCTGTTAAGAGGGAGTTTTTCCTTCCCACTGTAGCCAAGTGCTTGCTCACAGGGGGTCGTTTTGACCGTTGGGGTTTTACATAATTATTGTATGGCCTTGCCTTACAATATAAAGCGCCTTGGGGCAACTGTTTGTTGTGATTTGGCGCTATATAAAAAAATTGATTGATTGATTGATATGAACGTTAAAGTCACCAATGATCAGAATGTTATCTGCTCTCGTTGACAAGTTAGAAATGAACGCACCAAATTCATCTAAGAATTCAGAATATGGGCCAGGAGGCCTATATACAGTGACAAAGTAATATGGCTGATTTTTATTCTTCTGACCTTGGCAATGTGTAATATCCTGAGCGGAGCGGAGAATCAGATGCTCAAACGAGTTATATTTGTGACCCCCAACCGCTAATAAGCTAAACCTAGATTTATAAATAAGAGCTACATCCCCGCCTTGCTTCGCATCACGAGGGACGTGACTAAATGTATATGCTGGTGGGCAGGCCTCATTTAAGGGGAGGACAGCTGTAGGTTTAAGCCAGGTTTCACATAACCCAATCATATCTAAGTGATGATCAATAATTAAATCATTAATCAACAATGATTTTGAGGACAATCTTATGTTAATGAGACCCAGTCTAAGGACCTCAGTGGGGTTGACAGTTGAGCTGTTTGGGTTTAGGGGTGGTTCCAGAGTGGCAAATATAAGATGCCTAGAAGTAGGTTTAGGTTTGAGACATTCCACACGCGTTGTAGGTAGCAGACATGAAATCTTTGATATTGCTGGAACAACCATTGGGCCATCCTCAATGTCAACATGATCCAATATAGTGATGGGTATTAAGTTTGCAAAGCATATCCCTCTATGATTTTTATGGACACGTCTACGGGAGCAGGCCACAGTCTCAACTTGTTGAAATTCCCTCCCTGGCAGATAAACTGCACTATCACCATAGTGGATTTTCTGCACTAATTTCCCCACTAAACTAATGGATTCCACACCCACATTTGTCATAAGCCTTGCAGGGTCTCTAATCACCTGCTCCGTGGCCTGCTGTAGATTCCTAATGTTACCCTCCCTGTAGAGCTCTATCTATGTTCGCAGACAAGATGGTGGCGCCTTCCCCAGTAGGGTGGAGGCCGTCCGGCATCAGCAGGCCCAGAACGAAGGCCAGTTATCAATAAAGCTAAAGGGACTGGGAACAAATTTCGGCCCTGGCATTTTTCCTCTGGACCAGCCCACTATTGGCCCAATGAATCCACCCCCAAACATGCACACCCACCCGTCCATACCGAACCCCCAATGGACAAATACTATTAATTTAATTTTTAATTTAATAAGCTTATAATGTGCCAAATCACACCAAAAGCTGTCTCAAGGCACCTTACATAAAACAAGTCAACATAAAATTGAATAAATAATTAAAAATGAATAAAACAAAATTCAAATAAATAAATAAAAACATAAATAAAAGAATAAAACAAATAAAAATAAAAACTATCCATAAGAAAGAGAATAAAAATAGGTTTTGAGTCTTGACTTAAAAATGTCCACGGACTCAGACTGCCTCACGGTCACAGGAAGACTGTTCCACAGGGTGGGTGCATCGATAAGAAAAGGCTCTTTGACCTGCTGACTTCTTCTTCACCCTGGGAACACAGAGAGGTCCCACATCCTGCGACCGCAAAGCCCGGGCCGGCACGTAGAGTTCCACCAGATCAGCCAGATAAGATGATGCCAGTTCATGAACAACCTTATAAGTCAACAGCAAAACCTTAAAATCTGCTCTCACAGAGACAGGGAACCAGTGCAAAGACACCAAAATGGGTGTGATATGTTCAGACCTTCTGCTACGTGTCAGAAGTCTGGCAGCAGTGCTCTGAACCAGCTGAAGACCCCTAATGCTTGGGGCAACTGTTTGTTGTGATTTGGCGCTATATAAAAAAAATTGATTGAAATTGATTGAATGCTGGACTGTAGTAACCCTGAAAATAGAACATTACAATAATCTAGTCTAAACAAAAGCATGAATCAGGGTCTCAGAATCAGCCATGGACAGGATTGGGCGGATCTTCGCTATATTTCTCAAATGGAAAAAAAGCAGTCCTAGTAACATCCCTGATGTGGAAGTCAAAAGACAATGTGGGATCAAAAATTACCCCAAGGTTCCTCATTTTGTCCATATGATGTATGACACAGGAACCCAGGCTGAGCGCCAGCTGGTCAAACTGATGCTGATGTCTCGCTGGACCAAGAACCATCATTTCAGTCTTATCAAAGTTGAAAAGTAGGAAGTTACTAGACATCCACTATACACCTAAACACCAAAAATCACTCTCAAAGATCATTTGTAATATTCCGCTTTTTTAATAAGATTGTTTTCAGGTCATAATAATAATAATAAAAATATTAACCCTCAAAGATCATATGTAATATTCCGCTTTTTAATAAGATTGTTTTCAGGTCATAATAATAATAATAAAAATATTAACCCTCAAAGATCATATGTAATATTTCGCTTTTTAATAAGATTGTTTTCAGACAGTGGTGGGCACAGATAATCAAAAAATTAACTTCGATAACATAATAAGATAACTGATAAAGATAAACCAATAAACCACCCAAAAATGTATCGGAAGTTACAGATAATCGATAACTGATAAATTCGGGTGTTGTCTCCGGTACATTTGCAATTAATAAGAAGCTGAAATTGATTTTTAACAGGATTGCTTTTGAAAGCATCAAAAGTGACAAAAGACCCAAAGAATGAGCCAGAGTATTTGACTATGCTGCCCCCTGTAGGAAACAGCACAGACAAATCTTGAGAGCACCCACGAAATTAGTCTCTACTAATCATAATCATAATCATAATCATTTTTCTTTCAACATTCTGCCCCGGCTTGAAGCTCTTGTTTACTACAACGTTCTCAGCTCTCTATCAATTCAGCACTCCGGTGAGGCTGTGGTCTTGAAAAATAAAGTCATCCTAACTTATGGTTTTGTGAAAATACTGATAGAATAACTCCATTAATGTCAATTCTGTCATTTGTACAAAGTTAAAATATAACATATATCTTTTAATGTTGAATAAGGCACTAATTCTGAGGTTTTGTAACAAACACAGACCGCAAAGCATTCTGGGTAACAGTGTCTCTGCTAAACACTGATTGGTTCAGTCATTCATTATGCAAACCAACACGTTAATGTGACGTGTGTCGTGTGTTGGTTTAAAGATAAATCTGCTTTTGTAAAACATTCCATTTTATTTGTAAACCAGGCATTTTTACGGAGCCCTGGAAGTGTCATCGCAAAATGTTTTGCATGTGGAGAGAATGCCGTGCGATGATGTGTGCATGTTATGATGTTGTAAAA